>NC_069499.1:1485786985-1486101152 GCF_027579735.1 Bombina bombina | reverse complement strand
GGAGTGGGGGAGATCTAATCCTTTGTCCTACAGACCATGTTCATATCCACAGATCTATTAAATAAAGACAAATATACCTCTATATATTATTTAATAATATTTCAAATACCTTGACAGGGGTACTTTTCTCTAAAGGTTTAGTCTGCTTTGCTAAAGTGGAGAAAGTCTCCCATACCTCCAAAGTAGAGGTTGGCAACGCAAACATAGCTTTAAAAGTAACAAAAGGAAAATAAGGCACTACAAATGTGTTCCACTGCTTAGAGACCAAACCAGTAACAGATTCAGGGATAAGGAAAGAAACTAACTGTTTAGGGGCAGACTAAGAACGTATCTAGCATTTTAGTGTTAGCTTTATAAGGACTAGTCAGTTCATCCACCTCAAGCATGTGCAGCACTTAACAGGGAATGAATGTGTTTGCAAGAATATATAACCAAACTGCCATCTTGTCTCTATTCCTCCATTTCGTATCTGATCAGCCATTCTGAACTAATCCTGACCTTTTATTATAAGTTAATTAAACTGTGGAACAAAATCTACTGATGTGTGCTATTACAGAACAACATGTCTATCTTGTAACTATGTGTAGCAAACCATCATCTTTCATAACATGGGTCCACCACATACCACTGTTATCTCTGGTTGATGCTTCATGATTTTTTAAACTTTTCATAAACAATCATGAGAGAAGCCAGTTCAGAGTTACATAGATATGGCCACGGTTCTGTAGGTGTGATTGGGGGTGTACTGGGACCTAGGTGTCAAAGCTGGGGAGCCAGAGAGTGTCAAACCTTCTTTTCCAATCGGACCAGGTTAGTTCAAAGAAATCAGACCTACCAGAAGCATAATAAATGCTCTTCTCCATAGAGTATATGTAGGCCATAGTAGATACAATATCCGACCAGGCCGGGGGAAGGGATCGTTTCCAAGATCTCGCTATATTAAGTTTAACTGCTGACAGGAGATAGACACTAAGGGAGCCATGTTGTTTGGGGAGTTTACATGTGCCCAGGTGGAAAAGGGCCGTCTCGGGTGTTCTAGGTAGATTGATACCTAGGCTGGCTAGTGTAGAGAAGCATTTGTGCCAGATGGGTTTGAGTCTGGGACAACTCCACCAAATGTGGATCATGTCCCCTATATGTGAGCAATCTCTCCAGCAGGTGGGGGAGGCCCCAGGGAACATTTTTGCGAGTCGAGCTGGGACATAGTACCAATGCGTGAGTACCTTTATGTAGGTTTCTAGGATGGTAATGCAGTGGAGGGTTTTCTTTGTCAATAGGAGCGCGCGTTGCCACTCCTCGAGGGGTTTCATGAAGTCAAACCTCCGTTCCCATTTTAAAATATGTTGAGCTTTATCAGCTGGGGCAGCACCTTCCATAAGGGTGTAATGTAAGGATAATGGTTTACCTAGCCTGAGCCCCTGTTGCCATCTAGCTTCCCAAATGGTGAGTTGCCGAGGCAAAGAGGGTTTGAAACCCCATCTGGACAGCAGGCTAATGACCCTTGAGTGTTCAAACTTCAAATACGGTGGGGTGGACAGGGAGACATTAAGTTGGGTAAAGGGGGAGAAGGCAACTTGAGGAGAGGTAGACCAAAGGTCTGACACTCTCGTGACACCCAGTCTAGCCCAAGCAGTCAGGTGTGAGTCGGGTAGGCCTGACAAGAGGCCGGCAATGGAAGTAATTGGCGAAGGATGGGGAGCAACCTTAGGGTTATGCCGCAGGCGGTCCCAGGCGGACAGACATTCCCGTACAATCGGGTTTGTGATGCCTAGGTTCCTCCTACAGTGGGGTGGCGTCCATATCAGGTCCCTCAGAGTAAGATTGTGTGGTAGGGAGGCTTGCTCGATTGTTCTCCATTTGCAATCCGACCCATTAACTCCCCATTGGGAGATATGGGTGAGCATAGCAGCATCCGCGTACCTGAAGATGGAGGGGGAAGCCACACCGCCATGCATTCTAGGGTATTGAAGAATGTTATGGGCAACTCTAGGGGGCTTGCCCTGCCAAATGTACTTAGTACAAGCGCACTGGAATTGTATAAGAAGGGTTCTGGGCACCCTGATTTGGAGACAGCGAAGGGCATATGTAAATTTAGGAAGGTAACTCATCTTTAGGGCCGCTATGCGGGCCAACCAGGAGACACATTTGAAATTCCACCTCGCAGGCAGGGACCGAAGCTCGGCTAATAGGGGTTTGAAGTTGTCATCGATAATTTGGGAGGGAGAGTCGGACAGTTTAACTCCGAGGTGGGAGACGAACTTATGGCTAGGGATAAACTTATATTTTTTGCATAGGCTTCTAGAGACCTCTTCAGGGAACCCGGATGTAAATATTTCCGATTTTGAATGGTTTAACTTATAGTACGACATGGTACTAAACATCTCGAGGAGGGAAAAGAGTCTCGGGATCTCACTCAGGGGTCTGGAGAGAAACAAAGTAGTATCGTCGGCAAATAGGGCCACCTTATGGACCGTGCAATGCAGGGTAATTCCCAATATCTCCTTATCTGCTCTAATTGCCGCGGCCAAGGGTTCCATGGCTAACGCAAACAGGATCGGGGAGAGGGGGCAACCCTGTTGGGTGCATTGGAAATAGAAAAGGAGGTGGGGGCAAATCCCAATCCTCTTACTGAGGCTATTGGGGAGGAATATAAGGCCTTAATTGCGCGTATGATTTGCGTGGGGAACTGGAAGTTCTCTAAGACCCGCCAGAGGTATTCCCATCTGACGCGGTCAAAGGCCTTCTCAGCATCTAGAGAAAGCACCGCGAGTGGCCTGTCAAGTCTCTTGGCTTCTAGTAGGATGTCAAGGAGCCTCCTGGTGTTGTCCGGGCCCTCTCTCCCTGGGATAAAACCAACTTGATCCGGATCGATAAGGGCTGGGAGCAATTTTGCTAACCAGTTAGCAAGAATTTTGGCGTAAATCTTAACGTCGGTATTGATGAGCGAAATGGGTCGGTAATTAGCGCATAGGGTTGGGTCTTTATTGGGTTTAGGAATAGTAATGATAGAGGCCTCTAAAAATTATCTGTCAAATTTCCCTGTGGACATTGCCTTATTGAAGAATCTGGTGAGCATAGGGACGAGTTCTTTCAGGTATGTCTTGTAAAAAATAGCCGTAAAGCCGTCCGGTCCGGGGGCTTTAAGGGACTTGAGCTTTTTAATGACCAGCTTGACCTCTTGGCCAGTGATCGGAGTGTCAATGCACTCTATATGAGTTTTGTCCAGGGTGGGGAGGTTTAAAGATTGGAGGAATGAACTTATGTTTTCCGAGGGGGCTTTCCCGATTGTAGTCGTGTCACCTATATTGTAGAGTTCGGAGTAGAACTTATTGAACTGTCGGCCAATTTGGGAGGGGAGTCTAAAAGATTGTGTTCCCTGCTTGATTTCGTGGATGCGGGAGGCAACCGTGCGTTGCCTAATTTTATTGGCAAGTAAAGAGTCTGCTTTATTGCCTTTAGAATATAAGAGGTGTTTTAAACGAAGGAGATTAGATTGCGTCCTGTGGAATTCTAGCTGGCAGATGTGCTGCCTAATATCTTCTACCTCGTATTTGTGTGCTATGGGATCCGAGATCCGTCGTTGGGTCTCAAGGACCCGCAGTCTGCAATTTGCCTGGGATAGGGAGAGGCCTGCCTGCTTTCTGAGGTGAGCCTGCTTGCGAATGAAGAGACCTCGAAGGGTAGCCTTGAACGCTCCCCATATTGTGTTTTCGCTAATATCTGGGGTATCATTGGTCTGGAGGGTGAAGCGGATCTCCTTCCTGATCTCCTCTCTGAATGGGACATCTGAAAGGAGATGGTGCGGCAGCCTCCAAGAGGCTCTGGTCCTAGTAGTGTGGCTAGAGACTATATCCAGTGTGACAAGGTCATGATCCGACCACGGAATGTATGCTTGCGGAGCGGACCAGGTCCAGATCCATGGGGTGACAAAAGAAATAGTCCAGCCTAGAGTATGTAGTGTGTGGGTGGGAGAAGTGGGTGAAGTCCTTGTCTAGAGGATGTAAGTAAACTGGCACATAAGTTCCCTGAATCTGCGACTGGTTGGGTTGCTGCTGGAGGGAAGTCTTTTAGAAGGGCCAGTTTTCCTATCTATCTTCTCATCCCACACCATGTTCAGGTCACCTGCAAGGATTACCCTGCCCTGTTTGACTTTATCCACATGCAGGAGAACTTTCCTGAGGTACCTAGGCTGGGGGGAGTTTGGGAGATAGACTGAAACCAGAGTATATGTGACGTGGTCTAGATTGCAAATATGAATGAGGTATCTGGCTTGGGGGTCTCTAAATATGAAGAGGGGCTCATAGGCCACTCTTTTGTGTATTAGAATGGCTACTCCTCTGGCTTTTTTGGTGAAGGAGGACGCCTCGAAAACTGGGTATTCCCTAGATGTATGGAGAGGAGGGGAGTCCACTAATAGGTGGGTCTCTTGGAGAAAAGCTACATCTGCCCTATGATGGCGCAGGGAGCGGGACAGGAGGCATCTCTTGCCTACAGTATTGAGGCCTCTAACATTGTGTGTAAGGAACCTGAGGGAGGCCATTTAGAGGTCTGTTACGAGGATGGAGGGAAGGATAGGGATCAAAGATTGGGTAGGGGGGGTGGGGGATGAAGGGAAGCAAGTGGAAGTAGTCCACCTATGTAGGGCCCTAGGGTGGGCACCAAAAATTGGGGGGGGGGGGTTAACCTTAACTGAGAGGTAGAGGGACTAGCGCAAGTAGCCCCGCTCTTCTACAAAAACAAAACAAAGTAACTGAGTAGACATATAAATACTCAGGCTCTATTTAGAGCTAGATACATTAACATTAAACAGGTAGATGAATAACAGTATTTGAAAATGACATTGATATTTAATTGTGGTTCAACATCCTCAAGTAGGTGAGGCTGGAGGCCTCATAATGTGGTCAGGGGGGTTAGGTTTTGATCTCTTTGGCCTCTGTTCTTTAATGGACCACTCCGGGGCTGTGACCCGCAGTCTGGAGCAGACCTCTTGCTGGTTGTCAGGGGCAGTTTGGAGGCCCCAGTTGGCTAATAGAGTGCCCCCCATAGAGGGTGAAGTAAGAATGTGGGTTTGGTTGTCCCTGGTCACAATCAATTTAGTGGGAAATCCCCACCTATATTTGATCCCTGCTTTCCTCAGTTGAGTGGTAATTGGAGCATAGAGTTTTCGCTGCTGCAATGTATGTGAGGAGAGGTCGGGTAAGAGTTGGATATCCTTGAAATCATCTGGTAGAGTGGGTTTACCGTATGCCGCTTGCATCAACTGGTCTTTAAAGGTAAAGTGGTGGAAGCAGACCACTACATCTCGCGGCTTGTCTGATGAAACTGAACGTGGTCTTAGAGCCCTGTGGGCCCTTTCCATAGTATGCAGGTTGCCCTCCAACGGGCCCAAGAATGCGGCGAACAAAGAGATGAGGTACTCCTGTAAGCCACCCGTGGTAACCGACTTTGGGATGCCTCTGAACCTGATGTTGTTCCTCCTAGCCCTATCTTCCACATCTGCTAGCTTTAGCTCAAGTTGGGAGATTTGTTCGGCAAGATTTTCTGCATAGGCTAGTAGGTTTGAGTTGTCGGTAGCCAGATCATCTTGTTGTCGTTCAAGTGAGTCTACTCTATCACCAATTTCTAAAATTTCTTTTTTAAGTTCAGCTGAACTTCTCTGAATCTCAGTGGTGATAGATTTGGTCTGGGCTGCTAAGAGTTTCTGCAGGGTACTTTCGGTAATGTAGTGATTGAGGTGGGCAACAGACTGAGAGCTCGATTGGGAACCCTCATCTTGTGACTCAGGATCACTAACATCCTTGTTCATAGGAGTAGACCCCTTGCGAGGCTGAGAGAAATGGTCAAGAACAGTCTTTTTCGAGGCCGCTTGGGGCTTGGTATTTTTTCTAGCAGAGTGCGACATATTTGGCAGAATAGGAGGACCAAAGGAAGGATCGTTCAGTTGCAATGGAGGACCACCCTGATCACTTATATACAGATGCACCGTTAAACCACTGGATTAATCACATAGACAGAGAAAAGTATCTAGGTTATCACATAAGTTGAAACTTCAACACCTAGTTAAAGCATTGGTGGTAAATGTTACACTGTAAGAGCGGGGCCAGCACAGCCCTCGGCATAAATTACACCTGGCACATGATGTGAAACCCTTACATCAATGATAGAGATGGTCCAGTGAGTGGACCGTGTGATGGTAATTTGTGACGGCTCCTAAGAGCCCCCACACGCCTCAGGGAAGGGGGATACGACCAAGAGGAAGGGGAAAAGGAGAGTGGAAGTGACCAACCCAGACAAGCTGGGCCAGAAAGGAGGAGGCGCGAGGGGGACCAATGCAGCCAGTCCCGTTCAGCGAGACTTGTATGTATATCTTAACAAACAAAGTGTAGAGAAGACAGAGAATAGTATACACCAATATTTAGAGCAACCTTAGGTATTAAAAGCCCTGTGAGTGATCAAGGCAAGATGGTGGAGAATACTGTGGTATGAGTATTGGGGTCTAAGCAATCAGGGGCCTCAGCCAATTAATTTAGAGGGAGAAGGGGCTATAATGCAAAGGAAGGGGGTGGGTAAGTGGAAGTGACTAGCCCGCTACATGGGTGGGCCAGAAGTATGGGGGTTTACAGGTTTCTAAGCGGGTTTGAATATTTTCAACAGGCTACTTCACAGTTGACCAGCAATAGTCCCCTGCAATTGCTCAGATTATGTTAAAGCTAATTAAGTGATCCTTAGTAGGGCCGTACAATGGGAGAACCTCTGTGCTGAGCCTTCTAAGCTGTGCAAACTGTCAGGGCGGTGATGCCCCAGGTCAGTGGCCAGTAAGGGCCCCTAACTATCTGTATAACAGTCTGTAATAGACTGTGGACCTTGGGATAACTCCAATCACTCAAAAAGGGACACAGGGCTGGGCCAAAAATACTATGGGGCAGTTATGAGTGGTGCTGTACTGGGAACCTGTAGGAGAAAATATGTGTTAACAAACAAAAATGGATTGAACACTCCACTTTGGCTCAAGGCTCAAAGACAATGTTGCTGACGCAGCAGCTTTATGCATATAGTTAAAATGGCAAGTCTGTGCAAGAAACCAAGTTAAATACTTCATATAACTGCCCAGGAGTTGTTTTATGTTGGCCTATGATATAATCTAGAGACGCCAAAGCTCTTAACTTGTAGTAATAGTTAGCACAGAACACGGCGTATGTCTGAGCCCTCCTGGCAGGGATAGAGCAGCTGCAATCCACAGTTAATAAGGTACCTAGGCCTGCATGGCAGTGTAGGGCAATAAACATCAATAGCCCTCAGGGGGCCCTTGCCAGACACCGTGGGAATGTTCAGATATAGGTGGAATTAGGATTTTATCAGTCCTCCAGGGGACCACAGATACCAGCTAAAGCTGTTCCTTAATACTAAGGCCTAGATTTGGAGTTCGGCGGTAAAAGGGCTGTTAACGCTCCGCGGGTTTTTTTCTGGCCGCACCATAAATTTAACTCTGGTATCGAGAGTTCAAACAAATGCTGCGTTAGGCTCCAAAAAAGGAGCGTAGAGCATATTTACCGCAAATGCAACTCTCGATACCAGAGTTGCTTACGGACGCGGCCGGCATCAAAAACATGCTCGTGCACGATTCTCCCATAGGAAACAATGGGGCAGTTTGAGCTGAAAAAAAACCTAACACCTGCAAAAAAGCAGCGTTCAGCTCTTAACGCAGCCCCATTGTTTCCTATGGGGAAACACTTCCTACGTCTGCACCTAACACTCTAACATGTACCCCGAGTCTAAACACCCCTAACCTTACACTTATTAACCCCTAATCTGCCGCCCCCGCTATCGCTGACCCCTGCATTACACTTTTAACCCCTAATCTGCCGCTCCGTAAACCGCCGCCACCTACGTTATCCCTATGTACCCCTAATCTGCTGCCCTAACATCGCCGACCCCTATGTTATATTTATTAACCCCTAATCTGCCCCCCACAACGTCGCCGACACCTGCCTACACTTATTAACCCCTAATCTGCCGAGCGGACCTGAGCGCTACTATAATAAAGTTATTAACCCCTAATCCGCCTCACTAACCCTATCATAAATAGTATTAACCCCTAATCTGCCCTCCCTAACATCGCCGACACCTACCTTCAATTATTAACCCCTAATCTGCCGACCGGAGCTCACCGCTATTCTAATAAATGTATTAACCCCTAAAGCTAAGTCTAACCCTAACACTAACACCCCCCTAAGTTAAATATAATTTTTATCTAACGAAATAAATTAACTCTTATTAAATAAATAATTCCTATTTAAAGCTAAATACTTACCTGTAAAATACATCCTAATATAGCTACAATATAAATTATAATTATATTATAGCTATTTTAGGATTAATATTTATTTTACAGGCAACTTTGTAATTATTTTAACCAGGTACAATAGCTATTAAATAGTTAAGAACTATTTAATAGTTACCTAGTTAAAATAATAACAAAATTACCTGTAAAATAAATCCTAACCTAAGATATAATTAAACCTAACACTACCCTATCAATAAAATAATTAAATAAACTACCTACAATTACCTACAATTAACCTAACACTACACTATCAATAAATTAATTAAACACAATTGCTACAAATAAATACAATTAAATAAACTATCTAAAGTACAAAAAATAAAAAAGAACTAAGTTACAGAAAATAATAAAATATTTACAAACATAAGAAAAATATTACAACAATTTTAAACTAATTACACCTACTCTAAGCCCCCTAATAAAATAACAAAGCCCCCCAAAATAAAAAATTCCCTACCCTATTCTAAAATACAAATATTACAAGCTCTTTTACCTTACCAGCCCTGAACAGGGCCCTTTGCGGGGCATGCCCCAAGAATTTCAGCTCTTTTGCCTGTAAAAGAATAAATACAATACCCCCCCCCCAACATTACAACCCACCACCCACATACCCCTAATCTAACCCAAACCCCCCTTAAATAAACCTAACACTAATCCCCTGAAGATCTTCCTACCTTGTCTTCACCATACCAGGTTCACCGATCCGTCCTGGCTCCAAGATCTTCATCCAACCCAAGCGGGGGTTGGCGATCCATAATCCGGTGCTCCAAAGTCTTCCTCCTATCCGGCAAGAAGAGGACATCCGGACCGGCAAACATCTTCTCCAAGCGGCATCTTCTATCTTCTTCCATCCGATGACGACCGGCTCCATCTTGAAGACCTCCAGCGCGGATCCATCCTCTTCTTCCGACGACTAGACGACGAATGATGGTTCCTTTAAGGGACGTCATCCAAGATGGCGTCCCTCGAATTCCGATTGGCTGATAGGATTCTATCAGCCAATCGGAATTAAGGTAGGAATTTTCTGATTGGCTGATGGAATCAGCCAATCAGAATATAGTTCAATCCGATTGGCTGATCCAATCAGCCAATCAGATTGAGCTCGCATTCTATTGGCTGTTCCGATCAGCCAATAGAATGCGAGCTCAATCTGATTGGCTGATTGGATCAGCCAATCGGATTGAACTATATTCTGATTGGCTGATTCCATCAGCCAATCAGAAAATTCCTACCTTAATTCCGATTGGCTGATAGAATCCTATCAGCCAATCGGAATTCGAGGGACGCCATCTTGGATGACGTCCCTTAAAGGAACCGTCATTCGTCGTCTAGTCGTCGGAAGAAGAGGATGGATCCGCGCTGGAGGTCTTCAAGATGGAGCCGGTCGTCATCGGATGGAAGAAGATAGAAGATGCCGCTTGGAGAAGATGTTTGCCGGTCCGGATGTCCTCTTCTTGCCGGATAGGAGGAAGACTTTGGAGCACCGGATTATGGATCGCCAACCCCCGCTTGGGTTGGATGAAGATCTTGGAGCCAGGACGGATCGGTGAACCTGGTATGGTGAAGACAAGGTAGGAAGATCTTCAGGGGATTAGTGTTAGGTTTATTTAAGGGGGGTTTGGGTTAGATTAGGGGTATGTGGGTGGTGGGTTGTAATGTTGGGGGGGGGGTATTGTATGTTTTTTTTTACAGGCAAAAGAGCTGAAATTCTTGGGGCATGCCCCGCAAAGGGCCCTGTTCAGGGCTGGTAAGGTAAAAGAGCTTGTAATATTTGTATTTTAGAATAGGGTAGGGAATTTTTTATTTTGGGGGGCTTTGTTATTTTATTAGGGGGCTTAGAGTAGGTGTAATTAGTTTAAAATTGTTGTAATATTTTTCTTATGTTTGTAAATATTTTATTATTTTCTGTAACTTAGTTCTTTTTTATTTTTTGTACTTTAGATAGTTTATTTAATTGTATTTATTTGTAGCAATTGTGTTTAATTAATTTATTGATAGTGTAGTGTTAGGTTAATTGTAGGTAATTGTAGGTAGTTTATTTAATTATTTTATTGATAGGGTAGTGTTAGGTTTAATTATATCTTAGGTTAGGATTTATTTTACAGGTAATTTTGTTATTATTTTAACTAGGTAACTATTAAATAGTTCTTAACTATTTAATAGCTATTGTACCTGGTTAAAATAATTACAAAGTTGCCTGTAAAATAAATATTAATCCTAAAATAGCTATAATATAATTATAATTTATATTGTAGCTATATTAGGATGTATTTTACAGGTAAGTATTTAGCTTTAAATAGGAATTATTTATTTAATAAGAGTTAATTTATTTCGTTAGATAAAAATTATATTTAACTTAGGGGGGTGTTAGTGTTAGGGTTAGACTTAGCTTTAGGGGTTAATACATTTATTAGAATAGCGGTGAGCTCCGGTCGGCAGATTAGGGGTTAATAATTGAAGGTAGGTGTCGGCGATGTTAGGGAGGGCAGATTAGGGGTTAATACTATTTATGATAGGGTTAGTGAGGCGGATTAGGGGTTAATAACTTTATTATAGTAGCGCTCAGGTCCGCTCGGCAGATTAGGGGTTAATAAGTGTAGGTAGGTGTCGGCGACGTTGAGGGGGGCAGATTAGGGGTTAATAAATATAACATAGGGGTCGGCGATGTTAGGGGTAGCAGATTAGGGGTACATAGGGATAACGTAGGTGGCGGCGATTTGCGGTCGGAAGATTAGGGGTTAATTATTTTAAGTAGCTTGCGGCGACGTTGTGGGGGGCAAGTTAGGGGTTAATAGATATAATACAGGGGTCGGCGGTGTTAGGGGCAGCAGATTAGGGGTACATAAGTATAACGTAGGTGGCGGTCGGCAGATTAGGGGTTAAAAATTTTAATCGAGTGGCGGCGATGTGGGGGGACCTCGGTTTAGGGGTACATAGGTAGTTTATGGGTGTTAGTGTACTTTAGGGTACAGTAGTTAAGAGCTTTATAAACCGGCGTTAGCCAGAAAGCTCTTAACTCCTGCTATTTTCAGGCGGCTGGAATCTTGTCGTTAGAGCTCTAACGCTCACTGCAGAAACGACTCTAAATACCGGCGTTAGGAAGATCCCATTGAAAAGATAGGCTACGCAAATGGCGTAGGGGGATCTGCGGTATGGAAAAGTCGCGGCTGAAAAGTGAGCGTTAGACCCTTTAATCACTGACTCCAAATACCAGCGGGCGGCCAAAACCAGCGTTAGGAGCCTCTAACGCTGGTTTTGACGGCTACCGCCGAACTCTAAATCTAGGCCTATGTGTCTCCAGCAGTATTAGTAATGTCAGTGTCCCAGAGAGCATAAGCAAGAATGGTGTGCCCCCCAGTTCTGACAGGAACGTCGTCACTTGCCCCTGAGTGTTTCTATATAAAAGTTAGGGTTAGGTTATCCAGATGGCAGGTTGAGGTTAAATAAAGAGGTAAATATTAGTCTCACCTTTTCGCATGGGGCAGACACGTCTATATGGATCCTGCCGTGTACCGTGAGTACTCAGGTCTGATCAGTAGGTCCTCCGGGCACTCTCTGCTGTGATTTAATAGGCCCCCAGGGAGACAGAGCCAAATAGGAGTAATGACAAAGTTCCGGAAACTTCACACTGCTTGGGCCGCCTAATCTAGATGTTCGCTGTGGGCAGGAGCTCAAGATGGCCGAAATTCGCGCCCTTTCCAGTCTCCTCTTCTGATCACCCTGCACCTCGCTATGCTGGAGCCAAGTTCAGCCTCCGGACCTCAGCACCTCCCGACAGAACTAGACAGGGTGTCCGCCTCTTCCACTTATCAGAGCCAGCTCCCTACCGGCCTCAATGATCTCCAGCTGAGGTCCTACAGGTATGACTTCACTTCTCACAGGGATTCCAGCCCTCTTCCTCACCTCAGCCAGACCCGACCCACAGGTAATGGCTCTGGAGCAGACCTCCGGCTCTCCGAAGCAGGTTGAAGTGTGCGGCCAGCTAGGATACAAGGTCAGTGTCGGCTGATCAGCTTAAGGGAAGCCCGGTGTAGGCAGTTGCAAGTCCTTAATGTATGCAGGCCTCCTGTCAGCAGTTAATGTCTGTTCGGGCGGGTAGAGCAGGTATGTGGCCCACTGATCTGTTGCCGATTTCTGCCAACTCTGGTTGTTCAGCCTCCTGAGCGGAGCCCCGACCCTCCGGAGAGCAATCCTCCCAGTTGTCAGTAGCACCTCAGGCGGGCAGTCTGAATGGAGTTTACGTGCTGGAGTTCGCAGCCGCGTCTCTAAGCCAGCTGTCTTTTAGTCCACAGGCAAAGCTGTAATTTAGGGATGGATTATGCTGTTTTAACAGCTTTATAAGAGAGAAATTTTCAACCTTTTATCGAGATTTGTACTATATTGAAGCAGAGCTCCACACACACACGTCTTGCTTCAGTAACGGCTAACTCCGCCCCCCCACAAGTTGTGTTTTTATTAACAATAATACTGGTAGGATACATCATGCTCTTGATTAATTATATGAAGTCCAGTCAAAAATACGCAAACAAGGTAAAGGTTTGTTTGAAGGCCTTAAATGGTCTATTGGTTTAGGTGACTGGCTAGGAGCCCTACGTATGAAGATTGTAATGGGTATAGCATTTATCATTTTTATTATACTTAAATTATATTTGATATATAAACTTGCTATTTGCTTCATTAACAAAATCACCACCACTCACACTTCCCAAACCCATTCTTTCTTTCTTTATGCAACTTATCAGCAGAATAATTATAACAGTGTTTATATCTAATGACACTTCTTTTTCTGAGTTGCACTACGTCTTACAGTTGGCTTAGTAGTCAACTTATGGGTATGAGGTTCAATGAGTCACCTACTACTTTGATGGCTCCCCGGTAACTCGATGACCCCTTAACCATCCTTTTTATTGTAAGTTATTCTTTTAGAATAAAAGCTGGCAATGTAAGAATGTATAACCAACCTGCCTCCATCTTATCTCTATTCCTCCATTTTTTATCTGCTCAGCCATTCTGATCTAATCCTGACCTTTTCTTATAAGTGTATTATACTGTGGAACAAAATATACTGATGTGTGCTGTTACAGAACAACATCTATATCTTTTAACTATGTGTAGCCAAGCATCTTCTTCCATAACATGCTCCTACCACATACCACTGTTATCTCTGTACCAAGATAGATGCTTCACGGTTTCTTACACTTTTCAAAAACAATCTAATTTCTTAGACCTAGTAACTTTTCACTTATTATGTTGAAATGATGGGGCGTGTTTGAAGCCCACGTTGTCTATTAATCGCGTATGCAATGTATACTATATAATCTCAGCACTGGCTAATAATAAACAGAACAGATTTTAGACTTCACTTGTTGTTTGTGTCTGATTCCTGTTCTCTGAGATATCTAGCAAGGCTGAAACACTCGGTTCCAGGTAAAGGTGACATGCAAAATACTGACCAGTGTCAAGTGGTACCTGGCCTCAGAGAGGACCTCTAACAGTTTTCTAACCTAAGGACATCTTTTTATTTCACTTGTGGGTTTCTGTAATATCTCCCAATCAGACAAGATTTTCACTTCCCAGCTGAACTCCTTCTATCCCTTCTTCCAGGAGGAGGGAAATGAGTCTCAGATGGGCTAGAGAACCCCTATTAATATGACATGCAAATCAGAGAACCTCAGCATTCTATCTAACTGGGTATGGTAAGGGAGTGCTTAGAATATGTGGTAGAACAAAGCTCTAGAATCTAGGGGTGTTTTGCCTCCACTTGGTGGACAGGGAATGTAATGTGGCATGAAAAGACATATTTAACCGTTGCGCTTCCATATACATGACTTTGAGGAATATGTCCCTTTAATAGCCCTAATAATAAAAATTGAGTATTTTAAAAATCAGTTTTTGTCTCTTTCCTTTACTAAAGGGACAGTCTACTTGAAATGGGTTTATTGTTTAAAAAGATAGATAATCCCTTTATTACCCATTTCCCCAGTTCTGCATAACCAACATTGTTATAGTAATACACTTCTTACCTCTGTGATAACCTTGTATTTAAGCCGCTTTAGCCTGCCCCTTATCTCAGTTCTTTTGACAGACTTGCATTTTAGCCAATCAGTGCTGACTCATAATAACTTCACAGGAGTGAGTGCAATGTTATCTATATAGCACACATGGACTAGCACTGGCTAACTATGAAAAACTGTCAACATGCATTCAAATTACCACATGAGCCTACCTAGGTTTAGCCTTCAACAAAGAATACATAGATAACAAAGCAATTTTGATTATAAAAGTAAATTAAAAAGTTGTTTAATATTGCATGCCCTATCTGAATTACGAAAGTTTAATTTTGACTTGACTGTTCCTTTAATAAGCTAACAAACCTTGTGCCAATAAATAAATATTGCATTTACCAAAGTAACACTGCAGTAATTTTATTATGTTTTACCAAAAGTATGCAATATTGTTCCTATCACCAACCTGTATGAAGGGGTTGCTCCATATGTTGATGCTGTCGGTCACATTATATAGCCTCAGCAGAGTGTTACTGATGGTGTTGATGAGGACAGGTAGGATATACACCATGGTTCTATTGAAATTAATTTCAAATGTATAATTCTAAGGGTAAAAAAAAAACATGCAAAAAGTTCAGAAAAACAATAACTGTAACTTTAATTGCCAGTATCGCTAGTCACACATCCCTAGCTACCAAAAAAACCTTGTAAAGAATATGTACTAACTTTAAGAAGCAGCATTTATAAGGCCACTGTCTCCTAACCTCTCCTTCAGCTCCAAAGTGGCAGAGATAAATCAAACCCGAATGATCTGCCTCGGGTAATTCAAACCCCTTGCTCTTGCGCCATTTGTTGTGCAAGAGCAGGGAGTGGGTGCTACACAATAATCTGCTTCAGCAATGATAAATGTAGGCAGACGCTGCCCCACTGGCTATGAACTTGGGCAGATAGGTTCCCTGTCTCAGAACTTTTGTTTGCCAACATATTCAGAAATAATGTCTTGATCAGAACCTTTATTTTTGCCTTAAAGGGTCATTAAAATTAATTTAATATAAGCATAGTATATTACAGTCGTTAAGCATTACATTGTAAAATATCTACATTACCATTTAAAACTGTGTTTTTTATTAGCAATGTTTCAGGGTTTTGCATATGCAGAACAGTCCAAGGACAAACCATTTAATGTTTACGTGGTTTAGTTTGTTGTAGCTAATTATTGTAAATTAGCTTTTACAATGTTCTAACTATTATCTATGTAGCATGTGGAAGGGTCAGTCAAACTAATAAATACTTAAAATGAGATAGTCTGGTAAAAAAAATAAACTGCTTTATTTTTTTAGAGAACTTTGGGCCAGAATATGAGTGGAGCGATAACAGTAACAAACGAGCAATAAGAGGTTTATCATGGGTGTTTGCGCTTGTCGGGTTTATCGCTTGTATTACAAGTTTAAAGTACGCTAGAATCATTACCGCATCCTCAGAGCTATGGTTATCTTTTTAACAAAACCAAAAAGTTGCACAAAACACATCAAAAATACATTGCAAAGTATAGTTACACTCAGGGCCAGCCTTTGGGGTGTGCGACCTGTGTGGTTGCACAGGGCGCAACAGCCCAGAGGCCGCCTAATTTGCAGACCGAAGCAAGGCTTTTTTGAAGGCAGTTTAAAAAACATATATATTACCAAGGGCGGCATGGGGAAGGGGCGGGGCTGCGGCAACGGGTGCACGCTCAAATGTGTTTTAATTGTAAGCAGGGTTTGAGGCCCAGGTAACATTGTGGAGGGCTTGGGGTGTTAGCACGGAGCGGCATATTTGTTTTGGTTGGGGGGCCTTGCCCATATCACTGACTTAGACTCAGAGCAGGCAGTAGTAGTACTAGTAAGTGGCGGCTGGCGGGAATGTCACTCTGTCAGTGACGACGAGAGAGGTAGGATTCAGGAGCTTTACTACTAGCCAGGCAGCTCTAGACCATGGACGGTGGACTAGAAGACGAGTAGAAGCTAGCCTAGCAACTAGTAAGTTAGTAGTAGTAAGTAACATACAGGGTGGGGGTAGGCCTTACCTTCATATTGTCTCCCTGCTTCATTTCTCTGAGATAGTAGCAGACACCAGCAGAGAAATGAAGCAGGGTATTCAAGACATTGCCTCACAGAGACAATATGAAGGTAGCAGACACCGGCAGAGAAATGAAGCAGGGTATTCAAGACATTGCCTCACAGAGACAATATGAAGGTAGCAGACACCGGCAGAGAAATGAAGCAGGGTATTCAAGACTTTGCCTCACAAAGACAATATGAAGCAGACACCGTCAGAGAAATGTGGGCCACACCTCCTCCTTCACACTATGGCATCTATTTAAGCCGTCAACTTACCTGCATTCGACGACACCAATACGCTCGCCTAAGATCGCCTAACATCGCTGCCGCGGACCTGAAAACGCTCTCCAAAATTATAAAAAAAGCTGTCAAAAAGCTGCGCACCAAGTACGGTGCGATGAGCAGCGGACTGTTGTTAACTAACAGTCATCGATCTCGCTGCTCTTCCGCTTTTTTACAGCTTTCTTGGTACCCTGTCACTAAACACCCACACTATACTATAAAGTTTACCCCCTAAACCGCTGCTCCCAGTGCCCACCGCAACAAAATAAATTGTTTAACCCCTAAACCGCCGCTCCCGGAGCCCACCGCAACTAAATACATTTTTAACCCCTAAACCGCTGCTCCCGGAGCCCACCGCCACCTACATTACACTTATTAACCCCTAATCTGTCCCCCCCTAAACCGCCGCCACTAAATTATTCCTATTTAAAACTAAATACTTACCTATAAAGTAAACCCTAAGATAGCTACAATATAACTAATAATTACATTGTAGCTATCTTATGGTTTATTTTTATTTTACAGGCAACTTTGTATTTATTTTAACTAGGTACAATAGTTATTAAATAGTTATTAACTATTTAATAACTTCCTAGTTAAAATAAATACAAATATACCTGTAAAATAAAACCTAACCTAAGTTACAATTACACCTAACACTACACTATCATTAAATTAATTCCCTAAATTAACTGCAATTAAATAAAATTATCTAAAGTACAAAAAAACCCCCACTAAATTACAGAAAATAAAATAAATTTTAATTCTTAGCCCAAATCTTCTCCATTCATTTATTGATCAGAAGCAGAATCAATATATATAAAGCTCCATATTTCAGGGAACAATGGCACTCATACCTTTCCTATGCCTTGTACATTCAGAGCTGCGTTGTGCGGCGACACAGATGCATAGTTGCTTCCATTGATCAATTCCACTTTTATTCTCTGGCTGTTGAAGGCGCTAAGTAAGTCATCAATATTTGTACCTATGGTATAAAATAACCTGTAAAGTAAAATAAGCTGCAACAGCCACTGTTTATCAAATAAATCCAGGTACAATCCATTGACAATTAAAAAAATCTATATAGTAGTTATAAATCCTTTAATGTTTATGTGTAGTAGAAACTTTGTAATATACTTTCATTATTTATTTAGTCCCATTTTCCTGTAATTTAACCCTGAACATTGTGAGTTTCTATAAAGCAATGGGTGCTAGCATGTTGATACCTTGATTTGCCTTATCTAATCTTTTCTGCTGAGGACAATTGTGGACAGATTAAGGGCTAGGTTACCAGTGGTGCAGTAAAGTAGTTTTTTGCGCTTGCCGAGTTGCATTGGTATTACAAATTTAAAAAAAAACTTATTTTGCCCAAGCGGTAACCCCGAAAAACGTAAAAATCCTAACTTTAGTTTTTGCGTGCACGTATTCCCCCATAGAAATCAATGGAGACAAAAAAGTGGAAAAACACCCTAGATTGAGCAAACTACGTTGCATTTTTGCATTCTCCATAGAAGTCAATGGAGAAATGAAAATTGTTGAAAAAAAAACACCCATCGCGCAAACAGCATAGCATATTCGCATTAGCAAATGTAAAATATTTACAGTAAATACATAGTTAAAACCTTTATTAAATTTGAATATTACATAAATATGTTTTATCATGTTTTCCTCTACTTAATGGCAAAGGGCTCTAATGCACTTATATGTATACTAGTGGGAAAGCCTGCCCAGAGGGCAATCTATTGTGGTGATGGAACCACCTTGCCATTTTTGGAATCCACCTGGATGCAGCATTATGCTGCAGCCAGGTTGATTCTTTCACCACCCTGCCTTTATTGGAATACACCTGGATGCAGCATAAGTGCATTCTTTCACCACCCTGCAATCCAGGTAGATTCCGAAAATGGCAGGATGGTGAAAGAATGCTTACTCTGCATCTAGGTGGATTCTTTCACCACCCTGCCATTTTCTGAATCCACCTGGATGGCAGGGTGGTGAAAGAATCCACTTATGCTGCATCCAGGTAGATTCCGAAAAAGGCAGGGTGGTGAAAGAATCCATCCAGGTGGATTCTTTCACAACCCATTTTGCTCTCTCTCTCTCCCCTCTCTTTTGCTCTCTCTCCCTGCTCTTTTGCTCTCTCTCCTCTCATTTGCTCTATCTCTCTTCTCATTTGCTCTATCTCCCCCCTATCTTTTGCTCTAACTCTCTTTTGCTCGCTCTTTCCCCTCCCTTTTGCCCTCTCTCCCCTCTCTTTTGCTCTGTCTCCCCCTTCTCTTTTGCTCTCTCCCCCTCCTCTCTTTTGCTCTCTCTCCCCCTCTCTTTTGCTCTCTCTCCCCCCTCTCTTTTGCTCTCTCTCCCCCCTCTCTTTTGCTCTTTCTCCCCACTCTCTTATGCTCTCTATCTCTCCCCCTTTTCTTTTGCTCTCCCTCTTTCCCCTCTCTTTTGCTCTCTCTCTCCCCTGTCTTTTGCATTCTCTCTTCCCTCTCTTTTGCTCTCTCTCTCCCCCCTCTCTTTTGCTCTCTCTCCCCCCTCTCTTTTGCTCTCTCTCTCTCTCCCCTCTCTTTTGCTCTCTCCCCCCTCTCTTTTGCTCTTTCTCCCCACTCTCTTATGCTCTCTATCTCTCCCCCTTTTCTTTTGCTCTCCCTCTTTCCCCTCTCTTTTGCTCTCTCTCTCCCCTGTCTTTTGCATTCTCTCTTCCCTCTCTTTTGCTATCCCTCTCCCCCCTCTCTTTTGCTCTCTCTCTCCCCTATGTTTTGCTCTCTCCCCTCTCTTTTGCTTTTTCTCTCCCCCCTCTATTTTGCTCTCTCTCTCCCCTCTCTTTTGCTCTCTCTCCCCCCTCTCTTTTGCTCCCCTTTCTTTTGCTCTCTCCCCCCTCTCTTTTGCTCTCTCTCCCTCTCTTTTGCTCTCTCTCCCCCCTCTCTTTTTCTCCCATCTCTTTTGCTCTCTCCCTCCTCTGTTTTGCTCTCTCTCCCCCTCTCTTTTGCTCAATCTCCTCCCTCTCTTTTGCTCACTCTCCTCCCTCTCTTTTGCTCTTTCTCCCCTCTCTTTTGCTCTCTCTCCCCTCTATTTTGCTCTCTCCCCCTCTCTTTTGCTCTCTCTCCCCTCTCTTTTGCTCTCTCCCCCTCTTTTGCTCTCTCCCCCCTCTCTTTTGCTCTCTCTCCCCTCTCTTTTGCTCTTTCTCACCACTCTCTTATGCTCTCTCTCTCCCCCTTCTCTTTTGCTATCCCTCTCTTTTGCTCTCTCACCTATGTTTTGCTCTCTCCCCCTCTTTTGCTCTCTCCCCCCTCTCTTTTGCTCTCTCTCCCCTCTCTTTTGCTCTTTCTCACCACTCTCTTATGCTCTCTCTCTCCCCCTTCTCTTTTGCTCTCTCACCTATGTTTTGCTCTCTCCCCTCTCTTTTGCTTTTTCTCTCCCCCTCTCTTTTGCTCTCTCTCCCCCTCTCTTTTGCTCAATCTCCTCCCTCTCTTTTGCTCACTCTCCTCCCTCTCTTTTGCTCTCTCTCCCCTCTCTTTTGCTCTCTCTCCCCTCTATTTTGCTCTCTCCCCCTCTCTTTTGCTCTCTCTCCCCTCTCTTTTGCTCTCTCCCCCTCTTTTGCTCTCTCCCCCCTCTCTTTTGCTCTCTCTCCCCTCTCTTTTGCTCTTTCTCACCACTCTCTTATGCTCTCTCTCTCCCCCTTCTCTTTTGCTATCCCTCTCCCCCCTCTCTTTTGCTCTCTCACCTATGTTTTGCTCTCTCCCCTCTCTTTTGCTTTTTCTCTCCCCCTCTCTTTTGCTCTCTCTCCCCTCTCTTTTGCTCTCTCTCCCCCCTCTCTTTTGCTCCCCTTTCTTTTGCTCTCTCCCCCCTCTCTTTTGCTCTCTCTCTCTCTCCCTCTCTTTTGCTCTCTCTCCCCCCTCTCTTTTGCTCCCTTCTCTTTTGCTCTCTCCCTCCTCTGTTTTGCTCTCTCTCCCCCTCTCTTTTGCTCACTCTCCTCCCTCTCTTTTGCTCTTTCTCCCCTCTCTTTTGCTCTCTCTCCCCTCTATTTTGCTCTCTCTCCCCTCTCTTTTGCTCTCTCTCCCCTCTCTTTTGCTCTCTCCCCCCCTCTCTTTTGCTCTCTCTCCCCTCTCTTTTGCTCTTTCTCACCACTCTCTTATGCTCTCTCTCTCCCCCTTCTCTTTTGCTATCCCTCTCCCCCCTCTCTTTTGCTTTCTCTCTCCCCTATGTTTTGCTCTCTTCCCTCTCTTTTGCTTTTTCTCTCCCCCCTCTCTTTTGCTCTCTCTCTCCCCTCTCTTTTGCTCTCTCTCCCCCCTCTCTTTTGCTCCCCTTTCTTTTGCTCTCTCCCCCCTCTCTTTTGCTCTCTCTCTCTCCCTCTCTTTTGCTCTCTCTTCCCCCCTCTCTTTTGCTCCCTTCTCTTTTGCTCTTTCCCTCCTCTGTTTTGCTCTCTCTCCCCCTCTCTTTTGCTCACTCTCCTCCCTCTCTTTTGCTCTTTCTCCCCTCTCTTTTGCTCTCTCTCCCCTCTCTTTTGCTCTCTCCCCCCTTTCTTTTGCTCTCTCTCCCCTCTCTTTTGCTCTTTCTCCCCACTCTCTTATGCTCTCTCTCTCCCCCTCTCTTTTGCTTTCTCTCTCCCCTCACTTTTGCACTCTCTCCCCCCTCTCTTTTGCTCTCCCCCCTCTCTTTTGCTCTCTCGCCCCTCTCTTTTGCTCTCTCTCCCCTCTCTTTTGCTCTCTCTCCCCTCTCTTTTGCTCTCTCTCCCCTCTCTTTTGCTCTATCTCCCCTCTCTTTTGCTCTTTCTCCCCACTCTCTTATGCTCTCTCCCCCCTCTCTTTTGCGCTCCCTCTCCCCCCTCTCTTTTGCTCTCTCTCTCTCCCCTCTGTTTCGCTCTCTCTCTATCCCCTCTCTTTTGCTCTCTCTCCCCCTCTCTTTTGCTCTCTCTCCCCCCTCTCTTTTGCTTTCTCTCCCCCCTCTCTTTTGCTCTCTCGCCCCCTCTCTTTTGCTCTCTCGTCCCTCTAGTTTGCTCTCTCCCTCTCTCTTTTGCGCTCTCTCTCCCCCTCTCTTTTGCGCTCTCTCTCCGCCTCTCTTTTGCGCTCTCTCTCCCCCTCTCTTTTGCGTTCTCTCCCCCTCTCTTTTGCGCTCTCTCTCCCCCTCTCTTTTGCTCGCCTCTCTTTTGTTCTCTCTCCCCCTCTCATTTGCTCTCACGCTCCCCTCTCTTTCGCTCTCTCTCACCCCTCTCTTTTGCTCTCTCCCCTCTCTTTTGCTCTCCCTCTCCCCTCTCTTTTGCTCTCTCTCCCCCCTCTCTTTTGCTCTCTCTCACCTCTCTCTTTTGATCTCTCTCTCCCATCTCTTTTGCTCTCTCTCCCCCCCCTCTTTTGCTGTCTCTCCCATCTCCTTTGCTCTCTCGCTCCCCTCTTTTGCTCTCTCCCCTCTCTTATGCTCTCTCCCCTCTCTTTTGCTCTCTCTCTCTCCCCCCTCTTTTTCTCTCTGCCCCCCTCTCTTTTTCTCTACCTTTCCTCTCTTTTGCTCTCCCTCTCCCCCCTCTCTTTTGCTATTTCTCTTCCCTTTCTTTTGCTCTCTCTCCCCTCTATTTTGGTCTCTCTCCCCCTGTCCTTTTTTTTTTTTTAAATTAGGGCACTCCCACTGCCTCCCCTTCTCTGCTGAGCTGCCCACCCGCCCACACCTCCCGCCGGCACCAGCAGAAGATCGTTACAGACGGTGACACACACAGTGTCACCGTCTGTAACTATCAGGCATCTGGACTCATATGGAGGCGGAGCACCAATTGCGCTCTGGCTCCATATGCGGCAGATGCCTGAAGCTTCAGCTCTCAGCTGCTATGTTACAGCTGAGAGTTGGAGCTCCTGAAGCTGTCTCGTCGCCACAAGGTGGCTCCACACGCATCCAACATTCCTTTAAGGATGTGGGCGCAACTGCTGACGGCGACGGACGCTTACAAACTCAATTATTATATAAGATGTGTACATATATAAATATATATTAATGTTTTTATGTGTATATATGACTGTAAATACATGTATACACATACAAATACATGAATATATATGTACACATATAAAGACATATATATATATATATATATATATATATATATATATATATACACTGTATACACATACAAATACATATTTAGACATATATATACAGTATATGTATGTATCTCTATGTTAAAGTCCTTTGCCTGCCTAAGACCTCATATCTTTGAACACTTATAACTTTTGAGTGCAATATTTGTGGTGAATAATTGCTATTAGATGGTGTTTTTATTAGTGTAACTGTACTTTATTATGTATTTTTTATCTGTTTTGTGCAATTTTTTATTTCGCAACAGTTAACCACAGCTCTGAGAATGTGATAATCATTCTAGCTTAGATCGTGATTGTGCTCACGTGATCAACTTGTAATATGAACGCAATTTAAAGGGACACTCAAGTCAAAATTAATCTTTCATGATTCAGATAGAGCATGCAATTTAACAACTTTCCGATTTTCCTATAATTAACAAAATGTGCAGTCTTTATATATTTACTCTTTTTTAAATCACCAGCTCCTGCTGAGCATGTGCAAGAATTCAGAGAATATACGTATAATCATTTGTGATTGGCTGATGGCTGTCACATGATACAGGAGGAGTGGAAAGAGACATAACTTTGAAATTTGTTAGAAAAAACATCTACTACTCATTTGCAGTTCAGACCGGTAGCTAGATTTAACAAGCAGCGGATGCTGCTGTCTCCGCACAAAGTTTCCAGCTCGCGGGAAACAAAAGTTAAGAAGCAGCAGTCATAAGACTCCTTAACTTGTCTGCTACTTGCAACCGCCTCGATACGATCGGGATGATTGACACCCCCTGCTAGCAGCCAATTGGCTGCAAATGTGCAGGGGGCGGCATTGCACAAGCATTTCACAAGAAATACTTGTGCAATGTTAAATGCCGACAGCGTATGCTGTTGGCATATAGCGATGCCGGGCAAACATGATTCGCTACAGCGAATCATATCTGCCCGACGTTTAATAAATTGACCCCTAAGTGCTATTGTATTGTCTTTTTATCATGCATTTGTTTATTATGCAAATCAACTGAATATACTGGTCCTTTAACCTGTGCGCAAACGATCTCAAAAACCTGTGCGCAAACAATTGCGCTACATTTGCAATCTGGCTTATTATCTGGGGGAAAAAACAACTTTTTTTCACTCTCAAGGTGAAATTAAAAAAGAAAAAAAAAAGGAAATTCTTCGCTATATATTTGGGGTTTGAAGTGTTTTGAACTAAACGTGTAAAGAAATATATATCAGACCACTAAAAGATACAATTTCTTTTTTCCACACACCATTACAAAATAATTAACTTTATCATTTTTAAGTGAATTATAAGTAAATATACACATAAATAGCAAAACGTTACTGTTAAGCCGGAGTTTTAAATCACTGTGTTTCTATTCAGAATCAATTTTATATAGACTACACTCTAAAACCAGACTGGGTACATACAGAGGCGTAACTAGAAACCACAGGGCCCAGGTGCAAGAATCTAATAAGGGACCAGCCCAAGCGACAGGCATGTCTGACAGACAGGGGAAACAAAAAAACAGGCCTAGCAGGGGCCACATGTCTGAAATAGGCCTTAAAAACAGAAGGATTTCTACCCAGTCAGAACCAGCCTAAAACCAAGGGCCCAATACTGACAAGGCCAGACAAAGTCACCCCCTAAGAGGGAGAGATAAATAACAGACAGAGGACTAAAACACATACTCATGAACCAACTTTCATAGAAGTAACAGTGCGATCACAAAATTGCGAGGATCGATTCCAGAGAAGAAAATTCCCAAAGGAAATATTGTAACAAACATGAGCTTTAAACCAAATAAAATCCATCCTAACCAGATTAAAATAAAATATAAGGCATTCCATAGGTTATCGCCCAGGAAGAAAGCGGACACTCCCGCAGAACCAGCCCAACAGGATTCCGAGTCTTCCAAGCTCAGAACTGCGTAATCTGTTGGCGCTTTATAAATAACCGATATTAAAAAAGATACTCAAGAAACAAGACTATAAGAAGATTACTTCATCCCCTTATGTCTAATCAAGCATGCCATTCCCATTAAGAGTGGGATCCTCCAATAACACCAAAATGTGCCTCAGTAGAACACAAAGGTGTGCCAGTCTATGATGAAAGGCTAAACTTACCTCTGCCGGGGCAAATGAAGACCCTGGCCCCGAAGGTTGACCCCCTGAAGCCTCAGGGAAAGTCACTCCCCCAGAGGGCTGAACTGGACCAGGCGATCCCACACCTGACGAGCCCTGGTTAACTGAACACGGACAAAATCTTAAACACACTCCTGGGAGATGTAAATGCGACAGAGCCAAAGATATGGCCATGCGGAACTGTGTCGTAACCTCCGGAGGAAACAAGCCACCCTCAAGAGAAGGATAAGCCGTGTTTAGATTACCTGCATGTGTAGTAAGAGTTGGTTGTAGGGGACGCGCCTTGCGGGAAGCAGAATCCCCGGAGGTGGATGGCTTAGCGGGCCCCTGGTTCCCCGATCCCGAGGAACGGAGCATTCTAAAACGGCATTCGGAAGATAACTGATGGACATGTATCACCCGGGCCAATTCATATTCTTCGCAAGAAGTAGAATCAGAATCAGAGATATCCGTCTCCAAAAATCAGAATCCTCCATGACTGGGATATTGATAAAAAATGGACCAATAAGAAAAATGTAAATGGCACCTTACACCCCCAATGGCTGGGGCACTCACCACCTCCTATGAACCAGACACCAGCAAAACAGAATTTCTCCATCTCCACACAGTCAGGAATGCGGAAATGGAGAGCCAAAACGTGACCACTCCCATGAAACAGTGCGCCCGACCATAAAGGCCGCGTCACTTGCAATAGGCCGTTATGTTCCGAAAAAGCCATGAGCCCAAGTATTACTACACAGTAGCAGACAGAATCACATAACAAACATGATTAAAAAAAACCTGTTTAATAACCCCACTCAGAAGATATTAACCCTTGATTCCAAGATACAAAAGGAGCCTCACTGAGACCCTGTACTTAAAGGGACATGAAACCCAATTTTTTTCTTTCATGATTCAGATAGAAAATAAAATTTTAAACAACTTTCCAATTCACTTCTATTATTTAATTTGCTTCCTTCTCTTGTTATCCTTTGCTGAAAGGTTTATCTAGGCAAGCTCATGAGCAGCAGAGAACCTAGGCTCTAGCTTTTGATTGGTGGCTGCATATATATACTGATTGTGATTGGCTCACCCATGTGTTCAGTTAGAAACCATTATTGCATTGCTGCTCCTTCAACAAATTTTAATAAGAGAATTAAACACATTTGGTAATATAAGTAAATTTGAAAGTTGTTTAAAATTGTATGTTCTATCTCAATCATGAAAGAAAAAAAATTGAGTTTCATGTCCCTTTAAGTTATTTCCGTGAGGTTGCAATTACAATACATCCATGATGAAAGTAAAATTAAACGATTTTACCGGAATCTATGCCGTGGAAGAGGAACACGGCCCTTCAAGTGTGACAGATAGTAGCGTCGCTTCTGCCATGGACTTGAGAGAAGAAAGCAGGCAGCGAAACTCGTCAACGCTGAATGCCTGTGGAGCTGTTAATCTGAGTCTGGATGATTTCGCAGGAACTCTCTCCCTGCATCTCCAGACTCTAACATTCATGCATGCTCTCACTGAGAGTCTGACAGGACTACTTAAAACTCCAGTCCCATTCCAAAGAGTACTACCCTCCATAAGAGACTATCGAAAACTTCTGACACTTCGCTGCCAACCTCCTGGGATGAAAGGCAAAGAATGACTGGGGGAAGTGGGAGAGGTATTTAAGCCTTTGTCTGGGGTGTCTTTGCCTTTTCCTGGTGGCCAGGTTCTGAATTCCCAAAAGTAATGAATGCAGCTGTGGACTCTTTCCGTTTATGAAGAAAACATGTATTTTTATAACTGTGTTGGTTATGCCAAACTAAGGAATGGGTAATTAAGGGATTATCTATCTTTTAAAACAACAACAATTCTGGTGTTGACTGTCTCTTTATGTTTAGCTGTAGTGCAGAGATTACCCTCCCACCTGATCCCTCCCACCCCCTGATCCCTCCCTTCCCTCACCCCCACTGGTCACCACCATCTTAGGTACTGGTAAACAGTCTGCTAATGGGAAGTTTAGTCTTATTTTTATTATTATTGTTTTCTGCAGTGCAGGTTTAACCCGCTTATCTTCTCACTTCCCTGATCCCTCCAAAACAGCTCTCTAACCCTCTCTGCCCAACTGTTAGTGAGTTCAAGGCAGAAAGAGGCCCAGATAGGGCTAAACAACCAGCACTGGACAGGGTACAGCATTGGTCTTTAAGGGGTTAAACAACTGTGCACATATTAAAAATGCAATTAGAGTGTTTCTTAAAATTGCATGCTCTATCTGAATCATTAAAGGGACAGTAAACCTTAAATATAATGTTATATAATTCTGCACATAGTGCAGAATTATATAACATTATTTAAGTGCTATAGTTATAAATGCCTTTTTTACCTTTTAATATGTTAAAAATATGGCGCTTTTACAGACCCGCTCTCTGCTCTCTGCTGAGCGGGTCTGTTATATTTAGTCAGCGCATCGGGCCAGCTGTATAGTCACAGCCCGGCCCGACCGCGCCATAGCACTAAGTGCAGCTCGCTCCTGTGACAGGAGTGAGCTGCACTTAGTCTTATGGCGCGGTCGGGCCGGGCTTTGACTGTACAGCTGGCCCGATGCGCTGACTAAATATAACAGACCCGCTCAGCAGAGAGCAGGTCTGTAAAAGCGCCATATTTTTAACATATTAAAAGGTAAAAAAGGCATTTATAACTATAGCACTTAAATAATGTTATATAATTCTGCACTATGTGCAGAATTATATAACATTATTTTTAAGGTTTACTGTCCCTTTAAAGTTCATTTTGACTGTAGGGCAGAACATGGCCTGTGAGTCAATCTGAAACAGCAGTTGCACAACCCCAACCAGTCACTGATTTGTCCTGCTCAGGAGCAAGGCTTCCAGCTCCATATCAGGGCTTAACCTATGTGTTTAATCCCTTAACACATAGTTATCTATCTTTACTAAGGCAAAATGTGTGTGTTCTAAAAATGCATTAGAATGTAACTTTAATGTAATTAAAAGCAGCACATCAGTCCAAATTACGTTTTGTGAATGTGTTTCTAATATAATGTTCATGCAAGACCTACCTGTGGAGTTCTGTACCAGGAGGCTTGTCAGATATTTATAGCTTGTCTGTCCCGGATGCAAAAAGTACACATCTGGAGACAGTCTAATGAGGGATACTATTTTTCTGTTGTATCGGACTATGAAAAACACAGCAACCTCAATTATTAAGAATAAGAAGAAGAAAAATGACCTAAAAGGAAAACACAAATAAATAAGTAATGTTGTGTTCAATTTAATCTGTTTATATTTATATAGAAAGTGTCTGGGACCATTCTGAATAACTGACAACACAAAAACACACAAGGCACTAAATGTCAACACTTTTTAGAGTTATTTTACTATGTCAGACTTGTCAATACATGGATATGTTTTGCATGAACAAAGTTAAATGGACAATGAACTGTAAAAAGTTCTCATCTTTAATTTGATTTAATCGGTCCATTTTACTTGCTCAAGTGTATTAAAAGTAGTCTTTTTAGCTTTATTTTACCATTTAAAATAGCTGCAGTATTGGCTGTATTCTGCGGTATTGGCTGTAGTAAAGCTATGTACATAAAAAGCAGCGGGAGGGAGAGGGACAGAACTCACCCGGTCTGAAAAGGTGTTCCTGCAGAAGCTTTGAATACAATGAACACTTACCAGCTGCTTTCCTTAGTATGGATTTTGAAACTAACAAAACATGCATGTTTAAGCATATCTGATCTCTATGGATGGATGATTCATTGGTTCTAAAAGGAAAATTCCCACAACGCCTGTGGGTGGACAGGGACATGTCTAGGTATGACATAATTTTTTTATTATTATTATTTTTTAAATATGAAAAGAAAAAGTGATTTCTTAAACAAAATCTTTCATGGAAGTATGTAAATCAGAAGAAAGATCCATGGAACCACTAGCAACACCTGTGACAGGCTAGTGAAAAACTCCCTTGGCACAATGACTCTCACTGCCCTCCTCTACACCCCCCTGCCCTTTTCTCACTCCTCTGGTCTCACAGCAGTTTGAGCACCTTTTGCTACGAAGAAAAATCAGCACCTCACCATTTCACCTATCTCCTGTGAAGGCAAAAAGACTGAGGGGAATCAAGAAGTGGGAGGGATTAAAGATTGTGTTGCCTTTGGGAATTTTTTCCCTGCTTCGTGATGGAGAGGAGTTTTAAAGGGACATGAAACACAAAATTTGTCTTTCATGATTCAGATAAAGAATACAGTTTTTAAAAAGTTTCAAATTTACTTCTATTCTCAAGTTTTCTTCGTTCTTATGTTATTCTTTGTTGAAGAGATATTTAGATAGGTACCGTGCACATGTTTTATGACAGTTAATAGTGCTGCCATCTAGTGCTGTGCTAATGTATAACATTATTGCAAAACTGCTGCCATTTAATGCTGCAGACACATGCCTTCTCCTAAGTTTACTTTCCTGCTTTTCAACAAAGGATAACAAGAAAATAAAGAAAATTTGATAATAGAAGTAATTTAAAAAGTTGTTTAAAACTGTAAAAGGCTTAGCAGGGAAAGGGTTACACTTTGAAGCTCCTTAAAGCAAGCACTGAAAGCAAGCAAGACTTTTTCCAACTTTTCCCAAAATGTTATTACTGAGGGATCATAGGATGCGCACAGTCCCACAAAATGACACCCATACGATTCAGGTATATCCAACATCAGGTTACTCCCAATGATTGTTCCACTGCTGCATAGCTGTGAAGGCCACAAATCGATGAACAATGAAAAACAAGAGAAGGCGCCTCTAGGTGCAATAAAGTTTCACATGTGGATATCCTCCCTCTATGTGATATACTCACAAGTGAAGCAACACCAAGTGTGCTGATTGAGGCAGACTGAGATCTCACAGTGTCTCAGCTCACTGATCCAGGGTGTGGAGTTTAGCTGGGAGGATATCCACATTTGAAACTGTATTGCATCGAGAGGCGCCTTTTTTGTTTTTTGTTTTTCATTGTCATATTTTATTTGATTTGATGTTCCTAGTTTCTGAAAGACATATGATAAAGAACAACCTTTTTTAATTACTTGGGTGAAACTGAGTACAGCCAAGGAATTAAGGGTACTAAAATGAAGAACCCTCTTTATATGAGTTATACAAACTCTTAAATACAAAAATGGAGAGGGTGCCACAATAGTGTATTACCATCAATAACCTATATGATAAAATGTATAATAAAAGGTATGATCAATACAAAAAAGTTATATTTATTTCTATTATCAAATTTACTTTGTTATATTGGTATCCTTTATGGAAAAGCAGGTAGGTAGGCTCAGGAGTGTGCACGTGTATTGATTACTACCTTTTGTTTATGTATCTATCTATAAATAATACTGCAGTTGGCAGGTTGAACAGGCAAAATCAGATATTTCAAATCTCAAACTAAAGGTAAAGGAGTTATTTGTAAACAGTTTAATATAAAGCAGAAGGAAAAATGGACCTTTGGAAACAACTTACAGTGTAATGTCCCTTTAAAGGGAAACTGAACCCAAATTTTTTCTTTTGTGATTCAGATAGAGCATGCAATTTTATGCAACTTTCTAATTTACTCCTATTATCAAATGTTTTTAATTCTCTTGGTATCTTTACTTGAAATGCAAGAATGTAAATTTAGATGCCGGCCCATTTTTGGTAAACAACCTGGGTTGTTCTTGCTGAGTGGTGGATAAATTAATCCACCAATAAAAAAGTGCTGAACCAAAAAACAGCTTAGGTGCCTTCTTTTTCAAATAAAGATAGCAAGTGAACGAAGAAAAATTGATAATAGGAGTAAATTAGAAAGTTGCTTAAAATTACATGCTCTATCTGAATCACGAAAGGACAAATTTGGGTTCAGTGTCACTTTCATATTTTAAACTTTCAATTGACTTGTGTTTCAGATTTAAACCCCTTTGCTTTGGAAGACAAAATTATTTTTATTTTATAATTCAATTAGTGATTGCAATTTTCTTATGATATCAGATTATCATAATTAAATGTGTTCATTAACACATTTATGCAATTAAAACCTAGTACTAAGTGTCATATTTTTTTTTTATCGATTGCCTTTTTTTAAATTATCTACATGTTAAACTCTATTGCCATCTAGTGGTTAAAGCTGGTATTGCAAGTAGCTGCCTGCCATCACATGCTTCTTTAAATAACTAGGCTGCAACATTTTGAAAAATAAACATTTAAACCCTGCAGATTCAGTAGATTTCTGTATTTGCTAAACATATATGTTTGTGAGAGTACTTACAAGTCCCTTGCACTGTAATTTCACAAGTCATTCTTAAAGGGACATGAAACCCACATTTTTTTCTTTCATGATTTAGAAAGAGAATGCAATTTTAAACATTTTTCTAATTTACTTCTATTATCTAATTTGTTTTATTCTCTTGATATTCTTTGCTGAAAAGCATATCTAGATATGCTCAGTAGCTGCTGATTGGTTGCTGCACATAGAAGCCCCATGTGATTGGCTCACCCATGTGCATTGCTTTTTCTTCAACTAAGGATATCTAAAAAATGAAGCAAAATAAATAATAGAAGTAAATTGTAATGTTGTTTAAATTTGTATGTTCTATCTGAATCATGAAAGAAAGATTTGGGGTTTAGTGGCCCTTTAAGCAGCTAAACTGAACAATAGCTGCTGCAATGCTGCCCTTGACCTGTTTCTAAATGCATCTTCTGAAACTAAACATAAATGAGTTCTAATATTTTTGTCAGTAGCTAATCCTTAGAAAAAAATGTTATACTATCGTCACGCAGTAATAGTGATACCTATATTATGGGCTAGATTACAAGTGAAGAGCTATTTAGCGCTCCCACTTGCGTTTTAACTTCACTAAACAAAGGTTTTTTTCATGCGTCGGGTTGCGCTTGTTTTACAAGTTGAAAGTAAAAAGCTTGAGCGCGAACATAAATAAGTCCAGCGCGCACAAAAAAATATCGCAACCTCGCTAACTTCTCACATTGACTTACTGTATTTTTTATTATTAAATATATATTTCTATATATCTGATACTACTAATGTAAAATACATATCTATACCTTTATATCTATAGGAATAGATATACAGGTATAGGCAGGGCTTGAAATTTCCAGTGGTCCACTAGTCCCAGACGACTTAGAAATTGCAGCGGACAACTTAAAAAGTTGACATTTTCCAAACTTTAACATTGAGTGGACTACTAAATTTTGTCCCTCTGGGCTACTAGCTTTTAACCCCTGGCTAGTAAACCATAGGTATATAAACATTGGAATGTTAAATATGTGCAGTAAATATACCGTAAAACACAAATACATAAATATACTGTATATGTACACACATATAAATATATATATATATATATATATATATATATACACTGTATATATATATATATATATATATATATATATATATATATATATATATATCTATATCTATATATTTAAATACATATACATATCTAGACATGTATATGTATGCATCTCTATGTTAAAGGGCTTTGCATGACTTTGTTTTTGTAACACCTGAGACCTCATATCTTTGAACCCTTATAACATTTTAATGCAATTTGTTTAAATATTTTTATGAGAGTGTTATTATGAGTGTATCTGTACTTTTAAAGGTATTTTTTATGGTTTTTGTGCAACTTTTTTGTCTCGTGTAACAGTTAACCAGAGCTCCATAGTCGTGCTAACCAGAGGCACGTTAAATTAAATTAAGCTCAAGCGAACGTGTTTACTTTCAACTCGTAATACTCACCCCTTCTGATGAGCACAACGAGCCGTGACATACCCCTTATCGTTGGTACTCAACAATTAGCGCTCCACTTGTAATCTAGCCCTATATCGGTAGCAATGTTTTCTCCATATTATGGGGATCTTTTGTTACTGCCTGAATCCTCAAACAAAAGGCTTGATCAAATTCTTTTAGAAAAGTTTATCCATTTTTTCTTTTTTTTTTTACAAATTCCAAAGTTTATGGTGATTTGTGCAGATAAATATTTTGATAAACTTTTCTTAAGGATTGTTATTGACCTTGTAATAAATAATACCTGCAACACCCACCCTCCCAACCACCCAAGGCTTCTGCTACAACAATTTACCCTAACAGTATTTGACTCTCTAATCAGGTTAATCCACAGTCCCCATACAATGAAGCATTAACGCACTGTACCCCTTCACCTCAAATTAACACTTAGTGAACCATCCTCCCTGACTGATATTAACCCTTGTCTCCTAATCACAATACATTCTTAGTGAGCAGATCTTGCCCCTATAGACTAACTGCACTGGAGTCTCTAACTAATATTAACCCAAGCCCCCCACCTTAATAATTCACAACAGCTCCCACTGCAAATAAGTCTTACCACCTAAGCCTACCAACCTGTCATTACACTTGCCCTCTATTGCAATAATTATGACACTGAGAATGAGATCTTCTATCTCAAACCTGATTGGATAATTACTTCACGTATCATGATTTTTTAATATTATAAATTAACAGGAGAGGGAGAAGATTATATGCTGAGTGTTAATAACTTGACTTGCAGAAAGGGAGTTGTGTAGTAAGTAATGTTTGTGTCAGGGGGTGAAGGGGAGGTAATAGGTGCTAGGAGACCATGTTTAATCCGAATAAGTGGGTTTTATAACTTAGGGGATACACTGTGGTTGGGGTTAAAGGGACATAAAACCCAACATTTTATCTTTCATGATTCAGATAGAGCATACAATTTTAAACAACTTTCCAATGTTCTTCTATTATCACATTTTATTTGTTTTGTTAACAAAACGGAAAGTAAGTTCAGGAGTGTGCACGTGCCTGCAATACTATATGGCAGCAGTTTTGCAACAATGCTATACATTAGGAAGAGCACTAGATGGCAGCACTATTTCCTGTCATGTAGTGCGCCAGACACGTGCACGCTACCTATCTAGATATCTCTTCAACAAAGAATAACACTAAAAAAAATTAATAATAGAAGTAAAGTGGAAACCTTTTTTTAAATTGCAAAAAAATTTTGGGTTTCATTTCCCTTTAATATGTTGGCGGATGTTAATTTGTGACGTTGGGCTGAGGATAATAGCTGTAAGTAAGGTTACTGCGGTTAGAGTTAATTGAGTGGGGGTACCAAGCTGTTTATTGTTGCTAAAGGCTTAGATAAAACAGTTAAGGGGGCACATAGCCTAAAGGTAAAGTGCATTGGACACGAGGGGTTAAGGGTTTAATTCTGTGTGAATATTCACACCACCCCCCGTCACCACTCTAATGATTCCCCTATAGCTAAAAATTCAACCTATTCAGAGTAACATTCCTGAAACATCACCCCTATAGTTTTTAATGTAATGTCTACGTATGCATCGTTCACCAAACCTAATGACACAATAAGAAAAACGGGCATAAACACATATTTCTAATGATGCCTGAGCAATTTAAATTTCTATTACTTTGGTCTACTCAATTTAATACTGAAATGTGCATTACACATAGCATACGTTGGAGTGCAGGAATATTGCTTTTATTTAACAGCAATTAGAGATATCAGCCATATTAATACTCACACGTGTCGTACAGACTTTGCTTCTCTAAACAGATTTCTAAAATGAAGCTTGGCTATTGTGAATGCTTGCTGCTTCCATAGTGACTTGCCGCTCACTGTGCAAGCATCCGTCTCTGGCAACTGCAGCAAGCTCTGCTCAATCTCCTCCATGGACTTCCATTTTGTCTCATCATCCACCTTTTGTTGACTAAGTATACCTTGATCTATGGAAGAAGCAATGAGACTAATGTTTATAATCAACCAGTATCAAATGTTTTGTTCCACAAAGTGGGTTATAAACACCATAGCAGTTACAATTTTATGTGAGTAACTTTCCATTTTCAGTCAAGCTTACCTCAAAAGTAATGAAATATTATACATCATATAATTGTACAAGCAGACTTTGAATCACTATTTGTGCAGCAATCTTAATATTCACATCTTTATAGTGTATAAAATCATAGTGTAAAGCAGAGAACAACATTCACATTGCGGTCATATGCTCTAAATTTATCAAATGTGATCGTCAAATACCCAGGCAGTTTTAGCTCAATATAAACAGTTCATTATGTATAAATGTAGGTGGTTAGTATCTGAAAAAATACATCAAGTGTGGTCGTTCTACGTGTCATCATGAGAGCGTGTTTGTAGTATAGCTAGACAGGATCTGAATACTGTTTAGGGGGTTACGTACATAATAAGATTACAGGGATAATCAAATTTGCTGAATCCTTTTAAGTCAGTATCTGCGCTTACCTTTATATGTGTGTCGATGTTTTAGTACATTATATAGGGGGCTTGCAAATTAAAAGGACATTTTTAAATTTGTTAGATAAAAAATGTATTGCTCATTTAGACCTCAGCATAGGTGCTATTGCCTTGACTTTTTAATATGTACTTGCTGACTATGCAAATCTACTTAGAATATTAAATGTGCTTCACTCTCTTAATATCCTTAGGTGAAGGATCAGTAATGCTCTGCTGGGAGCTAGCTGAAGATAATAGGCATATATGTGCAGCCAACAATCATAAGCTAGCTTCCAGTAATGTGCTGGTGCTTCTGAGCCTACCATTGTATGCTTTTCAACAAAGGATACAAAGAGAGGAGCAAATGATATAATAGAAGTAAATTTGAAAGGCGTTTCTTTCATGGTGGTGAGAGCCCACAAGCAATTACTTCTGGGATTCAACTCCTGGCCACAAAAAAACACCCATGCTAAATAGTTTCACAAATTTTTTCACAAACTTTAGGTTTCTCACGGAAATTATTTACAAACAACTTGTGCAATTATGGCATAAATGGTTGTAAATGCTTCTCTGGGATCCCCTTTGTTCAGAAATAGCAGGCATATATGGCTTTGGTGTTGCTTTTTGGTAATTAGAAGGCCGCTAAATGCCACTGCACACCACACGTGTATTATGCCCAGCAGTGAAGGGGTTAATTATGGAGCGTGTAGGGTTAATTTTAGCTTTAGTGTATAGATCAGCCACCATAGGGTATAGATCAAGCCACCATTTCACCGCCAAATGCGATCAAATAAAAAAAAATTGTTCACTTTTTCACAAACTTTAGGTTTCTCACTGAAACAGCAGACATATATGGCTTTGGCGTTGCTTTTTGGTAATTAGAAGGCCGCTAAATGCCGCTGTGCATCACACGTGTATTATGTCTAGCAGTGAAGGGGTTAATTAGGTAGCTTGTAGGGAGCTTTCAGGGTTAATTTTAGCTTTAGTGTAGAGATCAGCCTCCCACCTGACATATCACACCCCCTGATCCCTCCCAAACAGCTCTCTTCCCTCCCCCACCCCACAATTGTCCCCGCCATCTTAAGTACTGGCAGAAAGTCTGCCAGTACTAAAATAAAAAAAAATTTGGGTTTTTGTTTTTTATTTTGAAAAAATAATAATAATTCTGCTATGTATGATCCCCCCTTAGCCCCCAACCTCCCTGACCCCCCCCCAAATAGCTCTCTAACCCCCCCCCCCCCCCCCCCCCCTCTGCCTTACTGTGCGCCATATTGGATACTGGCAGCTGTCTGCCAGTACCCAGTTTGAAATCAAATATGTTTTTTTATTTTTAATTAAAAAAACGATTTTCTGTAGTGTAGCTGCCCCCCCCCTCATCACCCAACCCCCCACCCTCTCCCAGATCGCTTAATATTTTTTATTCCCACCCTCTCTCCCACCGAGTCCCACCTTGTCCCTCCTTAAACTTGTTCCATAGTGTAGGGTTCCCACCCGCACGCGCGCGCACCTACCCCCTGTGCACCCGCACCCACAAGCGATCCCGCCCCCCTCCTTCACAGATGGCCGCCCACCCACCTCCCTGGATCAGCTCCCACCCACCAACGAACATAGCCATCGATGGCTGATGCAGAGAGGGCCACAGAATGGCTCTCTCTGCATCGAACTGCTAAAAACTGCTATTGCAGGATGCCTCAATATCGAGGCATCACTGCAATAACAGGAAAGCGGCTGGAAGTGATCAGGATTGCTTCCAAAGACCAACGACGTACAGGGTACGTCCTCGGTCGTTAACTGTATTTTTTTGGAGGACGTACCCTGCACGTCGTTGGTCATTAAGGGGTTAAAATTCAGACATTCAATCTACAAGCCTTAAAGTTGAGAGACTCAAGATCTTGATGATAGAAAGGACCTTGAGACAGCAGATTGTGTTGTAGTTGAAGAGACCCCAGAGGAAAACTAGACATCTGAACCAGAGCTGCAAACCAAGTGCTGCAGGGCCAGGCTGGAGCAATGTTCCTGCTTGATCCAATCTATGACTCTTGGAAGCAGAACAGTTGGTGGAAAGATATAGGTAAGATGAAAAGACCAAGAACTGCTTAAGCCTCTACAAACTCTGCATGAGGATCTCTGGATCTTGCAAAATATCTCGGAAGCTTGCTGTTTGGTCTATCTTTAGGAGACATCATTGTTCCACTATCTAATTGTAAACCTCTTGATGAAGAGATCATTCCTCCGGATGAAGAGATTGTCGACTTAGAAAATCTGCTTCCCAGTTGTTCACTCTCAGGATGTGAACCACATAAATTAGCTCTACTGGCTAACTTTGCCTCGTGAGAAGACCAAACTCCCTGTGCCCTCTTGGATCCCCACACTGCCCCCAAACCAGAGAGACTGGCGTCTGTGGTGACTATTGTCCAAGGAACAAATTACACTCCAAGAGAAATAGACTGGTGATTTATCCACCAAGACACAGACTGCCTCTGTCATTATAAGTGTATTTCTAAAAAAAGTGATTTCTGTCCGCACTGCAGTTATGCGTAGTGTACCTTTAAGGAGGCCTAGGAGATCAATTAGACCTTAATTACAGTAGTCTATATTAGTTCTGAATTTGTAGCATGTGGTTGCTTGTGTATTAAGTTACTGAAACTATTACTCTTGCAATCACTTCTTGGACATAGTGGTTTGACTTCTGCTTCCCCTAACTACGCCCCTTGTTTGTGACTGACTTGGTATTCAACTTTGGCTTGTTTGTGGATTCTGCATTTGTTAAATAATTTTGTGCTGCTTTTTCCTGTGAGGCCTTGACCCGGATTGTATGACTAAGATTACCTTTAGCCTGGATACCTCTGCTATCAGTAAGTATCTTATGCAAGTTGAATTTATCTCAATAGCAAAACTAAACTTAAACAAAGGTATGTCTTTCTTTGATATTCAAATTTATAAATAGTTACTTTTTGGTACTTAGGGAGATATTTATCAAGCTGTCAACTGTGCTGCATTCGCCGGCACCAATACGTTCGCCTAACATCGCGACCGCGGACCTGAATACGATCTACATATTTATTTAAAAAACGGGAAAAAGACACGCCCCAAGTACGGGCGATGAGCATCAGACTGTTGTTAACTAGCAGTCATCAATCTCGCATCTATTCTGCTTTTTACCAACTTTATTTATACCCTGTCACTAAACGCTGCCACTATACTAACATATTTAACCCCTATCCTGCTGCTCCTAGACCCCGCCGCAACCTAAATAAAGTTATTAACTATTTTTAAACTATTAATTAACCTACCCTAACTATTATACTACAATTAAATTAAACTAGCAAATAAACTAAATTACATATTAAAAAAACCTAACCCTACAAAAATTATTTATATCTACTATTAAACCTTATTACAAATTACTAAATTATCAAAAAAATAAACGCTAAATTACAAAAAATAAAAAAAACACAAAATTACGGAAAAAACAAACCACATTATCAAAAATAAAAAATAATTACACCTATTTTTAGATTAGGGGTTTGGGCAGTAAAAGAGCTAAATTCCCTTTTAAAGGCAATGCCCATACAAATGCCCTTTTCAGGGCAATGGGGAGCTTAAGTTATTTTAGATTTATTTTAGAGTTTTTTTATTTGGGGGGGTTGGTTGGTTGGCTGGTGGGTATTACAGTTGGGGGGTGTTTGTATTTTTCTTTACAGGTAAAACAGCTGATTTCTTTGGGGCAGTGCCCCACAAAAGGCCCTTTTAAGGGCTATAGGAAGTTTATTGTAAGCTATGTTTTTTTTTTTATTTTGAGGGGGCTTTTTTATTTTGATAGGAATATTGGATTAGGTGTAATTCTTTTTTATTTTTGATAATGTGGTTTGTTTGTTTTTCGTAATTTAGTGTTTTTTATTTTTTGTAATTTAGCGTTTATTTTTTTTGGTAATTTAGTAATTTGTAATAAGGTTTAATAGTAGATTTAAATAATTTTAGTAGGGTTAGGTTTTTTTAATATGTAATTTAGTTTATATAATTGCTAGTTTAATTTAATTGTAGTATAATAGTTAGGGTAGGTTAATTAATAGTTTAAAAATAGTTTATTTTAATTCTACAGGTAAGTTTAAATTTTTTTTAAGATAGGGATGTTGTAATTTTAAGATAAAGTTAGCGGCTTGTTAGGTTTAGGGGTTAATAGCTTAATTTAGTTTATGGCGATGTGGCGGGCTGGCGGTTTAGGGGTTAATAGGTTTAGTTAGTGGTAATGATATGGGAGGCCAGAGGTTTAGGCGTTAATACGTTTATTTAGTGGCAGCGGGGTCCGGGAGCGACGGGATGGGGTAATAACTTTATTTAGGTTGCGGCGATGTCGGGGAGCGGCGGAATAGGGGTTAATAACATTATGTAGGTAGCGGCGATGTCGGGGGCGGCAGATTAGGGGTGTTTAGACTCGGGGCTTATGTTAGGGTGTTAGGTGTAAAAGTTACTTGTTTTCAACCATATAAATCAATGGGATATCTGGCAGCATCGAACATAAGCTTTCGGTGCTTTCAGACTCCTATTGATTCCTATGGCATCCACGACCTCCAGGGTGGCGGACTGAAAACCAGGTACGCTGGGCCGGAATAGCCGCGAGCGTACCTGTTAGAAATTTGATAAATAGGAAAAAGTGTCAGATAGAGCCAAATGTGTATTCGGAACATCTGTAATGACGTAAGCATCGATCTGCGTCGGATTGAGACCGGCAGATCGTATGTTACGTCACAAATTTCAACATTTGCCGGTCTGTAGGATTTGATAACTAGGTCGGATCAAGCTTGCAACAATTACGCTGCGGAATTCCGGCGTATTTGCGGTTGGCGGCTTGATAAATATCCCCCTTAGTTGTTGTTTGTTTTGTAGGAGCTGCTTAAAGTTCTAGAGAGAGTTAAAAAAATAAGTTTAGTCTCATTGCTCTCTTCCCCCTGCCCCTTTTGAAACACTGTGTTAGTGTTCAGTGCATCAGTAAGGGTTTGTGGTGTGGTGAGCTACTCAGCCACTGATTTCAGCACTCCACCTGACACTGAGAAGACGCCTGCTCAGACATGAAAGCTGTTTGCAGTTTTTATAGTCTTACTGTGGAATTCAAAAGGATTCCTTGAGAAAGCTGAGTGTAGTCCTTGCACCATTGTTGTGGCATGCAAAGTTAAAGATGCCACATATGAAACTGTGCAAAAGGAATAGCATCTGATGCTGCAATCATCAGACCTAACAATTCCATACATAGTGTTACAGATGGATTGGAAATTCATTAAAGTTTTTTCTTCTTTAACTTTGACTTCTGTTATTCTGTTAGAGAAAGCCTCATTAACACTGAGTCTATAATGACTCCTAGGATAGAGACTCTTGTCTGTGGAGAAAGAACACTTTGGAATATTGATTCTCCAACCATGTCTGTGAAGAAACAACAGAAGTCTGTTGGTTTGAGATACTGCTAAAGTTAAACTCTACCAAAATAAACAACAAAAGAGAGCTGTAGCTAGACCAAACAAAAGAACCACAAACTGAAAGTGCTTGTCATGAAAAAGCAAATCTTAGGAACTGGTGGATGGTATTTGTGGATTGGTATATGAAGATAAGCATCCTTCAAATCATTTGTGGATATATTTTGACCAAGTTGAACAAGGGGTAGAATAGTCCAAATTGTTTCCATTTTCAAAGTAGGAACCCTAAGAAAGTTTTTAAATCCAGAATAGGCCTGAAAGTTCCCTCCTTTTTGGGAACAATAAACAGGCTGAAATAATATCCCTGGCCTTGATCCAAAACAGGAACTGGAACTATTACTCCCTTAAGTTCCTGATCTAGTACAGACCAAAAATGCTTTTGCTTTCACAGGATTCTTTGGAAAATGAGACAAAAAAACCTTCTTCAAGGAGGCCTTTATTTGAAGCCTATTCTGTAACCCTGGGAAATTATGAAAAGAAAGTGCTAAAAATCTGCCTTTAGAAACCATGTCTGCTTGTAATGATTTAAGCCACAAAGCCCTTCGAGTCAGTACTGCTAATGTCATATTCTTTGCATTAATTCTGATTATCTCAACAATAGCATCACAAATAAATGCATTAGATTACTTTTAAAAGTTTCAAATGATGTTGAAAGTACTAATCAACAAAATCATCTGATCTTTGCTCAGATAAGTTGTCACATCAAAGAGTAGACTGCTACAACACAAGCAATGCTAATAGTTGGTTTAAACAAGTAACCAGCTTGCTGAAATGCCTTTCTGTGGAATTTCCTGTCCTTAGGGTCCTTGAAATATGTACTATCCTCTAAGGGAATAGTAGCGCATTTGGCTAAAGTTGAAATTGCACCATCCACCTTTGAGATAGATTCCTAAGCTTTACACTAGAATCCGGGAAGGTTTAAAACTTAGAGGACATATTAAAAGGAAGACCAGGTTTGGACCATCCTCTGGTAATTATTTCAGTAATTGCCTCTGGAATAGGAAAATCCTCTAGAAATGTAGCAGTAAGTTTGAAAATCAAATCAAATTGGTTAATAGATTTTTCCTCAGGTGGTTTAGGGCCTTGGAAACCTTAAGTACATAAAACCTCTTTTAGCAGAGAACAAAGATGTTCAAGTTTAAACATAAAAGAGGAAGATTCTGTATCCTGATTTGTAACAGACTCCCGATCATCTAAAATTTAGACAATAAATCTGAGTCAGATTTTTTAAGGACCTTTTTAAATGGTCTGATCCTTTGAGTCTGAGATTGTCAGGCAAAATTATTTTGTGCTTACATTGAGGGGGGACATAACCGCCAAGAACTCAGTAATTGTTGAGAGCACAAAATCCTTAAATCCTGGACCAAAATCGGAAGCATTCCCTTGTACTGAGCAAACAGAGAAAGTGCAGATTCCTTTAGCAGCAAGAGCAGCATTAGTTTGTTTATAATAGATACGGTGAGCTATACAAGAATTGCAAAGCTGAGCTGGAGGAGTATTAGGCATAAGCATGCAAAATATACACTTTAATTGAGTGGTCAGTGGATCTACATTTAAAGAAGTGGGGACAGTTTCAGTATGCTCCATCATGCAAAGAGATAACAAACACAAATAGACAACCACAAAACAGTATATTTTAATATACTGTATTTGGAGACAAAATAACAGTATAAAGAGTCAGGAACTCTGCACTGCAGAATCTTCAATCTGCCTTAAAAAATACCATTAACCCCTGAACGACCGAGGACGTGCCAGGCACGTCTTACATGGGGTGTCAGTTAGTGACCAAGGACGTGCCAGGCACGTCCTCTGGAGTTTCAAGCGGTGGAAGCGATCGTGATCGCTTCCAGCCTCTTTCAAGGTATTGCAGTGATGCTTTGATATAGAGGCATCACTACAATACCTGTTTTAACCTCCGATGCAGAGAGGGCGGGTGGGATTGCTACACTATGAAACGTAAAAAGTGCAATTGATGGAGGGAGTGGGGTATAAATATTATCCAAGGGATCTGGAAGGGGATGGGGGGTAGGTTATGGAGGGGGGGCAGCTACACTACAGAAAAATTTGGATTAAAAAAAAACAAAAACAAAAAAACAATTATATGGCAAACTGGGTACAGTACCCAAGATGGGTGCAAATAGGTAGCGGGAGGGGGGGTAGAGAGCTGTTTGGGGGGGGGATCAGGGAGGTTGGGGGCTAAGGGGGTTCCATCACTGCTAAATATATATTTTATTTTTTTTTTAAAGAAAAAAAACACTTATTTTAGTACTGGCAGTACTTAAGATGTTGGGGACAGTTGTGGGGTGGGGAAGGGAAGAGAGCTGTTTGGGAGGGATCAGGGGGTGGGATGTGTCAGGTGGGAGGCTTATCTCTACACTAAAGCTAAAATTAACCCTACAAGCTACCAAATTAACCCCTTCACTGCCGGGCATAATACAAGTGTGGTGCGCAGCGGCATTTAGCGGCCTTCTAATTACCAAAAAACAATGCCAAAGCCATATAGGTCTGCTATTTCTGAACAAAGGGCATCCCAGAGAAGCATTTACAACCATTTGTGCCATAATTGCACTATCTGTTTGTAAATAATTCCAGTGAGAAACCTAAAGTTGTGAAATAGGTAACAATTTTTTTTATTTGATCGCATTTGGCAGGTGAAATGGTGGCATGAAATGGGCCTAGATCAATACTTTGGGTTGTCTACTACACTACACTAAAGCTAAAATTAACCCTTCAAGCTCCCTAATTAACCTCTTTACTGCTGGGCATAATAAACATGGTGCACAGCGGCATTTAGCGGCCTTCTAATTATCAAAAAGCAATGCCAAAGCCATACATGTCTGTTATTTCTGAACAAAGGGGATCCCAGAGAAGCATTTACAACCATTTTTGCCAGAAACCTAAAGTTAGTGAAAAAATTGTTTTTTTTTATTTAAATATAAAAAGAGAGAGAGATGCACTCAGCTGAGACAGAACAAAGCTAGAAAAACTTCTGTGCCTGTTCATTTTCAGTGCCACTCAGGGTGCATACTCTTTTAGCACACTATGCCCCTTCACAGAGAAAAAATATCCTGTAGCATATCAGTCCAACCCTGCCCAATGACAGTCCAGCACCGAAATACCGGGCAATTCTTCTCTGAACAAGAGAAACAACAACCCCCAACGATCGTTTCTGCCTTCTGTGGGCCTCGTCAGTGATATAGGCCGAAACGATCGTCTGGGGTTGTTGTTTCTCTTGTTCAGAGAAGAACTGCCTGGTATTTCGGGCTGGACTGTCATTGGGCAGGATCAGACTGATATGCTGCAGGATATTTTTTTCTCTGTGGAAAGGCATCAACGTGTGCTAAAAGAACGCACACCCTGAGTTGCAATTGAAATGAACAGGCATGGAAGTTATTCTAGCTTTTGTTTCATCTCAGGAGTGCTGTTCTCTCTCTTTTCTGGAATTTTTTTATTTGATCACATTTGGCAGTGAAATAGTGGCATGAAATATACCAAGATGGGCCTAGATCAATACTTTGGGTTGTCTACTAAAAATATATATATACATGTTAAGGGTTATTCAGGGATTCCTGACAGATATCAGTGTTCCAATGTAACTATTATGTGCATAAATCTTCTAGTAAATGTATTTGCAGTGTTATTCAGCTCCCTTCTTCCCACGGAGCATGCCACTCCCCCCTCTGTGTATCTTCAGCTCCTTCCTTCCCCCTCCGTGTAGCTTCAGCTTGCTATTAGCTTAAACAACAGCTGATTGGTTGTTTTTTTCTTACCATGCAGATGACAGTAAAAAAGATTAGCTTTCAATGGTGAACTAAAGAAATTTTGAGGTAAACAATCCTCCTTTTTTTTTATAAAGATGTTCATGTGATATTTTCCTGTTTGCTTTTACAATTATGCTGCATCACTTTCAAATGATTTAGCATATGAGTAAAATGTCCCTTTAATGCAAGCACTTCTTCATCGAAAGAGCTGATTTGTGGTTGGAGGTGGTGGCAACAAATACAGTAAGTTCCAGGAAGCCTAGGATATGCATAAGGCTTACCTGATAATTACTTTAAAATTTGTCAATGTAAATGGACATTGTGATTGTTATCTACTGTCAAAATCTCTGTTTTATTAAGTAAACTACAGTAGTCTTACCTGTCTGATCAATTTCAGCCTCAACTTCCAACTTGAAAAATACATCTGCTAAAGTGGTCATGGAAACCCCATATGTTATCACACCAAGGTCGGTATTGCTTTCAAGAGCAGAGAACAGTCCTGGGGAAAAATAAATGCTTATGTACATCATGACAAAGGCTGGTCTTGTATCCCCTTTATTTAAAGACATAAGCACTTACTGTATGGAACTTACCTGGAAACTTATCCATGTCTCGAAGTGGCAACGAATAGAGAACAGATGTTTCTCGCTGCTGTGTTAAACATACCCCTGGTATGTGAGTTCTAATTAGCTCAGTCAAACGGCTGACATCACACAAGGTCTCGATATCCATGCTTTGAGGGAAAGAAGAACTAATTTAATTTGACAATAAAGCAAGGTAACACTATAAATGTGTTCATATTGACATTTACAGAACAAGACTTAGGGCCCGATAATCTAAAGCTCTCCGCTCTGGCGAGATGATCTAAGAAGTCTTTTCAGTACTGTGAGGTCCCTCAAAGAATTATAGAAAGGCAAATTTTAGCTTGAAAGCTGCTAAAGATGTGAAGGAGATATACCTACATCTATACAATAATCGCGTTTGTAACACGTTCATTACCGTTGGCAGTTGCGCACGCAGCCAAAAGAATTCACCTGGATGCAGCGAATACGCACACTGAAGATTGAATGCAGGGTACCCCATTTATATTGGGTTACCTTGCATTCCTATTGCATTCCTATTGGCTGAAATTTTGAACAGCTAATAGGATTTCAGTAGCTCTCATTCTAATTTTTTTCATTCCCTTGGAATCATTTGTTGAAGGAGCAGCAATGCACTACTGGTTTCTAACTGAACACATTGGTGAGCCAATTACAATGGGTATATATATGCAGCCACTAATAAGCTAGAACCTAGGTTCTTTGCTGCTCCTGAGCTTACCTAGATAAACCTTTCAGCAAAGGAAAACAAGGGAAGGAAGCAAATTAATCAAAAGAAGTAACTTGAAAAGTTGTTTAAAATGGTATTCTCTGTCTAAATTATGAAAGAAAAAAATTGTGTTTCATGTCCCTTTAATTTTATATATGAGGTGAGGTGCCAATAAAAATGAATACAAACCTTATCAGAAAATATAGGTACAACAAGTACTATACAAACAGCATCGATATTTATCATATCGCGTTTCATCTAAATTCTAGTACATATCTGTTTTCATACATTGGCACATTGCTGTTTTGATGAAATATTATTTAGTGGAGATGCCCATGATCATTATAGTACCTTAGACAGTAGCCCACACCCAATTTGCTCTTCAGAAACAATGATGAACCAACGCATTTGAGAGTTCCTTGTGAAATAACTGCTTTTCGATCTAGAAATAAAAAGAGTACACATCAAAAACAACAGCAAAAAAAGATAGATAGCACAAATATATTTTAAATAGTTCATAACAGATTATACAGATATAGTATCCAATTTTCTATGTAACTTAAAGGGATACTAAACCCTTTTTTTTCTTTCATGATTCAGATAGAGCATGTGATTTTAAACAACTTTCTTATTTACTTCTATTATCAATTTTTCTTCGTTCTCTTGGTATCTTTTGTTGTAAAGCAGGGAAGTATGCTTTGGAGCTAGCCCATTTCTGGAGCACTATATGGCAGCAGTTTTGCAAGAATGGAATCTATTTCCTGCCATGTAGTGCTCCAGATGCCTACCTAAGTATATCTTCAGCACAGAAAATCATGGTAATTAAGCAAATTTTATAATAGAAGTAAATTGGAAAATTTAATTTAAATGGTATGTTCAGTCTGAATCACAAAAGAAAACCTTCATATGCCTTAAATGCACCTAAGGGTGAGGATCCTTAATCTTTGCGAGCTAAAGTGGGTAAAGAAAATGAGGATTGCTGATTTGTCTTAATTAAAGTACTCATTAGTCATTGGCTTAATTACTTTTGAGATTTTGTAAATTGTCGTCTCCAGAGTGGGCCATACTATACTATTACTAATGCAGCATATTTCTCCTATTCTTAATGGGCGACCTCAGTAATTATCTTCAGCCTCTTCTGCACAGTATCCTTCCTCTGTTACAACTTATAGAGTAATTATCTTCAGACTCTTCTGCACAGTATACCTCCTCTGTTACAACTAATAGAGTAATTATCTTCAGACTCTTCTGCACAGTATCCCTCCTCTGTTACAACTAATAGAGTAATTATCTTCAGACTCTTCTGCACAGTATCCCTCCTCTGTTACAACTAATAGAGTAATTATCTTCAGACTCTTCTGCACAGTATCCCTCCTCTGTTACAACTAATAGAGTAATTATCTTCAGACTCTTCTGCACAGTATCCCTCCTCTGTTACAACTAATAGAGTAATTATCTTCAGACTCTTCTGCACAGTATCCCTCCTCTGTGACAACTAATAGAGAGAGTAATTATCTTCAGCCTCTTCTGCACAGTATACCTCCTCTGTTATAACTAATAGAGTAATTATCTTCAGACTCTTCTGCACAGTATTCCTCCTCTGTGACAACTAATAGAGAGAGTAATTATCTTCAGACTCTTCTGCACAGTATTCCTCCTCTGTTACAACTAATAGAGAGAGTAATTATCTTCAGCCTCTTCTGAACATTATCCCTCCTCTGTGACAACTAATAGAGAGAGTAATTATCTTCAGCCTCTTCTGCACAGTATCCCTCCTCTGTGACAACTAATAGAGAGAGTAATTATCTTCAGACTCTTCTGCACAGTATCCCTACTATGTTACAACTAATAGAGAGAGTAATTATCTTCAGCCTCTTCTGCACAGTATCCCTCCTCTGTTACAACTAATAGAGAGTAATTATCTTCAGCCTCTTCTGCACAGTATCCCTTTTCTGTGACAACTAATAGAGAGTAATTATCTTCAGCCTCTTCTGCACAGTATCCCTCTTATGTGACAACTAATAGAGATAGTAATTATCTTCAGCCTCTTCTGCACAGTATCCCTCCTCTGTGAAAACTAATAGAGTAATTATCTTCAGACTCTTCTGCACAGTATTCCTCCTCTGTGACAACTAATAGAGAGAGTAAATATCTTCAGCCTCTTCTGCACAGTATACCTCCTCTGTTACAACTAATAGAGAGAGTAATTATCTTCAGACTCTTCTGCACAGTATTCCTCCTCTGTTACAACTAATAGAGAGAGTAATTATCTTCAGACTCTTCTGCACAGTATCCCTCCTCTGTTACAACTAATAGAGTAATTATCTTCAGCCTCTTATGCACAGTATCCCTCCTCTGTGACAACTAATAGAGAGAGTAATTATCGTCAGCCTCTTCTGCACAGTATCCCTCTTCTGTGAAAACTAATAGAGAGAGTAATTATCTTCAGACTCTTCTGCACAGTATCCCTCCTCTGTGACAACTAATAGAGTAATTATCTTCAGCCTCTTCTGCACAGTATCCCTCCTCTGTTACAACTAATAGAGTCATTATCTTCAGACTCTTCTGCACAGTATCCCTCCTCTGTTACAACTAATAGAGTAATTATCTTCAGACTCTTCTGCACAGTATCCCTCCTCTGTTACAACTAATAGAGTAATTATCTTCAGACTTTTCTGCACAGTATCCCTCCTCTGTTACAACTAATAGAGTAATTATCTTCAGACTCTTCTGCACAGTATCCCTCCTCTGTGACAACTAATAGAGAGAGTAATTATCTTCAGCCTCTTCTGCACAGTATACCTCCTCTGTTATAACTAATAGAGTAATTATCTTCAGACTCTTCTGCACAGTATTCCTCCTCTGTGACAACTAATAGAGAGAGTAATTATCTTCAGACTCTTCTGCACAGTATTCCTCCTCTGTTACAACTAATAGAGAGAGTAATTATCTTCAGCCTCTTCTGAACATTATCCCTCCTCTGTGACAACTAATAGAGAGAGTAATTATCTTCAGACTCTTCTGCACAGTATCCCTCCTCTGTTACAACTAATAGAGAGAGTAATTATCTTCAGCCTCTTCTGCACAGTATCCCTCCTCTGTGACAACTAATAGAGAGAGTAATTATCTTCAGCCTCTTCTGCACAGTATACCTCCTCTGTTACAACTAATAGAGTAATTATCTTCAAACTCTTCTGCACAGTATTCCTCCTCTGTGACAACTAATAGAGAGAGTAATTATCTTCAGACTCTTCTGCACAGTATCCCTCCTCTGTTACAACTAATAGAGAGAGTAATTATCTTCAGCCTCTTCTGCACAGTATCCCTCCTCTGTGAAAACTAATAGAGTAATTATCTTCAAACTCTTCTGCACAGTATTCCTCCTCTGTGACAACTAATAAAGAGAGTAATTATCTTAAGCCTCTTCTGCACAGTATCCCTCCTCTGTGACAACTAATAGAGAGAGTAATTATCTTCAGCCTCTTCTGCACAGTATCCCTCCTCTGTTACAACTAATAGAGTAATTATCTTCAGACTCTTTTGCACAGTATTCCTCCTCTGTGACAACTAATAGAGAGAGTAATTATCTTCAGACTCTTCTGCACAGTATCCCTCCTCTGTTACAACTAATAGAGAGAGTAATTATCTTCAGCCTCTTCTGCACAGTATCCCTCCTCTGTTACAACTAATAGAGAGTAATTATCTTCAGCCTCTTCTGCACAGTATCCCTTTTCTGTGACAACTAATAGAGAGTAATTATCTTCAGCCTCTTCTGCACAGTATCCCTCTTATGTGACAACTAATAGAGATAGTAATTATCTTCAGCCTCTTCTGCACAGTATCCCTCCTCTGTGAAAACTAATAGAGTAATTATCTTCAGACTCTTCTGCACAGTATTCCTCCTCTGTGACAACTAATAGAGAGAGTAATTATCTTCAGCCTCTTCTGCACAGTATACCTCCTCTGTTACAACTAATAGAGAGAGTAATTATCTTCAGACTCTTCTGCACAGTATTCCTCCTCTGTTACAACTAATATAGAGAGTAATTATCTTCAGACTCTTCTGCACAGTATCCCTCCTCTGTTACAACTAATAGAGTAATTATCTTCAGACTCTTCTGCACAGTATCCCTCCTCTGTTACAACTAATAGAGTAATTATCTTCAGACTCTTCTGCACAGTATCCCTCCTCTGTTACAACTAATAGAGTAATTATCTTCAGACTCTTCTGCACAGTATTCCTCCTCTGTTACAACTAATATAGAGAGTAATTATCTTCAGACTCTTCTGCACAGTATCCCTCCTCTGTTACAACTAATAGAGTAATTATCTTCAGACTCTTCTGCACAGTATCCCTCCTCTGTTACAACTAATAGAGTAATTATCTTCAGACTCTTCTGCACAGTATTCCTCCTCTGTGACAACTAATAGAGAGAGTAATTATCTTAAGCCTCTTCTGCACAGTATCCCTCCTCTGTGACAACTAATAGAGAGAGTAATTATCTTCAGCCTCTTCTGCACAGTATCCCTCCTCTGTTACAACTAATAGAGTAATTATCTTCAGACTCTTCTGCACAGTATGCCTCCTCTGTTACAACTAATAGAGAGAGTAATTATCTTCAGCCTCTTCTGCACAGTATCCCTCCTCTGTTACAACTAATAGAGAGTAATTATCTTCAGCCTCTTCTGCACAGTATCCCTTTTCTGTGACAACTAATAGAGAGTAATTATCTTCAGCCTCTTCTGCACAGTATCCCTCTTATGTGACAACTAATAGAGATAGTAATTATATTCAGCCTCTTCTGCACAGTATCCCTCCTCTGTGAAAACTAATAGAGTAATTATCTTCAGACTCTTCTGCACAGTATTCCTCCTCTGTGACAACTAATAGAGAGAGTAACTATCTTCAGCCTCTTCTGCACAGTATACCTCCTCTGTTACAACTAATAGAGAGAGTAATTATCTTCAGACTCTTCTGCACAGTATTCCTCCTCTGTTACAACTAATATAGAGAGTAATTATCTTCAGACTCTTCTGCACAGTATCCCTCCTCTGTTACAACTAATAGAGTAATTATCTTCAGACTCTTCTGCACAGTATCCCTCCTCTGTTACAACTAATAGAGTAATTATCTTCAGACTCTTCTGCACAGTATCCCTCCTCTGTTACAACTAATAGAGTAATTATCTTCAGACTCTTCTGCACAGTATCCCTCCTCTGTTACAACTAATAGAGTAATTATCTTCAGCCTCTTCTGCACAGTATCCCTCCTCTGTTACAACTAATAGAGTAATTATCTTCAGACTCTTCTGCACAGTATTCCTCCTCTGTGACAAGTAATAGAGAGAGTAATTATCTTCAGACTCTTCTGCACAGTATCCCTCCTCTGTTACAACTAATAGAGAGAGTAATTATCTTCAGCCTCTTCTGCACAGTATTCCTCCTCTGTTACATCTAATAGAGAGTAATTATCTTCAGCCTCTTATGCACAGTATCCCTCCTCTGTGACAACTAATAGAGAGAGTAATTATCGTCAGCCTCTTCTGCACAGTATCCCTCTTCTGTGAAAACTAATAGAGAGAGTAATTATCTTCAGACTCTTCTGCACAGTATTCCTCCTCTGTGACAACTAATAGAGAGAGTAATTATCTTCAGACTCTTCTGCTCAGTATTCCTCCTCTGTGACAAGTAATAGAGAGAGTAATTATCTTCAGACTCTTCTGCACAGTATCCCTCCTCTGTTACAACTAATAGAGAGAGTAATTATCTTCAGCCTCTTCTGCACAGTATCCCTCCTCTGTTACAACTAATAGAGAGTAATTATCTTCAGCCTCTTATGCACAGTATCCCTCCTCTGTGACAACTAATAGAGAGAGTAATTATCGTCAGCCTCTTCTGCACAGTATCCCTCTTCTGTGAAAACTAATAGAGAGAGTAATTATCTTCAGACTCTTCTGCACAGTATCCCTCCTCTGTGACAACTAATAGAGAGAGTAATTATCTTCAGCCTCTTCTGCACAGTATCCCTCCTCTGTTACAACTAATAGAGAGAGTAATTATCTTCAGCCTCTTCTGCACAGTATCCTCCTCTGTTACAACTAATAGAGAGTAATTATCTTCAGCCTCTTCTGCACAGTATCCCTTTTCTGTGACAACTAATAGAGAGTAATTATCTTCAGCCTCTTCTGCACAGTATCCTCCTCTTTTACAACTCATAGAGAGTAATTATCTTCAGCCTCTTCTGCACAGTGTCCCTTTTCTGTAACAACTAATAGAGAGTAATTATCTTCAGCCTCTTCTGCACAGTATCCCTACTCTGTTACAACTAATAGAGAGAGTAATTTTCTTCAGACTCTTCTGGACAGTATCCCTCCTCTGTTACAACTAATAGAGAGAGTAACTATCTTCAGACTCTTCTGGATAGTATCCCTCCTCTGTTACAACTAATAGAGATAGTAATTTTACAACTCATAGAGAGTAATTATCTTCAGCCTCTTTTGCACAGTGTCCCTTTTCTGTAACAACTAATAGAGAGTAATTATCTTCAGCCTCTTCTGCACAGTATCCCTACTCTGTTACAACTAATAGAGAGTAATTATCTTCAGCCTCTTATGCACAGTATCCCTCCTCTGTGACAACTAATAGAGAGAGTAATTATCGTCAGCCTCTTCTGCACAGTATCCCTCTTCTGTGAAAACTAATAGAGAGAGTAATTATCTTCAGACTCTTCTGCACAGTATCCCTCCTCTGTGACAACTAATAGAGAGAGTAATTATCTTCAGACTCTTCTGGATAGTATCCCTCCTCTGTTACAACTAATAGAGATAGTAATTATCTTCAGACTCTTCTGCACAGTATCCCTCCTCTGTTACAACTAATAGAGAGAGTAACTATCTTCAGACTCTTCTGGATAGTATCCCTCCTCTGTTACAACTAATAGAGATAGTAATTATCTTCAGCCTCTTCTGCACAGTATATTTCCTCTGTGACAACTAATAGAGAGAGTAATTATCTTCGGACTTTTCTGCACAGTATACCTGCTCTGTTACAACTAATAGAGAGAGTAATTATCTTCCTGCTCTTCTGGACAGTATCCCTCCTCTGTGACAACTAATAGAGAGAGTAATTATCTTCAGACTCTTCTGCACAGTATTCCTCCTCTGTTACAACTAATAGAGATAGTAATTATCTTCAGCCTCTTCTGCACAGTATCCCTACTCTGTTACAACTAATAGAGAGAGTAATTATCTTTAGACTCTTCTGGACAGTATCCCTCCTCTGTTACAACTAATAGAGAGAGTAATTATCTTCAGACTCTTCTGGACAGTATCCCTCCTCTGTTACAACTAATAGAGAGAGTAATTATTTTCAGACTCTTCTGGACAGTATCCCTCCTCTGTTACAACTAATAGAGAGAGTAATTATCTTCAGCCTCTTCTGCACAGTATCCCTCCTCTGTTACAACTAATAGAGTAATTATCTTCAGACTCTTCTGCACAGTATTCCTCCTCTGTGACAAGTAATAGAGAGAGTAATTATCTTCAGACTCTTCTGCACAGTATCCCTCCTCTGTTACAACTAATAGAGAGAGTAATTATCTTCAGCCTCTTCTGCACAGTATTCCTCCTCTGTTACAACTAATAGAGAGTAATTATCTTCAGCCTCTTATGCACAGTATCCCTCCTCTGTGACAACTAATAGACAGAGTAATTATCGTCAGCCTCTTCTGCACAGTATCCCTCTTCTGTGAAAACTAATAGAGAGAGTAATTATCTTCAGACTCTTCTGCACAGTATTCCTCCTCTGTGACAACTAATAGAGAGAGTAATTATCTTCAGCCTCTTCTGCACAGTATACCTCCTCTGTTACAACTAATAGAGAGAGTAATTATCTTCAGACTCTTCTGCACAGTATTCCTCCTCTGTTACAACTAATATAGAGAGTAATTATCTTCAGACTCTTCTGCACAGTATCCCTCCTCTGTTACAACTAATAGAGTAATTATCTTCAGACTCTTCTGCACAGTATCCCTCCTCTGTTACAACTAATAGAGTAATTATCTTCAGACTCTTCTGCACAGTATCCCTCCTCTGTTACAACTAATAGAGAGAGTAATTATCTTCAGCCTCTTCTGCACAGTATCCCTCCTCTGTTACAACTAATAGAGTAATTATCTTCAGACTCTTCTGCACAGTATTCCTCCTCTGTGACAAGTAATAGAGAGAGTAATTATCTTCAGACTCTTCTGCACAGTATCCCTCCTCTGTTACAACTAATAGAGAGAGTAATTATCTTCAGCCTCTTCTGCACAGTATCCCTCCTCTGTTACAACTAATAGAGAGTAATTATCTTCAGCCTCTTATGCACAGTATCCCTCCTCTGTGACAACTAATAGAGAGAGTAATTATCTTCCTGCTCTTCTGGACAGTATCCCTCCTCTGTGACAACTAATAGAGAGAGTAATTATCTTCAGACTCTTCTGCACAGTATTCCTCCTCTGTTACAACTAATAGAGATAGTAATTATCTTCAGCCTCTTCTGCACAGTATCCCTACTCTGTTACAACTAATAGAGAGAGTAATTATCTTTAGACTCTTCTGGACAGTATCCCTCCTCTGTTACAACTAATAGAGAGAGTAATTATCTTCAGACTCTTCTGGACAGTATCCCTCCTCTGTTACAACTAATAGAGAGAGTAATTATTTTCAGACTCTTCTGGACAGTATCCCTCCTCTGTTACAACTAATAGAGAGAGTAATTATCTTCAGCCTCTTCTGCACAGTATCCCTCCTCTGTTACAACTAATAGAGTAATTATCTTCAGACTCTTCTGCACAGTATTCCTCCTCTGTGACAAGTAATAGAGAGAGTAATTATCTTCAGACTCTTCTGCACAGTATCCCTCCTCTGTTACAACTAATAGAGAGAGTAATTATCTTCAGCCTCTTCTGCACAGTATTCCTCCTCTGTTACAACTAATAGAGAGTAATTATCTTCAGCCTCTTATGCACAGTATCCCTCCTCTGTGACAACTAATAGACAGAGTAATTATCGTCAGCCTCTTCTGCACAGTATCCCTCTTCTGTGAAAACTAATAGAGAGAGTAATTATCTTCAGACTCTTCTGCACAGTATTCCTCCTCTGTGACAACTAATAGAGAGAGTAATTATCTTCAGCCTCTTCTGCACAGTATACCTCCTCTGTTACAACTAATAGAGAGAGTAATTATCTTCAGACTCTTCTGCACAGTATTCCTCCTCTGTTACAACTAATATAGAGAGTAATTATCTTCAGACTCTTCTGCACAGTATCCCTCCTCTGTTACAACTAATAGAGTAATTATCTTCAGACTCTTCTGCACAGTATCCCTCCTCTGTTACAACTAATAGAGTAATTATCTTCAGACTCTTCTGCACAGTATCCCTCCTCTGTTACAACTAATAGAGAGAGTAATTATCTTCAGCCTCTTCTGCACAGTATCCCTCCTCTGTTACAACTAATAGAGTAATTATCTTCAGACTCTTCTGCACAGTATTCCTCCTCTGTGACAAGTAATAGAGAGAGTAATTATCTTCAGACTCTTCTGCACAGTATCCCTCCTCTGTTACAACTAATAGAGAGAGTAATTATCTTCAGCCTCTTCTGCACAGTATCCCTCCTCTGTTACAACTAATAGAGAGTAATTATCTTCAGCCTCTTATGCACAGTATCCCTCCTCTGTGACAACTAATAGAGAGAGTAATTATCGTCAGCCTCTTCTGCACAGTATCCCTCTTCTGTGAAAACTAATAGAGAGAGTAATTATCTTCAGACTCTTCTGCACAGTATCCCTCCTCTGTGACAACTAATAGAGAGAGTAATTATCTTCAGCCTCTTCTGCACAGTATCCCTCCTCTGTTACAACTAATAGAGAGAGTAATTATCTTCAGCCTCTTCTGCACAGTATCCTCCTCTGTTACAACTAATAGAGAGTAATTATCTTCAGCCTCTTCTGCACAGTATCCCTTTTCTGTGACAACTAATAGAGAGTAATTATCTTCAGCCTCTTCTGCACAGTATCCTCCTCTTTTACAACTCATAGAGAGTAATTATCTTCAGCCTCTTCTGCACAGTGTCCCTTTTCTGTAACAACTAATAGAGAGTAATTATCTTCAGCCTCTTCTGCACAGTATCCCTACTCTGTTACAACTAATAGAGAGAGTAATTTTCTTCAGACTCTTCTGGACAGTATCCCTCCTCTGTTACAACTAATAGAGAGAGTAACTATCTTCAGACTCTTCTGGATAGTATCCCTCCTCTGTTACAACTAATAGAGATAGTAATTATCTTCAGCCTCTTCTGCACAGTATATTTCCTCTGTGACAACTAATAGAGAGAGTAATTATCTTCGGACTTTTCTGCACAGTATACCTGCTCTGTTACAACTAATAGAGAGAGTAATTATCTTCCTGCTCTTCTGGACAGTATCCCTCCTCTGTGACAACTAATAGAGAGAGTAATTATCTTCAGACTCTTCTGCACAGTATTCCTCCTCTGTTACAACTAATAGAGATAGTAATTATCTTCAGCCTCTTCTGCACAGTATCCCTACTCTGTTACAACTAATAGAGAGAGTAATTATCTTTAGACTCTTCTGGACAGTATCCCTCCTCTGTTACAACTAATAGAGAGAGTAAGTATCTTCAGACTCTTCTGGACAGTATCCCTCCTCTGTTACAACTAATAGAGAGAGTAATTATTTTCAGACTCTTCTGGACAGTATCCCTCCTCTGTTACAACTAATAGAGAGAGTAATTATCTTCAGACTCTTCTGGACAGTATCCCTCCTCTGTTACAACTAATAGAGAGAGTAATTATCTTCAGACTCTTCTGGACAGTATCCCACCTCCGTTACAGCTAATAGAGATAGTAATTATCTTCAGCCTCTTCTGCACAGTATCCCTCCTCTGTTACAACTAATAAAGAGAGTAATTTTACATTTATAGAGATGTATCTTTATAGAAATTCTGAAGACCCCCTATTCCAGCTTTTGAGAGAATGAATTAGATAAATTAATTTAAAAACAGTATTGGTACAATTACCAGCTAGTATATCAGCTTCTTCCATAATGTGTGTGCTGAAAACAATGACATGATTGCTCTTCCTGTTCCTCAGAAGGTTCCAAACTGTATAACGGGAGCAAGAGTCCATACCTGCAGTAGGTTCATCCAAAAGTAAAACCTACAATAAACATCATAAAAAGAGGCCTTAAATCAGGAAATACCAGTGTGTGACAGGCACAGTTCATAGAGTAAAAGTGTGCTATTAAATCTACACTATGTGTGTCTGAAGATAAGTTAAGTTAAGTGAAGTTAAGTTAAGTATGTCTTACCTTGGGGTCCCCAAGTATAGCAATAGCCACTGATAGCTTCCTCTTTTGGCCAACACTCAGTTTACTGACTTGGTTGTGCTTCACTGCGTGCATATCCAAATCATATAGAATTTTATTTATCTAGTCAGAAAAAGAGGTTGAGAAAAAAGACATGCAGAAAAACTAAACAGCTCACAGTGCTTATGTTACATACTAATATACAGTATATAACAAATCACCACTGTACAGCTTAGGGATTATATCTCACCATCAGGGTAATTGAAATACAGTATATACAGAATGTCTTTGATATGCAATGATTTCAAATAATATAAACAGATATAGTTTTAGATGGACATGAAATCCATTTTTTTATATCATGATTTAGAGCAGTGTTTCTCAACCGCGGTCCTCAAGTACCCCCAACAGGCCAGGTTTTCATTATCGCTGAACCAGTGCACAGGTGAAGTATTCAGCTGATTAGTAACCCCATGGTTACTAACCTGCTTTCACCCATAAGCCGATTATTTCACATGTGCACTGGTTCAGCTATAATGAAAACCTGGCCTGTTGGGGGTACTTGAGCACGTGGTTGAGAAACACTGATTTAGACCAGTGTTTTTCAACCAGTGTGCCATGGCACACTAGTGTGCCGTGAGAGATCCTCAGGTGTGCCACGGCAGACTGACAACAGTGTGACATATTTTTTAAACTTTGCTTGTTTTTTACTCCCAGTGCAGGGGTAGTTTGTAGGAGGCATGGCATAACAGCACAATACATACAGTATGTGTGTGTTTGTATGTATGTGTATATATATATATGCTGTATTAGGCTACAATGTGTGATTTTTTTTAAATTTTGGGATGGTGGTGTGCCACGGGATTTTTTAATGTAAAAAAGTGTGCCACGGCAAAAAAAAAAAAAAAAATCACTGATTTAGACCATACAAATTTAAATAACTTTACAATTTGCTGCTATTATTTATTTCATTCTCTTGTATCCTTTGTGAAGGAACAGTACTGCACTAATAGAAGCTAGCTGAACACACCAGGTGACCTAATGACAAAAGGCATATATGTGCAGCCACCAATTAGCAGCTAGCTCACAGTAGTGACATTGCAGCTCCTAAGCAAACCTGGGTATGTTTTTCAACAAAGGATACCAAGAGAACGAAGAAAATTAGAAAGCTGTTTAAAATTGCATGCTCTATCCAAATCATGAAACATTAATTTTGGCTTTACTGTTCCTTTGATTGTCGCTCATTGCAAGATAAATTAGTAAAAATGTATATTTAAAGGGACAGTCTAGACCCACTTCTCATTCTTTATTACTTATTGTTACATATCAGACAAGCATCTTGCAGTGTGTTCCACATCTATAAGCTTGTAAGAAGTACATGAAAGCTTTTAAATAATCATCAGTTGTTAGCAGCCGAAAATGTCTGCCAAGCTCCGCCCAAAATATCCACAGAATAGGTGGGCGGAGCGTGTGTGCAGGATGCTTCTCTGGTATGTAACAATAAGTAATCAAAATGATGAATTTAGATTAAGTTAGCTAATATTTTTAATTGTTGTGTTTGATCTTGCAGTATAATTTATGAAGCACGTATGATCATGTGTAAGCACATGCAACACATGTAATATAGGTTACACATGTAATATACAGTATCTCACAAAAGTGAGTACACCCCTCACATTTTTGTAAATATTTTATTATATCTTTTCATGTGACAAACACTAAAGAAATGACACTTTGCTACAATGTAAAGTAATGAGTGTACAGCCTGTATAACAGTGTAAAATTGCTGTCCCCTCAAAATAACTCAACACGCAGTCATTAATGTCTAAACCATTGGCAATAAAAGTGAGTACACCCCTAAGTGAAAATGTCCAAATTGGGCCCAATTAGCAATTTTCCCTCCATGGTGTCATGTGACTCGTTCGTGTTACAAGGTCTCAGGTGTGAATGGGGAGCAGGTGTGTTAAATTTGGTGTTATCGCTCTCACACTCTCTCATACTGGTCACTGGAAGTTCAACATGGCACCTCATGGCAAAGAAATCTCTGAGGATCTGAAAAAAAGAATTGTCGCTCTACATAAAGATGGCCTAGTCTATAAGAAGATTGCCAAGACCCTAAAACTGAGCTGCAGCACGGTGGGCAAGACCATACAGTGGTTTCACAGGACATGTTCCACTCAGAACAGACCTCACCATGGTCGACCAAAGAAGTTGCATGCACGTGCTCAGCGTCATATGCAGAGGTTGTCTTTGGGAAATAGATGTATGAGTGCTGTCAGCATTGCTGCAGAGGTTGAAGGGGTGGGGGGTCAGCCTGACAGTGCTTAGACCATACGCCGCACACTGCATCAAATTGGTCTGCATGGCTGTCGTACCAGAAGGAAGCCTCTTCTAAAGATGCACAAGAAAGCCCGCAAACGCAAACAGTTTGCTGAAGACAAGCAGACTAAGGACATGGATTACTGGAACCATGTCCTGAGACCAAGATAAACTTATTTGGTTCAGATGTTGTCAAGCGTGTGTGGCGGCAACCAGGTGAGGAGTACAAAGACAACAGTCAAGCATGGTGGTGGGAGTGTCATGGTCTGGGCCTGCATGAGTGCTGCCGGCACTGGGGAGCTACAGTTCATTGAGGGGACATGTACTGTGACATACTGAAGCAGAGCATGATCCCCTCCCTTCGGAGACTGGGCCTTAGGGCAGTATTCCAACATGATAACGACCCCAAACACACCTCTAAGATGGCCACTGTCTTGCTAAAGAAGCTAAGGGTAAAGGTGATCGACTGGCCAAGCATGTCTCCAGACCTAAACCCTATTGAGCATATGTGGGGCATCCTCAAACTGAAGGTGGGGGAGCGCAAGTTCTCTAACATCCACCAGCTCTGTGATGTCATCATGGAGGAGTAAAAGAGGACTCCAGTGGCAACCTGTGAAGCTCTTGTGAACTCCATGCCCAAGAGGGATAAGGCAGTGCTGGAAATTAATGGTGGCCACAATATTGACACTTTGGGCCCAATTTCGACATTTCCACTTAGGGGTGTACTAACTTTTGTTGCCAACGTTTTAGACATTAATGACTGTGTGTTGAGTTATTTTGAGGGGACAGCAAATTTACACTGTTATACAGGCTGTACAATCACTACTTTACATTGTAGCAAAGTGTCATTTCTTTAGTGTTATCACATGAAAATATATAATAAAATATTTACAAAAATGTGAGGGGTGTACTCACTTTTGTGAGATACTGTAGGTTACTATGCAAGTATGGCATACCATGAAAACAAGTGATGGATACTCCTATGTAGGACTGTAGAGCATATAGATTGTATTGTTATATTGTTTTACATTCTACAGTTTTAACATAACGTAATGTAAACAGAGTAGTGTGGATATCCGGATTATGTTGCATACTGAGTACCTTATAATACTGAGAATACTGATTGGTATTGCACTAATAGGAGGAGTTTCTGGCTTTAAGAACTGCTTCTGGTCCTGTAATAGTAGCAATTGTGTCACTCTTGAAAAAGACTACATAGTGTGTAGATAAAAAGCATTGAGGCAATAAAAGCTACAGAGCTATTGAGGTGTGCATACGTGCATACCATGCCAATCATGGGGAACTCCTTGTCTGTTTATTTACAGTTTCCTCCAGGGGTCTCAGAGGTCTTTGTTGAGACCGGCTTACCCCTTAAGGATGACAATCTGGCCCTGAAATCACTAGTGAATTTACAGGGGGGGCCCATTCTCCACCTATACCATGTCTGGCCCCTTGGAATACTCACTAAAAAAACTGAGATCACACTTAAAGAAGAAATGTGTGGATTTGCCTTTACAATATGGTGGCAGCCACCATATTGTGTACAGAAAATCTGCCCATCTTATGAAAAAAATAAGAAGTTAAGATTTTAGGACTTTTGAGCATAGTATTTCAATTATAATTAGTATATAAATAAAACCTTCTTTAGAGCACTTTATCAGTAAATAAATGCCAAGCTTTTGAAGGAATTAAACATTTAATAAAATAATGGAACACCCCTTTCTGCAATATAGTGATTGGATCATACACCTGTATGCCTGCTTCTGACTTTAGTGCCCATTTAAATATAAAGTGTACTTTTATAAAGAAATGAGGAAATGCTGTCATTGGTGGTACATCCGTAAGTTTCCTTACCTCTTGCTCTTTGGTTTTATTATCTATGCCCCTTAGTGAGGCAAATATTGAGAGATTTTCTTCCACTGTGAGAACATCAAAATTTATATCTGTTTGTTGACAAGTTCCCATAACCTTTCTCAGCTCTTGAATTTCGTCCATGTCTGTAACTCTGTGGCCATATATAGTAGCAATACCTGGGAAAATATTATTGAAAATGCATTTCCAAAATGTTATTTTTTTTTTTTTTTGTAAAAACAAAGATTGGAGAATCACATTAAAAAACTCTAATGCCCATATCAAAAGCTAAAAAAATTAAATAAAATAATGAAAGCTTTGAAACATTTTGTTTTAACAATAATATTTTTTTATAATGGACAAGGTACTCAAAAAAGGAAATTTATTCTTACCTGATAAATTTGTTTCTTTTACGATACGATGAGTCCACGGATTTCATCCTTACTTGTGGAATATCGCCTCCTGGTCAGCAGGAGGAGATAAAGAGCACCACAGCAGAGCTGTATATATAGCTCCTCCCTTCCCTCCCACTCCAGTCATTCGACAGAAGTTAGGAAGAGAAAGGAAAAGCCAAGGTGCAGAGGTGACTGAAGTTTAACAAAATTAAAGACCTGTCTCAAAAAAACAGGGTGGGCTGTAGACTCATCGTATTGTAAAAGAAACAAATTTATCAGGTAAGAATAAATTTCCTTTTCTTTTACAAGATACGATGAGTCCACGGATTTCATCCTTACTTGTGGGATACAATACCAAAGCTATAGTACACGGATGAAACGGGAGGAACAAGACAGGGAACTTAAATGGAAGGCACCACTGCTTGAAGAACTTTCCTCCCAAAAACAGCCTCAGACGAGGCAAAAGTATCGAATTTGTAAAATTTGGAAAAAGTGTGAAGAGAGGACCAAGTTGCAGCCTTGCAAATCTGTTCAACAGAAGCATCATTTTTGAATGCCCATGAGGAAGCCACAGCCCTAGTGGAATGAGCCGTAATTCTTTCAGGAGGCTGCTGTCCAGCAGTCTCATATGCAAAACGGATGATACTCTTCAGCCAAAAGGAAAGAGAGGTAGCCGTAGCTTTCTGACCCCTACGTTTCCCCGAAAAAACGACAAACAAGGAAGACGATTGACGAACATCCTTAGTCGCCTGTAAGTAGAACTTCAAGGCACGGACCACGTCCAAATTATGTAACAGACGCTCCTTCTTAGAAGAAGGATTAGGACACAGGGAAGGAACAACAATTTCCTGATTAATATTCTTATTAGAAACAACCTTAGGAAGAAAACCAGGTTTGGTACGTAACACCACCTTTTCCACATGGAAAATAAGATAAGGAGAATCACATTGTAATGCCGAAAGCTCAGAAACTCTGCGAGCAGAAGAAATAGCAACCAAAAAACAAAATTTATGCTTACCTGATAAATTTCTTTCTTTTGCGATGTACCGAGTCCACGGATTCATCCTTACTTGTGGGATATTGTCCTTCCTGACAGGAAGTAGCAAAGAGAGCACCACAGCAGAGCTGTCTATATAGCTGCCCCCTTAACTCCTCCCCCCAGTCATTCGACCGAAGGCCAAGGAAGAAAAAGGAGAAACTATAAGGTGCAAAGGTGACTGAAGTTTTCAATAAAAAATACTATCTGTCTTCAATAGACAGGGCGGGCCGTGGACTCAGTACATCGCAAAAGAAAGAAATTTATCAGGTAAGCATAATTTTTGTTTTCTTTTGCAAGATGTACCGAGTCCACGGATTCATCCTTACTTGTGGGATACCAATACCAAAGCATTAGGACACGGATGAAGGGAGGGACAAGGCAGGAACCTAAACGGAAGGCACCACTGCTTGAAGAACTTTTCTCCCAAAAATAGCCTCCGAAGAAGCAAAAGTATCAAATTTGTAAAATTGGGAAAAGGTATGAAGCGAAGACCAAGTCGCAGCCTTACAAATCTGTTCAACAGAAGCATCATTTTTAAAAGCCCATGTGGAAGCCACCGCTCTAGTGGAGTGAGCTGTAATTCTTTCAGGAGGCTGCTGTCCAGCAGTCTCATAAGCCAAACGGATGATGCTTTTCAGCCAAAAGGAAAGAGGTAGCCGTAGCCTTTTGACCTCTGCACTTTCCAGCATAGACAACAAACAAATAAGATGATTGGTGAAAATCTTTGGTTGCCTGCAAATAAAACTTCAAAGCACAAACCACGTCCAAGTTGTGCAACAGACGTTCCTTCTTACAAGAAGGATTAGGACACAGAGAAGGAACAACAATTTCCTGATTGATATTCCTGTTAGAAACAACCTTAGAGAGGAACCCAGGTTTGGTACGCAAAACCACCTTATCAGCATGGAAAACAAGATAAGGCGAGTCACATTGTAATGCAGATAGTTCAGAGACCCTTCGAGCTGAAGGTATAGCAACTAGAAACAGAACTTTCCAAGATAGAAGCTTAATATCTATGGAATGCATGGGTTCAAACGGAACCCCCTGAAGAACATTAAGAACTAAATTTAGACTCCATGGCGGAGCAACAGGTTTAAACACAGGCTTGATTCTAACTAAAGCCTGACAAAAAGCCTGAACGTCTGGGACATCAGCCAGACACTTGTGCAATAGGATAGACAAAGCAGATATCTGTCCCTTTAAGGAACTAGCTAACAATCCTTTCTCCAATCCTTCTTGAAGAAAGGACAAAATCCTAGGAAATCTGATCTTACTCCATGAGTAGCCTTTGGATTTGCACCAAAAAAGATATTTACGCCATATCTTATGTTAGATTTTCCTGGTGACAGGCTTTCGAGCCTGAATCAAGGTATCTATGACCGATTCAGAGAAACCCCGCTTTGATAAAATCAAGCGTTCAATCTCCAAGCAGTCAGTTGCAGAGAAATTAGATTTGGATGCTTGAACGGACCTTGAATTAGAAGGTCCCGTCGCAGTGGCAGAGTCCATGGTGGTAGAGATGACATGTCCACCAGGTCTGCATACCAAGTCCTGCGTGGCCACGCAGGTGCTATCAAAATCACCGAAGTTCTCTCCTGTTTGATTCTTGCAATCAAATGGGGAAGGAGAGGAAATGGTGGAAACACATAAGCCAGGTTGAACGACCAGGGTACTGCTAGAGCATCTATCAGTACTGCCTGAGGATCTCTGGACCTGGATCCGTAACAAGGAAGTTTGGCGTTCTGACAAGATGCTATCAGATCCAATTCTGGTGTGCCCCATAGCTGAACCAGTTGAGCAAACACCTCCGGATGGAGCTCCCACTCCCCCGGATGAAAAGTCTGACGACTTAGAAAATCTGCCTCCCAGTTCTCTACCCCTGGGATGTAGATCGCTGATAGATGGCAAGAGTGAGTCTCTGCCCATCGGATTATCCTGGAAACTTCTATCATCGCCAAGGAACTCCTTGTTCCCCCCTGATGATTGATATAAGCTACAGTCGTGATGTTGTCCGACTGAAACCTGAAGAATCCAGCCGAAGCCAGCTGAGGCCACGCCTGAAGAGCATTGAATATCGCTCTTAATTCCAGAATATTTATCGGTAGGAGGGCCTCTTCCCGAGTCCACAAACCCTTTGCTTTCAGGGAATTCCAGACTGCACCCCAGCCCAGTAGGCTGGCGTCCATCTTCACTATAACCCACGCTGGCCTGCGGAAACACATTCCCCTGGACAGGTGATCCTGTGACAACCACCAAAGAAGAGAGTCTCTGGTCTCTTGATCTAGAATTATCTGAGGAGATAAATCTGCATAATCCCCATTCCACTGTTTGAGCATGCACAGTTGCAGTGGTCTGAGATGCAAGCAGGCGAACGGAACTATGTCCATTGCCGCTACCATACGTCTGATTACCTCCATACACTGAGCCACTGACGGCCGAGGAATGGAATGAAGAGCTCGGCAGGTGGTTAAAATCTTTGATTTCCTGACCTCCATCAGAAAAATTTTCATGTCCACCGAATCTATCAGAGTTCCCAGGAATGGGACTCTTGTGAGAGGAATAAGAGAACTCTTTTTTACATTCACCTTCCACCCATGAGATCTTAGAAAGGCTAACACTAAGTCCGTGTGAGACTTGGCTAGTTGGAAAGTCGACGCTTGAATTAGGATGTCGTCTAGATAAGACGCCACTGCAATGCCCTGCGGTCTTAGGACCGCCAGCAGGGATCCTAGCACTTTTGTGAATATTCTCTGCGCCGTGGCCAACCCGAAGGGAAGAGCCACAAACTGGTAATGCCTGTCCAGAAAGGCAAACCTTAGGAACTGGTGATTATCTTTGTGGATAGGAATGTGTAAATACACATCCTTTAGATCCACGGTGGTCATATATTGACCCTCCTGGATCATTGGTAAAATAGTCCGAATGGTCTCCATCTTGAAGGATGGAACTCTTAGGAATTGGTTTAGGATCTTGAGATCTAGAATTGGTCTGAAGGTTCCCTCTTTTTTGGGAACCACAAACAGATTGGAGTAGAAACCTTGCCCCTGTTCTGCTTTCGGAACTGGGCAGATCACTCCCATGGTAAAAAGGTCCTCTACACAGCGTAAGAACGCCTCTCTTTTTGTCTGGTTTACAGACAATTGAGAAAGATGGAATCTCCCCCTTGGAGGAGAATCTTTGAAATCTAGGAGATACCCCTGGGTTACAATTTCTACGGCCCAGGAATCCTGAACGTCTCTTGCCCAGGCCTGAGCAAAGAGAGAGAGTCTGCCCCCTACTAGATCCGGTCCCGGATCGGGGGCTACCCCTTCATGCTGTCTTAGTAGCAGCAGCAGGCTTTTTGGCCTGTTTAACCTTGTTCCAAGCCTGGTTGGGTCTCCAGGTTGGTTTGAATTGAGCAAAGTTCCCCTCTTGCTTTGCAGCAGGGGAAGAGGAAGTGGGACCACCCTTGAAGTTTGGAAAGGAACGAAAATTATTTTGTTTGGTCCTTGTCTTATTCGACTTATCTTGAGGGAGGGCATGACCCTTCCCCCCAGTGATGTCCGAAATGATCTCTTTCAGAGCAGGCCCGAATAGGGTCTTACCTTTGAAAGGGATGGTCAAAAGCTTAGATTTAGATGACACATCAGCCGACCAGGACTTAAGCCATAATGCTCTACGCACTAGAATGGCAAAACCTGAGTTCTTTGCCGCTAACTTAGCGAGATGAAAAGCGGTGCCTGTAATAAAAGAATTAGCTAGCTTAAGAGCCTTAATTCTGTCCAGAATATCATCTAGTGGGGTCTCCACCTGAAGAGCCTCTTCTAGAGCCTCAAACCAGAAGGCAGCTGCAGTGGTTACCGGAACAATGCACGCTATAGGTTGAAGAAGAAAACCTTGATGAACAAAAATTTTCTTTAGGAGACCCTCTAATTTTTTATCCATAGGATCAATGAAAGCACAACTGTCTTCAATAGGTATAGTTGTACGCTTAGCCAGAGTAGAAATAGCTCCCTCCAACTTAGGGACCGTCTGCCATGAGTCCCTCATGGTGTCAGATATGGGAAACATTTTCTTAAAAACAGGAGGAGGAGCGAACGGAAGACCTGGTCTATCCCACTCCTTAGTAAAAATGTCCGAAATCCTCTTAGGGACTGGAAAAACATCAGTGTAAACAGGAACCTCTAAATATTTGTCCATTTTACACAATTTCTCTGGAACTACAATAGGGTCACAATCATCCAGAGTCGCTAAAACCTCCCTGAGCAATAAACGGAGGTGTTCTAGCTTACATTTAAATGCCGTCATATCTGAATCTGTCTGAGGGAACAACCTTCCTGAATCAGAAATCTCTCCCTCAGATAGCAAATCCCTCATCCCTACCTCAGAACATTGTGAGGGAATATCAGATACGGCAACTAAAGCGTCAGAAGGCTCAGCATTTGTTCTTAACCCAGAGCTACTGTCTTCCCTTGCAACCCTGGCAGTTTAGATAAAACCTCTGTGAGAGTAGTATTCATAACTGAGGCCATATCTTGCAAGGTGAAAGAATTAGACGCACTAGAAGTACTTGGTGTCGCTTGTGCAGGCGTTACTGGTTGTGAAACTTGGGGAGAACTAGATGGCAAAACCTGATTTCCTTCTGAGAATCATCCAATGCCAAACTGTTATAAGTCAAAATATGCTGTTTGCAACTTATAGACATATCAGTACAAGTGGGACACATTTTAAGAGGGGGTTCCACAACGGCTTCTAAACAAATTGAACAATGAGTTTCCTCAATGTCAGACTAGTAATGAGACAAGCAAGCTTGGAAAACACTTTATTTAATGAAAAAAACACAATTTGCAAAAACGGTACTGTGCCTTTAAGAGTAAAAAAGGCATACACAAACTGCAAAACAGGTTAAAATTGCTTCAAATTTTCAGAAATTTTAACAGTGTATCTACTAAGCTTTAGAGGGATTGCACCACAAGTAAATAAGCAATAAACCCCCAAATGACAAAACCGGATTGAAAAAAGTCTAAAACCGGTTTAAACCCCTATTAGCACTTTGCCACAGCTCTGCTGTGGCCCTACCTGCCCTTAGGGAACGATAAAATGATGCTAAAGCTTCGATTAGGCCCTCAGGAGAATATCAGGACCTCAGGAGAAGTTGCTTGCTGCTTGACAGTATAACTAAATGCGCAACAGAGGCGCGAAAATAGGCCCCGCCCACCACACTCGATGTTGCTGGGGCCTACACAAATCTTACAAACCTTGTCTGAAAGCCATGTGGGTTATAACAACCCCAAATAAGCCAAATTAACCCTAATGTCCCATCAATAAAAAATGTTACTCCCAGAACACCCAAACGTTTGTCCCAATCTCTCATACAAACTGAGTGCCCCCAAAAAAATAAGCCCTTTATGCAAGCTAGTAAAACCTCTTAAACACTAGGATTACTGCTTAACCTTCCCCTTATGGGGATACTGTCAGCCTTTCTGAGTTAACACAGTCTCTGCAGAAAAATGACTGAACATACCTCATTGCTGAATAGCAAGAACCGTTCCTCACACTGAAGTTTTCCTGTACTCCTCAGCTTCTGTGGGAACAGCAATGGACCTTAGTTACAAATGCTAAGATCATCATCCTCCAGGCAGAAATCTTCATCTATGTACTGCCTGAGAGTAAATAGTACAACACTGGTACCATTTAAAAATAACAAACTCGGGGGCGGAGTCTACTACCGCACATAGCAGTCGCCATTATACAGAGCTCCTCCAAATATATTGAAATTAAACTATTTATTTTTAGTTAGAGCGGGGCTTTTTACTTTCTAAGAGGCAATCTGTCATCTGCTTAATTGCCTGTCTTAGCGGACCATACTTTGGGTCACTTGGTGCTTTGCTGTGGGCTACTCCGGACACTGAAGAGGTGAGGACCGCAGGTGATTTGGAGCTATACCGACAGACTTTCCCAGCGATCCACTTACCCAATATTGCAACAGCTGCGGCACCACGCTACATCTCGCTCCGGAGGGCCGGGGATCCGCTCCGGAGCGGGGCTGGACACACAGTGGCTGCAGCTTGAGATACCCGAAGAGAGTAAAAGGGTGACATACTTCTGAGGCTCAAAAGGCAACTGTGAAAGTGAGTACCTGTCGGGTGTATATTGGCTGGGGACGGGGCAGCCCACAACTAAACAGTTACACAGATATAGGGATACAGCGCACCCAGTGTAAAGACTTTTATCCCCACCACGCTGATACAGAGTTCCTTCTGCACTAAGGCGCGAAGACGCCATTTTTGGTTTCCTAGCTAGCGTGTTCCCAGCTCTCAGCAATACACGCTAGTTTCTGCAGCTGAGTCCCCTCTTTGTCTGAGCCCAACTTTTAAACTGAGCTCCTGAACAGGGATATTCTCACTTTTATCTACCTAAGAAAGACTCATAAGCTTTGTATAAGCCACCTCAGAACTTTCCTTCAATAAATTAAAGATTATTGTACCGCTATACACGCAGCACTGGGCTATACACGCAGCACTGCTGCCTCTCACCCATTCTCACAGTGACCCAAGCAGAGTTGTGCACCATACAGAGGATTCTCAATACAATAGGAAAAGAAATACATGAAAAGTTAAAAGTGAACCCTCTTTGTTTTTAATACCCCACAGCTGGCTTTGCATAAGCTTATTGGCTTGCACTGATATTTCTGCACACCCCTAGCACACTCTATACTAAGAACATTGAGCCTGCAAACAAAGTGCTATATAAGCCTCTCATATCATAAATTGCAGCTTGCAGGGCAATGCACTACCCATGTTGAAAGTATTTAATTTGCTGCAATAAGCTGCCGATACCGCAGAGAGAGGGAGAGAGGATGCAATAATAAGGAAAGGAGAGTCATCTGCAGTAATTCTCTCTCTGCTCACCATTTTATATATTTTTGTGTGTGTGGGCTGCTGAAGGGTTTTCTCTCCCCTCCATTTCCTGCTGACTGAAAAATCAGCAGGTCATATCCCAACTCCCTTTCCCGACTACGTCCAGTGAGGACAGCTTCCCTGGGGGAGAGAGAATGTCTAAACACCATCTCAGCTCTTCTTCTGAGTGCTTGACAAAGATCTAGAGAAAGTTAATAAAGAAGATGTAGCGGCCAAAGGCACACTGTGCTAAGACAATCCGACATGGACTACTATAGCTAACTCTATACCCATTATTGCATCACTTGCAGTGTCATCGCTTTTCACACATTCCTACCATAAAAATGATATATTTGCAGAAATGCTCATACAAGTTGTGAGGGGCGTGACACCCATTATCTACTAAATATCTCTGGAGAGAGTGAGAGGAGATAGAGAGGGCGCAGAAGTCACTCAGCTCACCCCACTACCCAGTAGCGGTTCGGGGAAATTGGAACTTCTCCAAAGTGGGAAAAAAGAAAGTTGGAAGTACCTGTTGGATGCTTAAAAAAACGCAAAAATAAAAGTAGTTAAAAACAGCTGATCTATCACCGTACACACCATGGCTACAAGAAAAGGACCTAAGGGAGACAAAGGTCTAAAACCCTTATCAGTAGACACCTTTTTTAAAGCCTCCAAAATCACCAAATCTCAGGAAACCGCCCAGGCGGAAATTGAGGAAGATATTGATTCTGAAAATGAGGAGGAATCTGCAGAACACACTCCCGTTACTAAGGCAGACCTGCAGGGTCTGGTATCCAAACAGGACATTGCTTCTAACTTTGAGAAACTGTGGGAAAAGATGGACAGCTTCCAAACTACAGTCACTAATAGTCTTACAGATATCAAAACAGAAATACTAGAGTTGGGATCCCGAGTAGATTCCTTGGAAACAGTCACAGAGGAAATGGGAGAGGAAATTACAACAGTCTCACAGACTCTTGACTCCCACAATCAACACATACAAGATCTAGAAGAAAAAATTGAAGATCTGGAGAATCGAAGCCGACGCTCTAACATTAGACTCAAAGGCATCCCTGAGTCCGTTGGAGCAGAAGATCTACACAGTTATCTCCAGCAATTATTCCATGCTATATTGGGAGGACCGACGGACTCTGAGTGCCCAATAGAAAGAGCGCATAGGGCCCTCAAAGCAAAACCCAAACCAGACCAACCACCAAGGGACGTCATAATTAAGCTTCTACGGTTCCCTGATAGAGAAAGGATTCTATTGGCTGCAAGAAACAACCCCACATTCAAGTTCCAGGGCAACATTGTCCAGTTTTTCCAAGACCTTTGCATTAAAACATTACAGAGAAGATATGCGCTAAAACCTCTCACTCTTCTGCTAAGGAAGAACAATATCCCCTAAAGATGGGGATTTCCTTTCGCGCTGCAAGTGATGCGAAATGGCAAAATGCTTACTATTAAAACCACTGATGAGATCCCGGAAATCTGTAAGCTCCTGGACTTGGAACCTCCAGACATCTCAAGGGAGGATTCGACATCTGCTTCTTCTGCTATGTCGTCACTGAAGGCAAAACCCCAAAGATCAAAATGGAAGAGGGTGACAAGTAAAAAGAAGTCTAAAGCATGAGACATCCAGGTAATTAGTGAATGTCTCGGATGAGAACACCTACCCTTTTTCTCACATTCTGTGGTCTGCCCTTGGACCTAGAGGCTACTAGCTGTGGCCAGAAAGCTGAATAAACCTTGAATTCACAGATGGGGACTGGGACTCCTCACTTATTGTAAGTGATGCAAAGCTGAAATTCCATGTTGGAATTGCACAATACAAATTTCATGTGCTGGTTTCGACATAATTGCACTCAATTGTTTAGTTGTTATTTACTGTTGTGTTATTATATTTGTCTGTTTAAACTGTTAATACCTCAATGCACACATTGTTGTACAAAATTACTATGCTCATCTTGTGGAAATGCTCTACAGAGTTATAGGGCCAAAAAGAAACAGTTAGGGAGGCAGAGGAGGAAAAGAGAAGTTTACAGGCTTCTACTTTCAAGGTACAAATTTAGATTCCGAGGTTTAGAGGGAGATATGCTGTCCGGGGTCCCTGATGCCATAGGTAGGATTGAGAGGAAATGTTGGTACAATACTTGTGATGACTGTCCCTAAGATAGTTTTGATCTCGCATAATGCGAGAGGTCTAAACACTGATGTCAAAAGGAGGACAGCCATGTCACACTATAGACGACTGAGGGCCAACGTTATTTATCTTCAGGAGACACATTTCCTGAAAAACACTATCCCAAAATATTGGGCAAGAGACTACTCAAAGCAGTATCACTCTGCCTTAGACTCCAAGAAAAGAGGGGTCTCTATCTTAATACACTCATCATTGCCCTTTACACATAGAGAGACTATTTCGGATAAGGAAGGTAGATACCTTTTGGTCTTTGGGTGTTTGGGGAATACAGAGATTCTTCTATGCAACATATACGCCCCAAATGAACAACAAGATAAATTCTTCGCTGTTATTTCGAATTTGTTGACTGACTGGTCTAGATTAAGAATAATTCTGGCGGGGGACTTTAACATTGACCTGCAATCACTGACTAGACAAACAAGTACCCAACAATCCAATAAAAAACAGAGACAGAGAAATACTGCTAAACACATTCTAGACGCCCTGGCTCAACATACACTACAAGACACTTGGCAGATATTGCATGAAGGGGTGGGAGACACTACTTTTTACTCTGCACCGCACGACAGCTACTCAAAAATAGACTACGTATTTACTAGTCAGATATTACAGCCAGCAATACACTCCTTAGATATTCATCCATGTGTCTGGTCAGACCATTCTCTGACTGTGCTTACTTTGGGAAACCTAACAGACCCCAAGAGAACTAGGACATACGATGCATCAAGCACCAAATATCCACCCGTTAAGAGCAGGATTTTACATAGCATACAAGAGTACTGGAAAATTAATGTTGGGACCACAGAAAACGTGGCTATGCCCTGGGCAGCACATAAGGCGGTGATCAGAGGGGTCCTAATCAAAGAAAAGACACTATATAAAAAAAAGAAAAACGATCTTATTAACCAACTGAACACTGAAATTGCCACACTAGAAACGTTGCATAAATCGACCCACTCTAGAGCCACACTTACTAAGCTAGTTGAAAAAAGGCAAACCCTACAATCTATATTGAACGAGCACTCCATAAAAGCTGCACATAGACTGAAAACGAATTATTTTATTTTTGCCAATAAACCTGACAAATATTTAGCAAAAAAACTTAGAGATAGCTACCAATCCCTTTCTATTCCATGCATCCAGACACCGACTGGCCAGACTACCACTCACCCACAAGACATTGTTGACACGTTTGCCAAGTTCTACCAGATGTTATATGATGGCACGAAAGTGCAACATAACCCAGAGACGAAGGAGGCTTTTAACTCTTTTGTGGGCGAGGCGAACTTGCCAATGATAACTGATGAAGACAGAACTCATCTGAATGCTGAGATCACAAGGGCTGAAGTGATAGCAGCTATAAAAGATCTTAAGCCTGGGAAGGCCCCGGGACCTGATGGATTCCCGGGGGAGTACTATAAGGTGTTTTGGGAAGATCTAGTGCCGCATCTGATAACGTTTGCAAATCACATTATGAAAGGGGGACAAATACCAGAAGAACTCCTCAGAGCTAAAATTGTAGTTATACCAAAACAGGGAAAAAATCTTAACTTATGTAGCAGCTATAGGCCCATCTCCCTCATCAATCAAGATGTTAAGATAGTGACAAAAATCCTGGCCAACCGACTTAAACATATTCTACCCAGTATTATTCACCCTGACCAAGTGGGATTCATTAAAGATAGGGAAGCCCCTGATAATATTCGCAGAATGGTATCGATAATAGATTTTTTGCGAGATAGAAAAATGCCTTCTCTGGTCCTCTCACTGGATGCGGAGAAGGCATTTGATAGGGTCGACTGGACATACATGATAGATCTTTTGTCACGCCTGGGGTTTGAGGGCAATTTCCTGAAAGCAATTCAAGGGTTATATTCCAGGCCCACGGCGTTCGTTCGGGCGATAGGGCACCAATCAGACAATTTCCAAATACTTAATGGCACTAGACAAGGTTGTCCGCTCTCACCCCTGATCTTTGCCATATGCATTGAACCATTGGCAGCATATATACGCAACTGCCCTGATATAACCGGCCTAGAGATAGGAAAATTCCATCATAAAATCACCTTATTTGCGGATGATGTGCTGCTGACTATTTCTAAACCCCTACATTCATTACCATATGTATATCAAGCAATACAGCGGTTTTCTCAAATATCGGGATACAAAATTAATATAGACAAATGTGAGGCGCTTCCTCTTTCTATCCCTAAACATACTATCAAATTGATAGAGGCTAACTTTGACTTTAATTGGGCTCCAGATGGGTTGAAATATGTAGGCATTAAATTAATGCCACACTCCTCGAAGCTTTACGTAGCAAACTATACCCCTTTATTTAAAATGATTAGATCTGATCTGGGAAAATGGAAGAAAATGGGTTTTTCTTGGTATGGGAGACTATCTGCGATAAAAATGACGATTTTGCCTAGAATATTATACTTATTCAGGGTGCTCCCGATCAAAATTAATACTGCAGAAATAGCTAGCCTTCAGAGAGACATACATAACTTCCTAAGAGATAATAAGCACCCAAGAATTCCCCACACTATCTTAAACAGACACAGGCAACTAGGAGGGATAGGCTTCCCCAATCTACTTGATTATTATAGGGCAGCAAGACTGGCCCAAGATTCCCTCTTAAGCAGGAGACAGGAGGACATAATATGGCCTCTTTTAGAGGCAGAGATGATGGGACAGGAGACTCCGGACGGCATCCTTTGGTGTAGGGAGCTGCCTAGTGGACACGCCATATACCAAAACAAAATCACACTACTCTCTAGACGACAGTGGCTAACCTCACGAAATACGGAAAGAATTCTCCCCTTGCGCTCAAAGGTACTACCCTTGAAATATATTGTTAATGAAGAATTTAAATATCACATTAGAAAGTGGGAAAACAAGGGGCTATATAGGGTAGCAGACATATATTCCCAGGGTACTCTGTTGACTTTCACCCAACTTCAGCAAAAACTTGAGCCTCTTCCATTGCCATGGTTTTTATACCTCCAAGTAATATCAGCTGCACGTACATACATGGACAAATCCCCGACACACACTAAGCTATCTGAGCTTGAACACCTCTGCACGACGTCCACTCGACCCAAGAGAGCAATATCTAGGTTATACATTTCAATCCAGGAATCTAAAAGTGATTCTAAAACAACATTAATGACAAACTGGGAAGTAGATACAGATAAAGAATTAGAAAGGGATAGATGGCAAGAGATATTACACCACACCTGTAAGGGCCTCATTGGTGCTGATTTGAGAGAAAATGCATTAAAGACGTCTTTCAGGTGGTACCTAACCCCAACTAAGACAGCCCATATGGGAAAAGGGAGTTCTAAATTCTGTTACAGAGGATGCAGAGAGGTAGGTTCATATCTGCACATGTGGTGGGAATGTCCCAAAGTATATCAGGTATGGCAAGAGTTGTCTTCACTACTGGAAAGAGTGTTGGGCGAGCGGATTAATCTCACCCCCGCTCAGGCTCTGCTGCATGAGCAAATTCCTAGACTGAACAAACACATTAATACGTTTATTAGAATACTGTGCACCACAACCAGGATAGTGATCGCCAAATACTGGAAGACGGAGGTACCGTCGTGGTCAGAGGTAACAGCTAGAATTAAATTGGTGTACTCGATGTATGAATCAGCAGCACAAATTCAAGACACAGAGGCCCAATTTCAGAAAATCTGGTTTTATTGGATGCTGGCAGGGGAGAACAGCCTGACTTCGGTGGTAGCTGAAGGGGAGGTGGAGCGGAGAGAAGTGAGAGGTAGTGTTCGGGGGGAGAGTAGAGGTGGTGAGGAATAGAGCTAGCTGCTAAACTTAGGAGCGAGACAAGATGAGCAAACAATTTATTGAAATCTTAAAATTACAAAATACAACGCTGAAATGTTAAGGTGTATGTTGAAATCGTGCATTGATTATTGTTTTTTTTTTGTTTACATAGTTTTAGTTATAAGTTATTGTTATTAGGGTTGGGAATCTACGTAGACTATGCCTCCTGCATATTACATGCTCCCCAAGCAAATAATATATGATGGGCTCCATTGAGAAAATGTTTGGGGGATTCATGTGTTTATGGTTAAACTACACACTCCTGTTTGAATTGTACAACAAACTGCACACAGTGAAAGGGACTAATCTCATCAAAACAAACATCTGGAAACCTGTTTTCTGGCCTCTGAAGTAGCTTTATATAGCAAATTAGGTGTATTTTCAAGTAAAGAAGAGACTTTTTGAAATCAGAAGCGCTATTGAAAGACATTCTTATTGAAATGTGATTATTGCTCCCTAAGATCTGATGTTCTCTAATGATTGAAAGTCTGTACTTTTTCATTCTTTTTTTTGTGATGTTATTGATGGAGGAGTGTGATTAATAAAAAAATGTATTTCAATTAAAAATAACAAACTCTTGATTGAAGATAAATAAAACTAACAGTTTAACATCTCTTCTCTTTACCCTTTCAGCTTAGAGCCAGCAAAGAGAATGACAGGGGGGAGGAGTTAAGGGGGGAGCTATATAGACAGCTCTGCTGTGGTGCTCTCTTTGCTACTTCCTGTCAGGAAGGACAATATCCCACAAGTAAGGATGAATCCGTGGACTCGGTACATCTTGCAAAAGAAATAAAACCTTCCAAGATAACAACTTAATATCTATGGAATGCATAGGTTCAAACGGAACCCCTTGAAGAACATTAAGAACTAAATTCAAACTCCAAGGAGGAGCAATTGGTCTAAACACAGGCCTGATTCTAGTCAGAGCCTGACAAAAAGACTGAAAATCTGCCAAACGCTTGTGTAGTAAAATAAACAAAGCAGAAATATGTCCCTTTAAGGAACATGCTGACAAGCCTTTCTCCAATCCTTCTTGGAGAAAAGACAAAATCCTTGAATCCGAACCCTACTCCAAGAGTAGTTCTTAGATTTGCACCAATAAAGATAATTATGCCATATCTTATGGTAAATCTTTCTAGTAACAGGCTTACGCACCTGAATCAAGGTATCAATGACCGAATCAGAGAATCCTCGCTTAGATAAAATCAAGCGTTCAATCTCCAAGCAGTTAGCTGCAGAGAAACTAGATTCGGATGATGGAAGGGTCCCTGAATGAGAAGGTCTTTCCTCAATGGAAGCTTCCATGGTGGCTGAGATGACATGTCCACCAGGTCGGCATACCAAGTCCTGCGAGGCCACGCAGGAGCGATGAGGTTTACCGAAGCCGTCTCCTGTTTGATTCGAGCAATCACCCGAGGAAGGAGAGCAAACGGAGGGAACACATAAGCTAGGCTGAATGACCAAGGCACTGCGAAGGCATCTATCAGCTCGGCCTGAGGATCCCTGGACCTGGATCTGTATCTCGGAAGTTTGGCATTCTAACGAGATGCCATAAGATCCAACTCCGGCCTGCCCCACTTGAGAATCAGGTTGGCAAACACCTCCGGATGGAGTTCCCATTCCCCCGGATGAAAAGTCTGTCTGCTCAGAAAATCTGCTTCCCAGTTTTCCACTCATGGAATGTAGATTGCTGACAGACAACAGGAGTGAGCCTCCACCCACTGAATTATCCTGGCTACTTCTGTCATCGCTAAGGAACTTCTTGTTCCTCCCTGATGATTGATGTAAGCTACAGTCGTAATGTTGTCCGACTGGAATCTGATGAATTTGGCCGAGGCCAACTGAGGCCAAGCCTGAAGCGCATTGATGAATGCTCTCAACTCCAGGATATTGATGGGAAGTAGAGACTCCGATCGAGTCCATACACCCTAAACCCTCAGGGAGTCCCAGACTGCTCCCCATCCTATTAGGCTGGCGTCCGTTGTCACTATCACCCAAGAGGGTCTGTGGAAGCATGTCCCCTGGGACAGATGATCCAGCGACAACCACCACAGAAGAGAGTCCCTTGTCTCCTGATCTAGATCTATTTGAGGAGACAAATTTGCATAATCTCCATTCCACTGTCTCAGCATGCTCAGTTGTAGAGGTCTGAGATGAAAACGAGCAAACGGAATGATGTCCGATTGCCTCCATGCACTGAGCCACTGACGGCCAAGGATTGGACTGAAGGGTTCAGCATGTACCCAGAATCTTTAACTTTCTGACATCTGTCAAAAAGATCTTCATGGATAGAGAGTCGATTAGAGTTCCCAAGAAAGGAACCCTGGTCTGTGGAACTAACAAACTCTTTTCTTGATTCACTTTCCACCCGTGAGTCCTTAGAAAGGACAGAACAATGTCGGTATGAGACTTCGTTAGCTGATAAGACGACGCCTGGATCAGAATATCGTCCAGATAAGGTGCCACAGCAATGCCCCGCAGCCTGAGAACCGCTAGCAGAGACCGCAGCACCTTCGTGAAGATTCTGGGCGCTGTGGCCAGACCGAAAGGAAGAGCCACGAACTGAAAATGTTTGTCCAGAAAGGTAAAACGGAGAAACTTGTGATGATCTTTGTGGATAGGAACATGTAGATATGCATCCTTTAGATCCACGGTAGTCATAAATTGACCCTCCTGGATCAATGGAAGAATGGTACGAATAGTTTCCATCTTGGAAGATGGAACCCTGAAAAACTTGTTTAGACTTTTGAGATCTAAAATGGGACGGAACGTTCCATCCTTTTCGGGAACTACAAACAGATTTGAATAAAACCCCTGTCCCTGTTCCTGAGTCAGAACGGGACATATTACTCCCATGGAAAAGAGGTCTCCTACACAACGTAAGAACGCCTCTCTTTTTATCTGGTCTACAGATAATCGAGAAAGAAGAAATCTTCCTCTGGGGGGAGAATTTCTGAACTCCAACTGATACCCCTGAGACACAATTTCTAGTGTCCAGGGGTCCTGAACATCTCTTATCCAAGCCTGGACAAAGAGAGAAAGTCTGCCCCCCACTAGATCCGGTCCCGGATCGGGGGCCGAACCTTCATGCTGACTTGGGAGCAGCAGCTGGTTTCTTGGATTGTTTACCTTTGTTCCAAGACTGGTTGGGTCTCCAAGTGGACTTGGTTTGTGGATAATTCCCTTCCTGTTTAGCGGAAGAGGAAGAGGGGACTCCTTTGAAATTTCGAAAGGAACGAAAATTACTCTGTCGCCCTCTCTGTTTGAACTTTTAATCCTGAGGGAGGAGATGACCCTTGCCTCCCGTGATGTCAGAAATAATTTCCTTCAAGTCAGGCCCGAACAGGGTCTTCCCCTTGTAAGGAATAGCCAAAAGCTTAGACTTGGACGACACATCCGCAGACCAAGACTTCAATCATAAAGCCCTGCGTGCAAAGATAGCAAAGCCTGAACTCTTAGCCGCCAATTTAGTGATCTGCAGAGAAGCATCCGTAATAAACAAATTAGCTAACTTAAGAGCTTTAATCCGATCCTGTATCTCTTCCAGAGGAGTCTCCACTTTAAGAGACTCTTCCAGGGAATCAAACCAATAAGCGGCCGCAGTGGTAACTGTAACAATACAGGCCGCTGGTTGCAAAAGGAACCCCTGGTGAACATACATCTTTTTAAGGAGACCCTCCAACTTCTTATCCATGGGGTCCTTAAAAGCACAACTATCCTCAATAGGGATAGTAGTCCGTTTGGCCAGGGTAGATATGGCTCCCTCAATCTTGGGAACAGTCTGCCAAGAATCCCTAATAGCATCAGCTATAGGGTACATTTTCTTAAAAATATGAGAAGGAGAGAATGGAATACCAGGCCTCTCCCATTCTTTAGCAAGTATCTCCGAAGTTCTCTTAGGAACTGGAAAAACATCCAAATAAGAAGGAACTTCCAAATATTTGTCCAATTTACTCAATTTTTCTGGAGGGACCACTATTGAGTCACAATCATCCAGAGTAACCAACACCTCTCTTAACAATAGGCGAAGGTGTTCAAGCTTAAATCTGAAAGATACTTCAGAGTCAGTCATAGGCAAGGCGCTCCCAGAATCAGAGATTTCACCTTCAGACAGGACCTCCGTGGCCTCCCGTTCACTGGAGGCGGGGATGTCCTCAATCGCCATGAGAGAGTCAGAGGCTGAATTGACCACACAATGGTCTCTTCTTGAACGCTTGCCATGCGATATATTTGGCAAATTAGATAACGCCTCAGAAAGGGTAGAAGACATCACTGCAGCAATGTCCTTTAAAGTAAATGCGGCAGAAACTGGCAAAATACCTGGCACCGCTTGAGCGGGAGTTAAAGGCTGTGACGCTTGGGGAGAAAGCCGGCGGCATACTCTGCATCTCATCTGTAGACTCTTGAGAAGCATCTGCTTTAGGCAATGATGTATCATAAAAAATGTGGTCTTTACAATGTAAAGCCCTCTGAACACAGGAAGGGCAAAAAGGAACAGGATGTTCCACAGGGGCATTCAAGCACATAGCACATTGAATTACATCTGAATCCATTATGTAAGAGAAAAAACAGAAGTACCAACTTGTCTCTATAAAACAAAAAATAAAAAGCTCTTTTTTTTTTTTTTCTTTTTTTTTTTATTTGCTTTTTTATATTTTATTAGAAGCTTTAAAAATTGCCCAAATAATGATTCCAGAAGATATGGAAAAAAATAGCTATGGCAAACTGCAATAACAGAAAACTTCAGACACCGGCACCTCGCCTCAGCAGCTCTGCTGAGGAGCCTACCTGCCCCCTCAAGCGATCACCACTAAAGTCGGCTCCGGATCAGCACTACGACGCTGCAAACCGCTTTCTTCTAACTCATGCAGTTGCAGTGTTTCCCTATTACCCTGCAAGACACCAGGACTTCCGGAAATGAGAGCCGCGCTGCAATCCAGTGCGCCAAGGAAGCCCCACCTATTGTGGGCGTGATTTAAGCCCATAGCAAGTAGTGAGACGGCCATATTGTCAGACCGGGCCAGAATAGCAATAAAGCCCATGCGGTCGTGACGGCACCGTAATAGTAAATACATAAACAATGTCTGAAACGTAAACCGGATGGTTCCGGTAACAAAGAGACCCAACACATCTCCAGCGTCAGCCAAATAACCCACTTGCACTGCATCTCATCATACAAACACTTAACAGAAGCCCAATAAACGTGTTATCTAAAGTAACACGTAGCTAAAGGGAGAATAAACATCGTAGTGGGTGCTACTTAAGTCTAAGAGAACCTACAGGTTATGGACAAGGAGCCAGTACTCTGCATCTCAACTGTCCAGCAAAATATCAGTGTACAGCCATGTCTGAGATCTTTAATCCCCAGAAAAAGAAAGACTGCACTTACCTCAATGCTGCATAACAGCATGAAGACGTCCCAGTGTCAAGAGGTCTTCTCCCTCCAGCAATCATGTGGAAACAGAAGGGCCTTAGTTACTATATGCTAAGACCATATTCTAGAAGGGCAGCACAAGTATGGGAGGCGCAGTGAGGCTAAAACCCCACCAGTTCCCATTGCCTTAAAGCCACCTGTAGCTCTACTCTAGAGGCTGACAAGGATTACGGCTACACCCTATAGTAAAATAGCACACTTTGGCACCATTTTAAAAATAATAAACTCTTGATTGAAGAATCTAAACTAACACCTCACTTTACCTCTTCCTATCACTAACACAGGCAAAGAGAATGACTGGAGTAGGAGGGAAGGGAGGAGCTATATATACAGCTCTGCTGTGGTGCTCTTTGCCTCCTCCTGCTGACCAGGAGGCGATATCCCACAAGTAAGGATGAAATCCGTGGACTCATCGTATCTTGTAAAAAAAAATCAGTGTTGCATCTAAAAGAGAATATATTAAAATGTATTAAAGTGACTAATTTTTTGAAGAAAATGGTTGTTCCTGTGCTGAGTAAACCCCCTTTATATACTGGAAGTAAGTATACTAGCTAAGCAATATCTAGGTATCAATTGTAAATATGCTTTTTGTTACTTTCTTTTAATTATAAATGCTTTTACTTAATCTTTTTCATGCACAAATATTTTAATGTTTAAATGCAGCTCTTTCATACAGTCCCATAAATATTAAGGGGAAAAAGTGTTTCATTACAGTTTTGCACAGTGTTTCACAAACATTCCACAAAGCTATATGTACACAGTCACAGTGAAAGTATAACATGATAGCTGAGTAATTAAAGGGGCAGTCTGGTCATAGCTGTGCATCTCGTTTGCAGCAGGTCATAACAGCAAAAGGGTGCTCCATTAAGTACTAAAGATGCTTGCCATGAAGGGGTTGAATAATTTTGAGACTGCAGAATTCATTAAACGTTGCATTTTCAGTTGAATTTGGGGAAACCACTTGAAGCATTCGTTGTGTTGAGCTATTTCAATTGCTTTTGTTTGATTTGTTCAATGCAAACAGCTGAAAGTCTGTAAATGTTGACAATAAACCTGATTTGCAATGGGAGTTGAATAATTTTTATTACAACTGTAAAATGAATTAAGAACTACAAGTCAAATGCACAGATCTAGCAATTCATCTAACGTTTTACATCCATTTAAAAAAAATTATAGAACAGAAAGCACAATATTACAATTATTACTATTTAAATAAACACATACACATATATCTTAAATATCTAACTGAACACTCAGAATGTGTTAGACTGAAGCAGATACAACTAGTTACCATTACTGGGTGGGCACAGTCCAGATAATATATTTAAAAGAGTTGTCTTCCCAGTGCTACTGTGTCCAAGCAGAGCTGTTATCTGACCTTCATACATGTCACATGAAAACCCTATTTAAAAAAAGTAAAGGCAAGTCAGTAATTGGATCATAGGAATGCAATTGGAAGACATAATTTCTGTGATGCTTGACAATAGAAGTTATTCTATGGGACAAGAAGTTAACAGTTGCAAGATAGAGCCAATGCCATTGATTTCAATAGTGCTGATCTGGTAACTAGCTGTTTCAATTTGTCCTGGGTACAGTGGTGAAGTTGCTGCAAGCTTTTTTTTCAGTGAGATTTTAGTTTCAGTAGTTTTATATAATCGAGACCATTCTAAGTTTGAGTTTATGGTTGATAAAAATCAAGGTGGCAAAAAGATAAATTAAATTAAAGGGACACTGAACCCACATTTTTTCTTTTGTGATTGAGAGAGCATGCAAATTTAAGCAACTTTCTAATTTACTCCTATTATCCATTTTTCTTTGTTCTCTTGCTTTCTTTATTTGAAAAAGAAGGAATCTAAGCTATTTTTTGGTTCAGAACCATGGAAAGCACTTGTTTATTGGTGGGTAAATGTATCCACCAATCAGCAAGAACAACACAGTGTGTTCCCCAAAAATGGTCCGGCATCTAAACTTACATTCTTGGATTTCAAATAAAGATACCAAGAGAATGAAGAGAATTTGATAATAGGAGTAAATTAGAAAGTTGCTTAAAATTGCATGCTCTATCTGAGTCACGAAAGAAAAAATTTGGGTTCAGTGTCTCTTTAACGTAGCCACATAACGGTAGCTGAATTTGAATTGAATAGTTATTACAGAACTTCAGTCGCAGTCACTCTACAGTGCTTCACTTTACAGCGCTTTGCTAATACAGCGCTAATGTGGAGCTGAAGTTCAACCTCCAAGGATTTTGAAAAGGTGACTGGCACCATTTTGTTATGCGCAGTTTACTGTGTTAATTGAATACTGTGCTGTGCTAGTGTTAAACTAAACTTAGCACTATTGCACCCCTAGTATATGTATGTTCAAACATGTTTTCAAAATTTTAAACACACTGGCAAGTGAAAAGAAAGCTAAAACCGCATTTTTTCACTATAAGGAGGTTTTCACTTTATAGCGGGCTTCCGGTCCCTAACCCACTGAGTGAGGTATATCTGTACTTTTAATGAACACATTGTTTCTGTATTACGTTACTATTAAAGGGACATTAAACCCACAGTTTTTCTTTCATGATCCAGATAGAGAATACAATTGTAAACAACTTTTTAATTTAGTTATATTATGTATTTTGCTTAGTTCTCTTTGCATCCTTTGTTGAAGAAGCATCAATGACCTATTGGGAGCTAGCTGAACACATTGGGTGAGCCAGTAACATGAGACATATATGTGCAGCCACCAATCAGCATCTCCCGAGCCTCCCTAGGTATCCTTTTCAACAAAGGATACCAAGAGAACAAAACAGATTATATAACAGAAGTAAATTGGAAAGTTGTTTAAAATCACATGCTCTGTCTGTCTTAATCATGAAAGAGCACAGGGCTCTCCTTCAATGAGGTGATGTTTGCATCTCTAAATCAATACTGTGTCAGCTGACAGTGTTCTGTATGCTAGCATGGCTATTGGTTTAGAGATGCAAACGTCACCTCATTGGTAGAAGAGCGATGTGCCGTGGGCGGCCTGAGCTGCTGAGTTTAGCGAGGTGCAGCGGCACAGAGAGTGAGTTTAGCACCCATTTTTAGTAACTGATGACTTAAACTCTTTATTTTTAGTGATGGTAAATCCTAGCATTTGTTAAATGCCCGGATTTACCATCACTTTAATTAATTAGAAGAGGGGGGGATTCTGACATTCCGCTTCACGCCGTTTAACTCATTGGTTAATTACTTAGGAATGTATTAGGTGCTTTCTTATGTTTTTTTGTTTTATTTTTAAATGGGTTAAAGTGAAGGTAAAGTTTATACCTTTGCTCAACATAATTAAATGTTAGATTTAAATTCATTATGACTTTAATTCATCAAATTTCTTATAATTTATTGCAAACGAAGTTTTACCCGTTTTAAAATCTCAATATCGTTATCGCTAACACCAACCCGTTTTTCTATCATTTTCCTACTTCCTTATTACGTATTCAGCTCTGCCAATTGAAATCCTGGCCGTTAGGCGGCCGTGACACTACGTCATATTCCTATTGGCCCATCTGCGCATGCGTAGCATCTAATATGCATATGCGGAGTCAGAATGCTTGTGTCCGTTTCGCAGATGCATGCGCACATCATTCACACCTTAATGCCCATAAACGTCTAAGGATTTCTCGCAAAGTGAGGTTGACGCATGCGCTTTGGAGAACAGCGGTATTGACAATCGCATGCGCATTGCGTATAGGCAATTCCTAGGCTGGTTGTGAACGCGCATATATGATACGTATATAAACACCGCTCTATAAATAAACACTGACCAAGAAAGGAAGTTGAAGATGGGAGGAGTCATGACGAAAACGTTTGCATTAAAAAGTTAGTAAAAAAGTGCAGAATTAAATATTTTTAGAACAAAAGATTATAGCGATTATGTTTATATAGATGGCGATAATGACTTACTGTGTTTAGAATGTGCAAAATTTACTTTCACTTTAAGGCTTTATTTAATGCTTCGGATGTTTGTAAAGTAGGGTGTTGTTCGGGTGCTAAAATTGACCATGAGATGGTTGGGGTGGGGGATTTGGTGTATGGGATCCTTGGGTACTTGTACTAGAAGAATAATGTTATGGTTCAGATAATACATGTGGGGGACAGAGATAAATATATTGGTAGAGCAGCCAATTACAGGCTAATGCGTCGGAGGAAGGTTGCAGGTTAAAGGGATATTATTTTTTTTTCATCCTTTCATGATTCAGAGCATGCAATTTCAAACAACTTACTTCTGTTATCAAATTTTCTTTGTTCTCTTATCTTTTGTTGAAAACCAGCAACCTATGCTTAGGAGCCGGCCCATTTCTAGAGCACTTAATGGCAGCCGTTTTGCAAGAATGTTATCCATATATAAGAGCACTAGGTGGCAGCACTATTTCCTGTCATGTAGTGATCCAGGCACCTACCTAGGTATCTCTTCAACACAGAATATCACGGGAATGAAGCATATTTGATAACATAATTACATTGACAACTTTTTTTTTTAATTGTATGCTGCTTCTGAATCACAAAATAAATGTTTTTGAGTTTCATATTCCTTTAAAGGTTTAATTAAAAGGCATGGGGCTGCTGCATTTATAATTATAATTTCAAAGGACACTGAACCCAATTTTTTTCTTTTGTGATTCAGATAGAGCATGCAATTATAAGCAACTTTCTAATTTACTCCTATTATCAAATTTGATTCATTCTCTTGCTATCTTTATTTGAAATGCAAGAATGTAAGTTTAGATGCCGGACCATTTTTGGTGAACGACCTGGGTTGTTCTTGCTGATTGGTGGATAAATTCACCCACCCAATAAACAAGTGCTGTTCAGAGGTCTGAACCAAAAAAAACTTAGATGCATTCTTTTTCAAATAAAGATAGCAAGAGAACGAAGAAAAATTGATAATAGGAGTAAATTAGAAAGCTGTTTAAAATCGCATGCTCTATCTGAATCATGAAAGAAAAAAATTGGGTTCAGTGTCCCTTTAAGTTTAAACAGTGGTAACTTATTTATTTAGAATTATTAGGCAGTGCATAGTCTTTGAATCAGATGATAACACTGGTTCCTATATAATACCTTAAAGGGATAGAAAGGTCATGGTGCATGGGTCCTAAAAGAATATCTGTGTATGCTTCTGAAAAACAACAATAACTTTAATTAGAAGCATTTTTGATAATGGACGTATCCTGCAAAACTGCTTCTATTTAAAAAAAAAACGCACCCATGCACATTTCAATTTTGACCTTTCTATCCCTTTAATAAGTTACAGACATATACCTTTTTCTCCCAGCCCCAAAAAACAAAGGCATAGATTACAAGTGGAGCACTATTGAAAGTGCAGGAGTCGCTATCAATATCACTAGACAGCACTAGGATTAGCGCGCAATTTAGTATTACAAATCCATGGTAAAGAAGAATTCCCAGCGAATGTTTAGCTTGGCCGACATCCTTTTAGAGTGCCCTATGCTTTCAATGAACACAGCAACCGCACTAAACAAGTTAGCGCGACTTGAGACTTGAAGTAAAGTGTTAGGGTTACAATAAAAGTTTAACAAAACACATGTAAAACATATTAAAATAAAGTATTACACATATAAACAGTGACACGGTGCCGGTACTCAAATAAAAAGGTACCATTACTCATTGATTATTGATTGATATGTTGTGCTCAGTAATTCTGAGAAAAGGGACATTATTTACAATGCTTGATATATTTTGCAGCCTATTCTTGTGAAAACTAGAGTATTTATTTCATGATTACAAATATTACCTGTTAAGAGAGGTACCGGTGAGAACCCCCACAAGAAAGCTCTGTTATATAAATACACACATATTAAATGTAAAATATAATTTTGTTATTGAAATGAATGTATTGAAAGGGTTTAAAATTGATATAGTATATGTCAAGGTGTTTGACTAGGAAGGGCTCAGAAATGTAATATATATGTTTATATATTTGTATGTGTGTATGTATATATGTGTATAAATGTGTTTATATGCACACATACATACATATATACACACATGTATAAACACACACGCATATACATATATACTGTATATGTATATAAATAAAAATATATATATATATGTATATGTGTGTGTGTGTATATATATATATATATATATATATATATATACACATATGAAAAGTATTAAAGTAAGTTACCAGCGCTCAGTTGGTCAACAAACCAATAGGTGAATGTAGTGATATACTTAAGAAGACGTTTGTAAGTGTCCTACCTAAGAGATGTATAGATCTGGGATGTGTATGTTCCCTGAACAACTCTTAATAGACTAGGTTGGTGTAGGTATTGAGCTGCGTGAATGTATACGATTCAGTGTACCCCTGACACTGATAGAAAAATTACATACAAGAGAAATGTCGAAAATTATTCAGCGCCACAAATACTGGAAAAATATGATGTTATATCAACTGTACGTGAGAAATGTCTCTCAAATGGAGTAGATAGGTGACCTTAATCTCACAAAGGTAGTCCAAGTAGTAAATACAGATAGGTAGGTGGATCTTGAAAAATTAAAGATGTTGTTTTGTTTGTGGACACTAGTAATCAATGATAAGTTATTACAGTTTCTGGAACACAAGTACTGGAAGACAAGTGAGGTAATGTCTGCGTGTCTGTTATATCTCTCTCCGGTCTGTCTTGGCGGTCTTTCTTGTGTGAAAAGATGTCCTGATCTTTTATTTCATGCCGGCTTGTGTATGGTACTTTCAACCTTGGAGTTTCCTAGAGCCAAGATCCAGACTGCACTACCATACTGCGGAGAGACACCAAGCCAACAATACCGGAGACTAGGAAACTCCAAGGTTGAAAGTACCATACACAAGCCGGCATGAAATAAAAGATCAGGACATCTTTTCACACAAGAAAGACCGCCAAGACAGACCGGAGAGAGATATAACAGACACGAAGACATTACCTCATATGATTGAGGTTTCCTCTGGTAAGGGCATACCACTTGTCTTCCAGTACTTGTGTTCCAGAAACTGTAATAACTTATCATTGATTACTAGTGTCCACAAACAAAACAACATCTTTAATTTTTCAAGATCCACCTACCTATCTGTATTTACTACTTGGACTACCTTTGTGAGATTAAGGTCACCTATCTACTCCATTTGAGAGACATTTCTCACGTACAGTTGATATAACATCATATTTTTCCAGTATTTGTAGCGCTGAATAATTTTCGACATTTCTCTTGTATGTAATATATACACATATATATACATATTAAAACTTTGGAAATGCTCTAATCAAACAACTTGTCTTTTAAAATACCAATGTTAAAGTTTTTTTTTTAAATAGAAATACTTGAAATACCTTTGTTCTTCACTTAGAAGAAAAAGATCTTTAAATTTTATATATATATACAGTACTGTGCAAAAGTCTTAGGCCACCATTAGATTTGTTTTAGCAATGGTATAATGACCATATATAATTATTTGCCAGTCTCTTTATTAGAATACAACCAGAAAATACAGGATATTTGTATGCAGTATTATAAAAAAAAAAATGAAAAATAAATCATAAAAACATCTTCAATAGGCAAAAGTGGCGAGTAAAAATGTGCTAAAACAACAAATCTAATGATGGCCTAAGACTTTTGCAAAGTACTGTGTGTGTTTGTGTGTGTGTATATATATATATATATATATATATATATATATAGTATATATATATATTTATATATAGCACACCTTTGGGTCAGCGTGCAAGCAAAAGAAGTGCATATTGTAATGTGCTATCATTTTACTTGTAATACCAGCGCAAGGACAGGATCCCTATTAATTTAACTTAAGTGCAGTTAGCGCCCTATAGCACTAATATTTTTGAGCTCCACTTGTAATCTACCAAAAACAGAATTTATGCTTACCTGATAAACTTCTTTCTCTTACGGTGTGTCCGGTCCACGGCTTCATCCTTACTTGTGGGATATTCTCAATCCCTACAGGAAGTGGCAAAGAGAGCACACAGCAGAGCTGTCCATATAGCTCCCCTCAGGCTCCGCCCCCCCAGTCATTCGACCGACGGTTAGGAGAAAAAGGAGAACCATAGGGTGCAGTGGTGACTGTAGTTTACAAAAATAAATTTAGACCTGACTAAATCGCCAGGGTGGGCCATGGACCGGACACACCATAAGAGAAAGAAATTTATCAGGTAAGCATAAATTCTGTTTTCTCTTACATTGGTGTATCCGGTCCACGGCTTCATCCTTACTTGTGGGAACCAATACCAAAGCTTTAGGACACGGATGAAGGGAGGGAAACAGTCAGGTAACCTAAACGGAAGGCACCAATGCTTGCAAAACCTTTCTCCCAAAAATAGTCTCAGAAGAAGCAAAAGTATCGAATTTGTAAAATTTGGCAAATGTATGCAGTGAAGACCAAGTCGCTGCCTTACAAATCTGTTCAACAGAAGCCTCGTTCTTGAAAGCCCATGTGGAAGCCACAGCTCTAGTGGAGTGAGCGGTAATTCGTTCAGGAGGCTGCCGTCCGGCAGTCTCATAAGCCAATCGGATGATGCTTTTCAGCCAGAAGGAAAGAGAGGTAGCAGTTGCTTTCTGACCTCTCCTCTTACCAGAATAAACGACAAACAAGGATGATGTTTGTCTGAAATCTTTTGTTGCTTCTAAATAGAACCTTAAAGCACGAACCACATCTAGATTGTGTAACTGACGTTCCTTTTTAGAAACTGGATTAGGACACAGAGAAGGAACAACTATTTCCTGATTAATATTCTTATTGGAAACCACCTTTGGAAGAAAACCAGGCTTGGTACGCAAAACAACCTTATCTGTATGGAACACCAGATAGGGTGAGGTACACTGCAAAGCAGACAATTCAGAAACTCTTCGAGCAGAAGAAATAGCAACCAAAAACAAAACTTTCCAAGATAGTAACTTAATATCTACGGAATGTAGAGGTTCAAACGGAACCCCTTGAAGAACTGAAAGAACTAAATTTAGACTCCATGGAGGAGCCACAGGTCTGTAAACAGGTTTGATCCTAACTAAGGCCTGTACAAACGCCTGCACATCTGGCACAGCTGCCAGACGCTTATGTAACAGAATAGACAGAGCAGATATCTGTCCTTTCAACGAACTAGCTGACAATCCTTTCTCCAATCCTTCTTGGAGGAAAGATAACAACCTTGGAATCCTAATCTTACTCCACGAGTAACCCTTGGATTCGCACCAACAAAGATATTTTTGCCATATATTCTGATAAATTTTCCTAGTAACAGGCTTTCTAGCCTGGATCAGAGTATCTATAACTGATTCAGAGAACCCACGCTTAGCTAGAATTAAGCGTTTAATCTCCAAGCAGTCAGTTGCAGAGAAACTAGGTTTGGATGTTTGAATGGACCTTGGATTAGAAGGTCCTGCCTCAAAGGTAGCTTCCATGGTGGAGCCGATGACATATCCACCAAGTCTGCATACCTAGTCCTGCGAGGCCACGCAGGAGCTATCAGAATTACCGAAGCCTTCTCCTGTTTGATTCTGGCTACTAGTCGAGGGAGTAGAGGAAACGGTGGAAAGACATAAGCCAGATTGAATGACCAAGGCGCTACGAGAGCATCTATCAATGTCGCCTTGGGATCCCTGGACCTGGACCCGTAAAGGGGAACTTTTGAGTTCTGGCGGGACGCCATCAGGTCCAGTTCTGGAAAACCCCATAGTTGGGTTAGTTGAACAAAAACCTCCGGGTGGAGTTCCCACTCCCCCGGATGAAAAGTCTGACGACTCAGATAATCTGCCTCCCAGTTGTCTACTCCTGGGATGTGGATTGCAGATAGATGGCAGGAGTGATCCTCCGCCCACTTGATGATCTTGGATACCTCTCTCATCGCCAGGGAACTCTTTGTTCCCCCCTGATGATTGATGTACACAACAGTCATGATGTTGTCCAACTGAAATCTGATGAATTTGGCCTCCGCCAGCTGAGGCCAGGCCTGGAGCGCATTGAATATCGCTCTCAATTCTAAAATGTTTATCGGGAGAAGAGATTCCTCCCGAGACCATAGACCCTGAGCTTTCAGGGAGTTCCAGACCGCACCCCAGCCTAAGAGACTGGCATCGGTCGTGACAATGATCCACTCCGGTCTGCGGAAACTCATTCCCTGAGACAGGTGATCCTGAGACAACCACCAGAGGAGCGATTCTCTGGTTTTCTGGTCCATTTGTATCTGGGGAGAAAAATCTGCATAATCCCCATTCCACTGTTTGAGCATGCACAGTTGCAGTGGTCTCAAATGAATTCTGGCAAAGGGGACTATGTCCATTGCCGCAACCATTAGACCGATTACCTCCATGCACCGAGCCACAGAAGGCTGAGGATTGGCATGAAGAACTCGACAGGAATTCGAAAGTTTTAACTTCCTGACCTCCGTCAGAAAGATTTTCATTTCTACCGAGTCTATTATTGTTCTCAGGAAGGGAACCCTTGTGACCGGGGACAGAGAACTCTTTTCTACGTTCACCTTCCACCCGTGAGATCTTAGAAAGGCCAACACAATGTCTGTATGCGCCTTTGCTCTGTGAAAAGACGACGCTTGTATTAAGATATCGTCTAGGTAAGGTGCTACTGCAATGCCCCGCGGTCTTAGAACCGCTAGAAGAGACCCTAGCACCTTCGTGAAAATTCTTGGAGCAGTGGCCAACCCGAAGGGAAGAGCCACAAACTGATAATGCTTGTCCATGAAGGCGAACCTTAGGAACTGATGGTGATCCTTGTGGATAGGAATATGCAGGTATGCATCCTTTAAATCCACGGTAGTCATATATTGACCCTCCTGGATCATTGGTAAGATTGTCCGGATAGTTTCCATCTTGAATGATGGAACTCTGAGAAATTTGTTTAGGATTTTTAAGTCCAGAATTGGCCTGAAAGTTCCTTCCTTTTTGGGAACTACAAACAGGTTTGAGTAAAAACCTTGTCCTCGTTCTGCAGTTGGGACTGGGTGTATTACTCCCATCTTTAAAAGATCTTCTATGCAAAGTAAGAATGCCTGTCTCTTTGTCTGGTCTAAAGACAAGCGAGACATGTGGAACCTTCCCCTTGGAGGAAGGTCCTTGAATTCCAGAAGGTACCCCTGAGAGACAATTTCTAACGCCCAGGGATCCAGAACATCTCTTGCCCAGGCCTGAGCAAAGAGAGAAAGTCTGCCCCTTACTAGATCCGGTCCCGGATCGGGGGCTACCCTTTCATGCTGTCTTGGTAGCAGCAGCAGGCTTCTTGGCCTGTTTACCCTTGTTCCAGCCTTGCATGGGTTTCCATGCAGGTTTGGACTGGGAAGTGTTAACCTCTTGCTTAGTGCCTGTAGAAGTAGAAGCGGGTCCGTTCCTGAAATTGCGAAAGGAACGAAAATTAGACTTATTTTTAGCCTTGAAAGGTCTATCTTGTGGAAGGGCATGGCCCTTTCCTCCAGTGATATCAGAAATAATCTCTTTCAACTCTGGCCCGAAAAGGGTCTTACCTTTGAAAGGAATATTAAGCAATTTTGTTTTGGACGACACATCCGCCGACCAAGATTTTAGCCAAAGCGCCCTGCGCGCCACGATTGCAAAACCAGATTTTTTTGCCGCTAATTTAGCTAACTGAAGAGCGGCATCTGTAATGAAAGAATTAGCCAACTTCAGGGCGTGAATTCTGTCCATAACCTCATCATAAGGGGTCTCCCTCTGTAGGGAGTTCTCTAGTTCCTCAAACCAAAAAGCCGCTGCAGTGGTTACAGGAATAATGCAAGAAATTGGTTGAAGAAGGAAACCTTGTTGAACAAATATTTTCTTAAGCAAACCTTCCATTTTTTTATCCATAGGATCTTTGAAAGCGCAACTGTCTTCTATTGGTATAGTGGTGCGCTTAGCTAGTGTTGAAACTGCCCCCTCCACCTTAGGGACCGTCTGCCACGCGTCCCTTCTGGGGTCAACAATGGGGAACATTTTCTTAAATATAGGGGGGGGGACAAAAGGTACACCTGGTCTCTCCCACTCCCTGGTCACAATATCCGCCACCCTCTTAGGTATCGGAAATGCATCATTGTGTACCGGGAACTCTAAGAATTTGTCCATTTTACACAATTTTTCTGGGACCACCAAGGGGTCACAATCATCTAGCGTAGCTAAAACCTCCTTAAGCAGGGAGCGGAGGTGCTCTAGCTTAAATTTAAATGCTATGGTATCTGGCTCTGCCTGCTGAGCAACTTTTCCTGAGTCAGAAATTTCTCCCTCAGACAAGCCCTCCCTCACGGCCAAGTCAGATTGATGTGAGGGCACTACAGATAAATTATCCGCTGCGTCTGATTGCTCATTTTCTGTATTTAAAACTGAGCTATCGCGCTTTCTTGGAAATGCTGGCAGTTTGGATAAAAAAGCTGCGAGAGAATTATCCATTACTGCTGCTAATTGCTGCAAAGTAACAAGGATCGATGCGCTAGATGTGCTGGGCATCGCCTGCGCGGGCATAACTGGTGTTGACACAGAAGGGGAAGATAAAATACTCTCCTCGTTACCTTCAGCTAAAGATACATCTTGGGCTACATTTTTAAGTGTCATTGTATGGTCCTTAAACTGCTTGGACGCTATAGCACACTTCAAACATAAATTCAATGGGGGTACCACCATGGCTTTTAAACATAGAGAACAAGCGCTATCTGAAGGCTCAGACATGTTTGACAGACTTAGAAAGCACTAAAATGCAATAAAAAAATAATTTTGACAAAAACGTTACTGTGTCTTTAAATAATAAAAGTGCACACTTTATTACCAAAACATCAAATAACCATCAAGGAAACATCCGATTTTAATGAAATGTTCACCACATTATCCTAATGCTTTGAAACGATTGCACACAAATTTTCAGCTCAATTAACCCCTTAATGCCCAAACCGGAGCTAAAACATGAATTTGACCGGTTAAACACACTACAGTACTATGCCACAGCTTCTGCTGAGGCTTTTACCATCCTTAGGGATTATTTGGAGTAGAAATAAGCCTGTCTGAAGTCCCTCTGAAGTCTCTGGACACCACACGTGAGGCTGCATGAACTGTCTTGTCAAAAACAACTGCGCAACTGAGGCGCGAAAATGAGGCCTCCTCCCTCTGCATTACAAAGTGCTGTGGCCTTTCTGAGGAGATTAGGAGTCTAATCAAATGCCAGGCGAATAAAAAACCCCATAAGCGTTTTTATAAGTCACAAAAACACCTAAACTATAAATAATTCTGCTAAGAAGCAATCGATTAAGCCCAAAATAGCGTCAACCCGCAACTAAGCCCTTTATTTAAGCCATCATTTTATACATAGTCTAAGACACATGGCTTACCTTCCCCTATGGGGATTACTGACAGTCTTCTAGCATTGCTGGGTTTTGTTAGAAAAATGACTGATCATACCTGAAGCAGTTAAGCCTGCAAACTGTTCCCCCCAACTGAAGTTCTCCTGTATTCAACAGTCCTGCGTGGGAACAGCAATGGATTTTAGTTACTGATGCTAAAATCATAGTCCTATCAGCAGAAATCTTCATCACTTTCTGCTTCAGAGTAAATAGTACAAGCCGGCACTATTTTAAAATAACAAACTTTTGATAGAAGAAATAAAAACTACAAACTAACACCACAAACTCTTTACCACCCCCGTGGAGATGCTACTTGTTTAGAGCGGCAAAGAGAATGACTGGGGGGGCGGAGCCTGAGGGGAGCTATATGGACAGCTCTGCTGTGTGCTCTCTTTGCCACTTCCTGTAGGGATTGAGAATATCCCACAAGTAAGGTTTAAGCCGTGGACCGGACACACCAATGTAAGAGAAAAAATATTACCTAGGTATACACTGCTTACTTCTTCCTTACAAATGACTATTATGGTACAATTATCTATAGACTGCTACAAATGTCTTAATTTCTACTTGTTAGTGTTAAACTAGGAATCTGAAACATGTTTGCTTTCAAGGTAATTGAAATGAGTTATTCTTACATCTGCTGAACAACCTTAAAGTGAAGGTAAAGTTTAGCGCAAGTGAAAGCAGTAGTTTGTTAATTAGTTGATATATACCAAGATCGCTAATTTTTTAACTCATTTTTGTATACATATCAATATAAAATAAATACTTTTTTTCTCCTTGTTCGGCTGCTTATAGCTCCTCCCTCCATCTAGTTCCTGGTTTTTCTTCTGTATTACGTATAGAGCGTTCCCACCCGCTCTATACGTACTGTCTTTGCGCGTTCTCGATTCTCTGAATGTTTGCGCATGCGCACTGTTGCCAAATGTGTGTAAACACACTGCATTCAGGCGAGTAGCTTGATTGACTGCGATTTGCGCATGCGCTAAGCTGGAACGAGCACGGCTCACAAGACATAAGTGAAACTAACGCATGCGCACAATTTATACTAATGCAGTGACGTCAAATGACGGCCGCCTAACGGCCAGACATATTATTGGGTACTAGAAAAACGTGACCTGGCTCTGAAAAAAAAACAAAAAAACGGGCAGATTACACAACGAATATTTTCAAGATTAGAAAAGCGGATAAATAGGTAAATATTGAGAAATACGAAAATTGATGACTTAAACTACCATTATTTTTAATGCTATTTACATTTGCAAGCATCAACACAAGCTAAGTTTACCTTCACTTTAACGGGAAGGTGATTAATCTTACCTTGAAGGGCTTCAATCTGCTTGTTTTTCTTCTTAAATGATTTATGAAGACAGTTAATCCTAAAAGTAAAAGCGGTAAAGTTTTTAACCTTTTTCTACAAGTGCTTTAATTTTTGTGTCTAACAGATATCATTATAATCGATTTGGGGTTTCGGAATATTCTATTCTAAGACATATTACAATACATTTTTTAAGTCACATATTGGTGATTCGTTTTATGCTGAAATAAATGGTGACTAGCTTTCCCCTTTTCCATTAAACCCTCAGCTGCTGAGCCATTTCACACTCCTGTGTAAGAGCTTTCTGTTAGTTGTCTGCCAATTATGAGGTACTCGCACAAACCATACTTTTTTCCCCACAGACTAATCATTTATAGAAAATAAATTGAGTTTGCAGAAATACCTTAACATGGGAAAAAGCCACCATATGAAATGCAAAACAAAAAAATGTTTTAGTGTTTTTTTCTATGGTAAATAGCAGCGTGCAAATCCTTATTTCCTAAACAATATTATATGTCAAATTTTTGTTTAATAGAATCGCTACTCCCTTCTTTCTCCTTGAACAATGGGTGGCTACCACCTCCCCAACCAATTTACTTTCACATTTTACAAATATAAATGAATAAAGGCTATATGAGGATTAAAGTTCCCCAGTTGTCTTTTTATTAGCTTCCTTTTTATTGGGGAGCTGATGCCACCGAAGTTCCAGGAAAGACATCTAATGTATTCCTTCACCAGTAACTACTCTTAAACATTATAGATATGAAGTAGAGAGAGACAAAGGAGAGGGCGAAGGGGGAGGAGAGAGGAGAAGAAAAAAAAAATTATAAAACCACTTCAGCCAAAATTTGCAAGCACCTTTCATTAGAACTTGTCTGAACGTCTTAATTGTCACATGAATTTACACTACTTGTGACCCTCAGTTAACTCGTGTATTATTTTTTTCCTTTTAAAGAAATCCTTAGCTTCTTCTGTATTATCTGTATTACCTAAATTTACTGAGCCATCAGCATCATCTTCAATCAAGATTGTCAATCGTCAATGTTTACATTTTCCTATAAAATCGCAAGATGTTAATTTTGTCTTGGATATTTAAAAATCTGACCATAATTGGTCTGTTAATGTTTTTTCCAGTGGCACTGCCGTTAGGAGGGCCCATCCTATGGGCTCTTTCGATCTTTATAGGAAGATTCTGTTGCTCAATACCTACGATTTGGGGTAGCATAAATGCAGCAAAATGTAATGTATATTTAAATTCCTCTGTTTCAGGGATGCCTACAATCTTTACATTATTCCATCTGAAACGATCTTCCAGATCATCTATTCTAGCATTCAGAAGCTTAGTTTTTTTTATCTTGTGCTAATACTATCTGTGATTGGTTATTGAGCGTGTCCTCAATTACTGATATTCTATCCTCTGCCTCCGTTAATCTGCTGGCGAATTGTCTAACTTCCGCCGATAAACTTGACATTTGGGTTTTCAGAGATTCAAATTGTGGTAAGAAAGTATCTGATATTTGATTCACCATTGATTGTATATCTGCTTTCATAATTGCCCCTTCACTCTGTGTCTAATTTAGTGCATCAGATAGCCGGTGTTTCTTATCTTTCATTTTAGGTGGCATTGTCTGGGAAATAGTGTTAGTGCTGGAAAGAAACCTTTCCATGTGCTCTATAAATGTATGTGAAATACAACAAAAAGGATTGTGGGGATAAAAAAAATAGAGAAAATAGTATATAACTATAAATGTTTAGTGTGTTTGTATGGTGTATGGCTTCCGGAGGGAGGAGCTAGAAGGAGCACGCTAAAACGGCGTGCTGCTCGATAGAGCTCAAAACTGACCGACCCATGGTCAATGTCTGTTGCTGGAGGAAAAAACATAATTTATGTAAGAACTTACTTGATAAATTCATTGCTTTCATATTGGCAAGAGTCCATGAGCTAGTGACATATGGGATATACAATCCTACCAGGGGGGGCAAAGTTTCCCAAACCTCAAAATGCCTATAAATACACCCCTCACCACACCCACAATTCAGTATAACGAATAGCCAAGTAGTGGGGTGAAAAAGAAAGGAGTAAAAAGCATCAACAAAGGAATTTGGAAATAATTGTGCTTTATACAAAAAAATCATAACCACCATAAAAAGGGTGGGCCTCATGGACTCTTGCCCATATGAAAGAAATTAATGTATCAAGTAAGTTCTTACATAAATTATGTTTTCTTTCATGTAATTGGCAAGAGTCCATGAGCTAGTGACGTATGGGATAGCAATACCCAAGATGTGGAACTCCATGCAAGAGTCACTAGAGAGGGAAGGAGAAAAATAAAAACAGCCATTTTTCGCTGAAAAAAAATTAATCCACAACCCAAAATATAAGTTTATTCTCATGAATGAAAGGAAAAACTTAAAACATAAGCAGAAGAATCAAACTGAAACAGCTGCCTGAACAACTTTTCTACCAAAAACTGCTTCCGAAGAAGCGAATACATCAAAACGGTGGAATTTAGTAAATGTATGCAAAGAAGACCAAGTTGCTGCTTTGCAAATCTGATCAACTGAAGCTTTATTCTTAAAAGCCCACAAAGTGGAGACTGATCTAGTAGAGTGAGCTGTAATTCTCTGAGGCGGGGCTTGACCCAAATCCAAATAAGCTTGATGAATCAAAAGCTTTAACCACGATACCAAGGAAATGGCAGAAGCCTTCTGACCTTGCCTAGAACCAGAAAAGATAACAAATAGACTAGAAGTCTTCCTGAAATTTTTAGTAGCTTAAACATAAAATTTCAAAGCTCTTACCACATCCAAAGAATGTAAGGATCTCTCCAAAGAATTCTTAGGATTAGGACACAAGGAAGGGACAACAATTTCTCCATAGGTAAGAAATTACACTTTCCAAGAAAGTAGTTTAATGTCCAAAGAATGCATAGGCTCAAATGGAGGAGCATGTAAAGCCTTCAAAACCAAATTAAGACTCCAAGGAGGAGAGATTGATTTAATGACAGGCTTGATACGAACCAAAGCCTGTACAAAACAGTGAATATCAGGAAGCTTAGCAATCTTTCTGTGAAATAAAACAGAAAGAGCAGAGATTTGTCCCTTCAAGGAACTTGCAGACAGAACCTTATCCAAACCATCCTGAAGAAACTGTAAAATTCTAGAAATTTTTAAAGAATGCCAAGAGAATTTATGAGAAGAACACCATGGAATATAAGTCTTCCAATAATTCCGATAATAAATCTTTCTAGAAACAGATTTACGAGCCTGTAACATAGTATTGTTCACTGAGTCAGAGAAACCTCTATGACTAAGCACTAAGCGTTCAATTTCCACACCTTCAAATTTAATGATTTGAGATCCTGATGGAAAAACGGACCTTGAGACAGAAGGTCCGGCCTTAATGGAAGTGGCCAAGGTTGGCAACTGGACATCCGAACAAGATCCGTATACCAAAACCTGTGAGGCCATGCTGGAGCTACCAGCAACACAAATGATTGCTCCATGATGATTTTGGAGATCACTCTTGGAAGAAGAACTAGAGGCAGAAAATATAAGCAGGTTGGTAACACCAAGGAAGTGTCAACGCATCCCTGGACAGGTACCTGGGAAGTTTCTTGTTTAGATGAGAAGCCATCAGATCTATTTCTGGATGGAGGGACCACTCCCCCGGATGTAAAGTCTGACGGCTGAGATAATCCGCTTCCCAATTGTCTACACCTGGGATATTTACCGCAGAAATTAGACAAGAGCTGGATTTCACCCAAGAAAGTATCCAAGATACTTCTTTCATAGCTAGGGGACTGTGAGTCTCACCCTGATGATTGACATATGCCACGGTTGTGATATTGTCTGTCTGAAAACAAATGAACGGTTCTGTCTTCAACAGAGACCAAATCTGAAGAGCCCTGAAAATTGCACGGAGTTCCAAAATATTGATTGGTAATCTCGCCTCTTGAGATTTCCAAACCCCTTGGGCTGTCAGAGATCCCCAAACAGCTCCCCAACCGGAAAGACTCGCATCTGTTGTGATCACAGTCCAGATTGGACGAACAAAAGAGGCCCCTAGAACTATACAATGGTGATCTAACCACCAAGTAAGAGATAGTCGAACATTGGGATTTAAGGATATTAATTGTGATATCCTTGAATAATCCCTGCACCATTGGTACAGCATACAAAGCTGGAGAGGTCTCATATGAAAACGAGCAAAGGGGATCGCGTCCGATGCTGCAGTCATGAGACCTAAAACTTCCATGCACATATCTACTGAAGGGAATGATTGAGACTGAAGGTTCTGATAAGCTGAAACCAATTTTTTTTTTTTTTTTTTTTTTTTATTTATTCTTTTTATTGAGGACAGTATAAGAAAACATCATTACAACATAATTGTCATAACATCAAGTATTCAAATCATGCTTGGTGGTTTATAACTGACACAATGAGAGTCCTCATTTTTTCCATCCCTTCTAATCTAAGAGGTCACTCTTGGACCTGTGATGTTATATATGTCCATAAATAGGGATTATTAATAACCATAATAAACAAAACAGTAACATAGAAAGGAATGGTTAAGAACAAAAACAAATTAAGATGTGATGAGCCATAGCTGAGTGAACATAACAGTGACATAAAAGAAAAAATAGTTAAGAACAGAAACAACTTGAGATGTGATGAGCCATAGCTGCGGACAACATTGTTATGTAGGACAGTGCTTGTACAGTCCCAGCAATCTATCAAACTTGTGTGATTTCTAAGTGGGAGCTTATAGTTTACCAGGGGTATAAGTAGTTTGGTGTGTGCGCTTTAATGAGGGGGCTTAGCTATACTGCATTTGGGATGTATAACAAAAAGATTTGAGGGGAAAGGGGGATAAGGGGTTCAAATTTCTAAGTGGTATTGGTTCTAAGTATTATATTCATTCCAGTGAGGTAAAAACTGCGTTGTTATGCTCCTGCCAGAGATCTCATAATCAGTACTATGTGGAACTGTCGCCTTTACGTGGTTGCCGGCTAAGTTAGGTAGCAGGAAGCTTATAGTAGAATAACAATTAGGGGATTGCTTATGGGTAAACTGGTTCTCAAAAGAGATTGCTCTATTATAGCCCATTCTGCTCTCTGGTAACCCCGGCCGTGGGTCACTTATCAGATTAACCTTCTGTGTCCTATTTGCTTTCTGGGATGCAATAAACCCGAGATATATTAATTAAAGGATATATCAATCCTTTCAATACCCCAAAACACAATAAGATGTCATAAATAGAACATAAGTATAATTCACCATAATCTGTAATATCACATATGTCCTGCTAAACATATACACTCACTGAAAGTACCTAGCTGAATATGTAAGCTATAGGAAACTGCAGGCACCACAAAGCATAAATAAATAGTAATAGACTCAGTCCACTGATATTTACCGCACTTAACTCTAGCAGGGAGTCCAATCATACTCAGTCCCCGGATTTTCCCCTTTAGGCAAAGTCTGATGGGGAGGTTGTGTGTAAAAATGATCGCTATTTAAATGGAAAAAAAAAAAATATATGGCTGACATCACATTAAAACATGTCCTAACAATATCATTGCCACTACTGCCAAGCGCATAGCGACAGCAACAGGGACCTATTTAACAGCGCTTCAGCATTATGTTGCTTGAAAAAGACGCCTTCATATTACCCCTCTCCTGTCTTGGGGATATGTCCCTCATTGTGAAGGTGTAGGGTGTCTTGCCGAGAGGTAGCAGGCGTTGTAGGTAATGTGTTGCCGTGTCTGCGAGATCCATCACTGATAGGTTTGAAGTTAAGAGACTTGCCCGGCATTTGGTATCGCTTTTCCGGGGGGGCCCCTCCGGGCCTTTGCATTGAGATAGCTTGTGCCGGTGTTGTCTGCTGATCGGCCCAAATATTTTCTAGTATGCGGTACCTTGTTTTTGTGCTCCATTTGTTAGGTTCTTCCTCCGCTATTACAGGCATTTCAGGCAGCTCCGCGATCTTTCCCTTTACCGATGGCCGGTTCTTTTGAGGCTGCGAATGCAGCTCTTTACTGTGAGAGCCTTTGTATGTATTGGAGGGTTGTTGATCACTCATTGAGCTGTGCGGCTCCCTTGGAATGGGTTTGTATTTAGCACCAGTATGTTCGTTGCAGGGTTTTACCGCCAGTGGGTCTATCATATGTGCTGCGGTCTCTCCCTCCAGGTTTAGGCGCTTCAGTAAATAATCATACGGAGCTCTCTCAATTAACCTGTGCATGAGGATGTCAAGTTTTGTAAAAAAATCTTCAGGTTGCGACAGGCAGCTCTCTTCCGCCATGCTTGTCAAGTGTCGCTGAATAAAGTTTTCCATTCCTCGTTGTAAGGAACTTAAGGCTGCTTGATAGTGGAGAACAGTAGATTAGTTTGAGGACTTCTTAGTAAGGTTTTGAAGAGGTTCAGTAAGTCAGTGTTCCTGACGGCACTGATGACCCGGCTCTTCCCGGGGGGGAGGTGAATACCTAGTAGTAGGCCGCCGCCTTAAGCCTTAATGTTCCAATCTGAGGTCCCAGTATCTTACAGCAGCCGGGAGAATAACAAATGTGGTCACAGTTAGCAGGACTGCGATACCCTTATAAAATATATACCTAATATTGCTGCTGAGAGTTAATAATCGGCGGATTATCAAAGATTGCTCTGGAGCACTCAGAATATGCGTCCTATCCAGTACGCTGCATGGACACGCCCCCCAGCTGAAACCAATTTTAATCGTCTTTTGTCTGTTAGACACTGAATCTATCTGGAAACCTAAAAAGGTGACCCTTGTCTGAGGAATCAAGGAACTTTTTGGTAAATTGATCCTCCAACCATGTCTTTGAAGAAACACTAGCTGATTTGTGTGAGATTCTGCAGAATGTAAAGACTGAGCTAGTATCAAGATATCGTCCAAATAAGGAAACACCGCAATACCCCGTTCTCTGATTACAGAGAGAAGGGCACCGAGAACCTATGAAAAGATTCTTGGAGCTGTCGCAAGGCCAAAACGAAGAGCGACAAATTGGTAATGCTTGTCTAGAAAAGAGAATCTCAGAAACTGATATTGATCTGGATGAATCGGAATATGAAGCTATGCATCCTGCACGTCTATTGTGGACATATAATGCCCTTGCTGAACTAAAGGCAGAATAGTCCTTATAGTCACCATTTTGAAAGTTGATACTCTTACATAACGATTCAAAATTTTCAGATCCAGAACTGGTCTGAATGAATTTTCTTTCTTTGGGACAATAAATAGATTTGAATAAAACCCCATACCCTGTTCCTGAAACGGAACTGGCATGATTACCCCTGAAAGCTCCAGGTCTGAAACACTTCAGAAAAGCCTGAGCCTTTACTGGATTTGCTGGGATGCGTGAGAGAAAATATCTTCTCACAGGAGGTCTTACTCTGAATCCTATTCGATACCCCTGAGAGACAATACTCAGAATCCATTGATTTTGAACAGAATGTGTCCAAACATCCTTGAAAAATCTTAATCTGCCCCCTACCAGCTGAGCTGGAATGAGGGCCGCACCTTCATGCAGACTTGGGGGCTGGCTTTGGTTTCTTAAATGGCTTGGATTTATTCCAATTTGAAGAAGGTTTCCAATTGGAAACAGATTCCTTGGGAGAAGGATTAGGTTTGTGTTCCTTAATTTGTTGAAAGGAACGAAAACGGTTAGAAGCTTTAGATTTACCCTTAGGTCTTTTATCCTGAGGCAAAAAACTCCCTTCCCCCCAGTGACAGTTGAAATAATTGAATCAAACTGAGAACCAAATAACTTATTACCTTGGAAAGAAAGAGATAGCAATCTAGACTTAGAAGTCATGTCAGCAAAGCTCTTCTGGCTAAAATAGCTAAAGACATAGATTTATCATCAATTTTGATGATATCAAAAATGGCATCACAAATAAAATGATTAGCATGTTGAAGCAAGCAAACAATGCTAGACAAATCAGAATCCATTTCTTGTTGCGCTAAATTTTCCAGCCAAAAAGTTGATGCAGCTGCAACGTCAGCCAAAGAAATTGCAGGCCTGAGAAGATGACCAGAATCTAAATAGGCTTTCCTTAGATAAGATTCAAGTTTCCTATGTAGAGGATCTTTAAAGGAAGTACTATCTTCCATAGGAATAGTAGCACATTTAGCAAGAGTAGAGATAGCCCCATCAACTTTGGGGATCTTTTCCCAAAACTCCAATATAACTGCTGGCAAAGGATAGAATATTTTAAACCTTGAAGAAGGAATAAAAGAAGTACCAGGCCTATTCCATTCCTTAGAAATCATATCAGAAATAGCATCAGGAACTGGAAAAACATCTGGAGTAACCACAGGAGGTTTATAAACAGAATTTAAACGTTTACTAGTTTTAATAACAAGAGGTCTAGTTTCCTCAATATCCAATATAATCAACACTTCTTTTAATAAAGAACAAATATACTCCATTTTAAATAAATAAGTAGATTTGTCAGTGTCAATATCTGAGGAAGGATCTTCTGAATCAGATAGATCTTCATCAGAGGAGGATAATTCAGTATATTGTCTGTCATTTGAAATTTCATCAACTTTATGAGAAGTTTGAAAAGACCTTTTAAGTTCATTAGAAGGTGGAATGGCAGACAGAGTCTTCTGAATAGAATCAGCAATAAAATCTTTTAAATTCACAGGTATATCTTGTACATTAGATGTTGAAGGAACAGCAACAGGCAATGTACTATTACTGATGGATACATTCTCTGCATGTAAAAGATTATCATGACAACTATTACAAACCACAGCTGGAGAGAAAATCTCCATAAGTTTACAACAAATGCACTTAGCTTTGGTAGAACTGTTATCAGGCAGCAGGGTTCCAACAGTGATTTCTGAGACAGGTAAGAGAAAAAACAACATATAAAGCAAAATTATCAATTTCCTTATATAGCAGTTTCAGGAATGCAAAAATGCAAACAGCAAAAAAAAAATTTGGCGCAAACAACATCCGGAAATGACACACTCGCGTCATTAAAGATGCAACCTTGTGAAAGGTTACGAATTTGCGTCATCGAACGTAACTTCGAACCAAAAAATCTTGCACAAAAAATTACGCAATATACTTTGGCATTTTGCGCCCTCGCGAGCCTAATTTTGCCCCCAAAATAAAAAGAACAGTCAATTGAAAAAAAAACTATACCCCAGGTAAGAAAAAATATTTTCCTAAAAAATGCATTTCCCAGATATGAAACTGACAGTCTGCAAAAGGAAATATACTTAAACATGACTCATGGTAAATATAAGTACAAAACATATATTTAGAACTTTATATAAATACATAAAGTGCCAAACCATAGCTGAGAGTGTCTTAAGTAATGAAAACATACTTACCAAAAGACACCCATCCACATATAGCAGATAGCCAAACCAGTACTGAAACGGTTATCAGTAGAGATAATGGAATATGAGAGTATATCATCGATTTGAAAAAGGAGGTAGGAGATGAATCTCTACGACCGATAACAGAGAACCTATGAAAAAGATCTCCCTTGAGGAAAACCATTGCATTCAATAGGGGATACTCCCTTCACATCCCTCTGACATTCACTGTACTTTGAGAGGAATCGGGCTTCAAAATGCTGAGAAGCGCATATCAACGTAGAAATCTTAGCACAAACTTACTTCACCACCTCCATAGGAGGAAAAGTTTGTAAAACTGAATTGTGGGTGTGGTGAGGGGTGTATTTATAGGCATTTTGAGGTTTGGGAAACTATGCCCCTCCTGGTAGGATTGTATATCCCATATGTCACTAGCTCATGGACTCTTGCCAATTACATGAAAGAAAAAGCATAAAGCTCCCTAGGACACCAACCCCTGGATTGGGGGTCTGACTAGGAAGCAAGCAGGAGCCGCAGGAGGCTCACCCGCTAGAGCCGCAGCCGAAGTTTGGTACAAGCACCTCTTGTGTCCCTCTAGCTAGCAGCTGGTTGAGGATGGAGCAGTAACCCTGCAGACAGCGGGAGGAGAGGAGGCAAGCAAGCTGCCGCTAAGTGAGAAGGAGCATTTACAAACAGCAGAGACGACGCTGGTGGTGGCGGTATTTCCCTGACACAGCATACAAGGCAGAACGATATTGGTTTGGAGTCCGGATTCTTTGTAATACATTCATCGGCAGACACCCAGTTGGAGAGATCTGCAGCGGGGCGCCTAGGGCCGAGGATGATTGATGCACAGTGTGGACACTCAATACAGACCGCGGACAAAGCGGAGAATCTCCAGGGAAAGGAAAACCGCAAGTACTGTGTGTTATTACAGCTATACAAGCCTTGTTGAAAATTGCTTGCTTGTCAAAGATCTATATAGATCATCATTTACACAGAAATCCTCCCCTCATTATACTGGGTCAGAAGTAGTTGCAGGGAGGGTTGGATATATTCCTCTTGCTGTCTGAAAAAACGGCTGGGAAAAAGATATCTGAGTCAGCCTATCTATAGAAGGACGATACAAGGGTGGAGAGAAAGCTGTTACCAAGAAAGTTTGTCCCTTGTTTATCTTAACTATCTCTACTCCTGAGCTTGGACACGGAACTCACTATTTTTTTTACCTTGACAGAGTAACTGCTTATGTTCAGAGTATTATAATGTTGAATTAGCTGCCTACATCTTCTGTGCTGAAAATACCAGATGTAACTTTTCTGGAGACAGAGAGGCTGTGATGTGATTGTTACAAACATATTTGGTTGATACTCTGATGAATGTAAAACTGGCATAAGGCCCAGAAAGGTTAAATTATAAAGTGGTGTAAACCCGAGGCTTAAAGTGAATGTAAATTTTGATGCTAAAGTGCCCGGTTTTTAAAAATTTGATTAAAAACAGGGGCACTTTAATTAATAATTAATATTTGCCTCCCCTCTTTGAATTTATTTAAGCGATAGCTATTACTGCAAACTATGGATTGAGTAAATCCTTAAATTTGTCAAATAGGTCAAGGTGATTTCTGAAATAAGATGGATAAGTATCATATTGTTGTAATTATGCCTAGATGTAGATAAAGTGTAAATTATTAAGGCTAGAACTAATATTTCAAGCATCAGTTTAGGCGATTAAAGTAAAATGGTTTCAAATTGGGCCACTAATGGAAATGGAATGAGGTTTTAGAAACCCCCAAAAAAATGACTTTAATTGTGAATACAGGATTATAGTATTGTATCTGTGCTAGCTTGGTATTGACCAACTTGGTTATGCTTGAAATAAGCATGATAAGTAATAGATTGCTATACTAGTGTCTTAGATGAAGATAAAGTGCAGACCTTTAAGGCTATAGGGATTAAACTAGACATCAGTTCTGGGCGCTGAAAGCAAAATAGGTGTACAAGTGTGCTATTGATGAAAATAGATCTGTATATTAGAAGTCAGAAATCTGACCTTAGATTGTACATTTATGATTATAGGATACTGTGCCTATTCTAGCTGGGTGTTGATCAACTTGATAGATAGTGACATGGTCATTTAAATATCAAAATAACACAGATATATTTTTCTCGTTTTTGTAATCACTTCCCGACACATTAAAAAAAAAAAAACTTAAATGAGGCACAGAGCCACATGTTGTGGGTCTCACCAACAGCAGTGAAATTGTGCTTTTACTATATGCCTCACTCAATAAGGCATTCAGCAATAGTGCAGTCTAAGGGGTCAAGGGGACAGTAACTCAATTTAGCAAAAATGCAGTAAAAAGTGCCTAAAATGCCAGGAAATGTGTCTAAAAGATGTTAAATACCCCCAGGCTATGTAAACCTACAAATCAGTGTACCTGAATATTGCCATTGGGCAACTGAAGGTAGTATAAACTTCACTTACATGCTTCCTCTTGTGCACCACAATGATAGCAAACTGCATTCCGTAGAAGGGCCTATCCGACAAAGTGCAATCACAATTTCAAGGAAATCGTTAAATGTATGGTTGGTTAATTATTTTATTGATTTCATCAGTATTGACATCACACACAGCATCACCTACTACCTCACTGATGGTTCACAAGTTGAATCTAAAAATATGTTTCATGAATAGTGTTGTGTATATGTACTGTATGCTGTCTGTAGAAGACAGAGGAACTTTTTAAACCCCTTACCCACTATATAGTAAATACTTTAGTTAGGTGATTGTCACTATAATAGCAATTACATGCCAATGACAAAGTACTCCACTATTTTTAAAATGGGGTCTCATGTGTATGAAGGGAGATAATCTTCTTATTAGAGGGAATTTCCCTCTTTAACATGAAATAAAACTCTGTAGTGTTCAGTAGTGCAGGTGATCCCTGTGACATGTCAGAAAAAATATATAATTTTTATAGTTATGATTAAATATGGTATGCTAGTGTGCAAAATAAGGGCAGTATCTTAACTGAACTGTCAGAATGAAGCTGCTTTCAAATATATGTTGTAATTATTTAGGGACAGCACCCAATTTGTGTGTCAGAGAAACAAGTCCTTACAGTTGATGGTAATGACCAGCCTAGGTGAGGAACTTCTCAATCTCATAAGTATTTGAAACTATTTGATATGTATATACTGTATATACATACATACATACATACATATATACACACACACATATCTCCCAACATTTCCAAATTCCATAGAGAGACAGCACCAGCCCCCCAACCCCCTCCCCGCAGCAAACATTTGAAATGTAGCAGGCAGGAGCAGGGACGGGGCTTAAAAAACCCCATAATTTATGCTTACCTGATAAATTTATTTCTATTGTAGTGTATCCAGTCCACGGATCATCCATTACTTGTGGGATATTCTCCTTCCCAACAGGAAGTTGCAAGAGGATCACCCACAGCAGAGCTGCTATATAGCTCCTCCCCTCACTGCCATATCCAGTCATTCGACCGAAACAAGACGAGAAAGGAGAAAACATTGGGTGCAGTGGTGACTGTAGTTTAAATAAAATTTAGACCTGCCTTAAAAAGACAGGGCGGCCCGTGGACTGGATACACTACAAGAGAAATACATTTATCAGGTAAGCATAAATTATGTTTTCTCTTGTTAAGTGTATCCAGTCCACGGATCATCCATTACTTGTGGGATATCAATACCAAAGCTAAAGTACACGGATGATGGGAGGGACAAGGCAGGATTAAACAGAAGGAACCACTGCCTGAAGAACCTTTCTCCCAAAAACAGCCTCCGAAGAAGCAAAAGTATCAAATTTCTAAAATTTTGAAAAGGTGTGAAGCGAAGACCAAGTCGCAGCCTTGCAAATCTGTTCAACAGAGGCCTCATTTTTAAAGGCCCAGGTGGAAGCCACAGCTCTAGTAGAATGAGCTGTAATCTTTTCAGGGGGCTGCTGTCCAGCAGTCTCATAGGCTAAGCGAATTATGCTCCGAAGCCAAAAGGAAAGAGAGGTTGCCAAAGCTTTTTGACCTCTCCTCTGTCCAGAGTAAACAACAAACAGGGAAGATGTTTGGCGAAAATCTTTAGTAGCTTGTAAGTAAAACTTCAAGGCACAGACTACATCCAGATTATGTAAAAGACGTTCCTTCTTTGAAGAAGGATTAGGACACAATGATGGAACAACAATCTCTTGATTGATATTTTTGTTAGAAACCACCTTAGGTAAAAACCCAGGTTTGGTACGCAGAACTACCTTATCTGCATGAAAAATCAGATAAGGAGAATCACATTGTAAGGCAGATAGCTCAGAGACTCTCCGAGCCGAGGAAATAGCCATCAAAAACAGAACTTTCCAAGATAAAAGTTTAATATCATTGGAATGAAGGGGTTCAAACGGAACTCCTTGAAGAACTTTAAGAACCAAGTTTAAGCTCCACGGGGGAGCAGCAGTTTTAAACACAGGCTTAATTCTAACCAAAGCCTGACAAAATGCCTGGACGTCTGGAATCTCTGCCAGACTCTTGTGCAAAAGAATAGACAGAGCAGAAATCTGTCCTTTTAAAGAACTAGCTGATAATCCTTTGTCCAAACCCTCTTGGAGAAAGGACAATATCCTAGGAATCCTCACCTTACTCCATGAGTAATTCTTGGATTCACACCAATAAAGATATTTACGCCATATCTTATGGTAGATTTTCCTGGTGACAGGCTTTCGTGCCTGTATTAAGGTATCAATGACTGACTCGGAGAAGCCACGCCTTGATAGGATCAAGCGTTCAATCTCCATGCAGTCAGTCTCAGAGAAATTAGATTTGGATGATTGAAAGGACCTTGTATTAGAAGGTCCTGCCTCAGAGGCAGAGTCCATGGTGGAAAGGATGACATGTCCACTAGGTCTGCATACCAGGTCCTGCGTGGCCATCAGAATCACCGATGCTCTCTCCTGCTTGATTTTTGCAATCAGTCGAGGGAGCAGAGGAAATGGTGGAAACACATAAGCCAGGTTGAAGAACCAAGGAGCTGCTAAAGCATCTATCAGCGTCGCTTCCGGGTCCCTGGACCTGGATCCGTAACAAGGAAGCTTGGCGTTCTGGCGAGACGCCATGAGATCCAGTTCTGGTTTGCCCCAACGATGGATCAGTTGAGCAAACACCTCCGGATGGAGTTCCCACTCCCCCGGATGAAAAGTCTGACAACTTAGAAAATCCGCCTCCCAGTTCTCTACGCCTGGGATGTGGATCGCTGACAGGTGGCAAGAGTGAGACTCTGCCCAGCGAATTATCTTTGAGACTTCTAACATTGCTAGGGAAATCCTGGTTCCCCCTTGATGGTTGATGTAAGCCACAGTCGTGATGTTGTCTGACTGAAATCTGATGAACCTCAGGGTTGCTAACTGAGGCCAAGCTAGAAGAGCATTGTATATTGCTCTTAACTCCAGAATATTTATTGGGAGGAGTTTCTCCTCCTGAGTCCACGATCCCTGAGCCTTCAGGGAGTTCCAGACTGCGCCCCAACCTAGAAGGCTGGCATCTGTTGTTACAATCGTCCAATCTGGCCTGCGAAAAGTCATACCCTTGGACAGATGGACCCGAGATAGCCACCAGAGAAGAGAATCTCTGGTCTCTTGATCCAGATTTAGTAGAGGGGACAAATCTGAGTAATCCCCATTCCACTGACCTAGCATGCATAATTGCAGCGGTGTGAGATGCAGGCGCGCAAATGGAACTATGTCCATTGCCGCTACCATTAAGCCGATTACTTCCATGCACTGAGCCACTGACGGACGTGGAATGGAATGAAGGACACAGCAAGCATTTAGAAGTTTTGATAACCTGGACTCCGTCAGGTAAATTTTCATCTCTACAGAATCTATAAGAGTCCCTAGGAAGGTGACTCTTGTGAGTGGGGATAGAGAACTCTTTTCCACGTTCACTTTCCACCCATGCGACCTCAGAAATGCCAGAACTATCTCTGTATAAGACTTGGCAATTTGAAAGCTTGACGCTTGTATTAGGATGTCGTCTAGATACGGAGCCACCGCTATGCCTCGCGGTCTTAGAACCGCCAGAAGTGAACCCAGAACCTTTGTAAAAATTCTCTGGGCTGTAGCCAATCCGAAGGGATGAGCTACAAATTGGTAATGCCTGTCTAGAAAGGCAAACCTTAGGAACCGATGATGATCTTTGTGAATCGGTATGTGAAGGTAGGCATCCTTTAAGTCCACTGTGGTCATGTACTGACCCTCTTGGATCATGGGTAGGATGGTCCGAATAGTTTCCATTTTGAATGATGGAACTCTTAGGAATTTGTTTAAGATCTTTAGATCCAAGATTGGTCTGAAGGTTCCCTCTTTCTTGGGAACCACAAACAGATTTGAATAAAACCCTTGTCCCTGTTCCGTCCGCGGAACTGGATGGATCACTCCCATTACTAGGAGGTCTTGCACACAGCTTAGGAATGCCTCTTTCTTTATCTGGTTTGCTGATAACCTTGAAAGATGAAATCTCCCTTGTGGAGGAGAAGCTTTGAAGTCCAGAAGATATCCCTGAGATATGAACTCCAACGCCCAGGGATCCTGAACATCTTTTGTTCTGCCCCCACTAGATCCGTTTCCGGATAGGGGGCCGTTCCTTCATGCTGTCTTGGGGGCAGCAGCAGGTTTTCTGGCCTGCTTGCCCTTGTTCCAGGCCTGGTTAGGTTTCCAGGCCTGTCTGGAATGAGCAACAGTTCCCTCTTGTTTTGAAGCAGAGGAAGTTGATGCTGCTCCTGCCTTGAAATTTCGAAAGGCACAAAAATTAGACTGTTTGGCCTTTGATTTGGCCCTGTCCTGAGGAAGGGTATGACCCTTGCCTCCAGTAATGTCAGCAATGATTTCCTTCAAGCCAGGCCCGAATAAGGTCTGCCCCTTGAAAGGAATGTTGAGTAACTTAGACTTTGAAGTCACGTCAGCTGACCAGGATTTAAGCCATAGCGCCCTACGCGCCTGGATGGCGAATCCGGAATTCTTAGCCGTTAGTTTAGTCAAATGAACAATGGCATCAGAAACAAATGAGTTAGCTAGCTTAAGCGTTCTAAGCTTGTCCATAATTTCCTCCAATGGAGCTGTACTGATGGCCTCTTCCAGGGCCTCAAACCAGAATGCCGCCGCAGCAGTGACAGGCGCAATGCATGCAAGGGGCTGTAAAATAAAACCTTGTTGAATAAACATTTTCTTAAGGTAACCCTCCAATTTTTTATCCATTGGATCTGAAAAAGCACAACTGTCCTCAACCGGGATAGTGGTACGCTTTGCTAAAGTAGAAACTGCTCCCTCCACCTTAGGGACTGTCTGCCATAAGTCCCGTGTAGTGGCGTCTATTGGAAACATTTTTCTAAATATAGGAGGTGGGGAAAAGGGCACACCGGGTCTATCCCACTCCTTGCTAATAATTTCTGTAAGCCTTTTAGGTATAGGAAAAACGTCAGTACACACCGGCACCGCATAGTATCTATCCAGCCTACACAATTTCTCTGAAATTGCAACTGTGTTACAGTCATTCAGAGCAGCTAATACCTCCCCAAGCAATACACAGAGGTTCTCAAGCTTAAATTTAAAATTAGAAATCTCTGAATCAGGTTTCCCCGAGTCAGAGATGTCACCCACAGAATGAAGCTCTCCGTCCTCATGTTCTGCATACTATGACGCAGTATCAGACATGGCTCTTACAGCATTTGCGCGCTCTGTATCTCTCCTAACTCCAGAGCTATCGCGCTTGCCTCTTAATTCAGGTAATCTAGATAATACCTCTGACAGGGTATTATTCATGATTGCAGCCATGTCCTGCAAAGTAATCGCTATGGGCGTCCCTGATGTAGATGGCGCCATATCAGCGTGCGTCCCCTGAGCGGGAGGTGAAGGGTCTGACACATGGGGAGAGTTAGTCGGCATAACTTCCCCCTCGACAGAACCCTCTGGTGATAATTCTTTTATAGATAAAGACTGATCTTTACTGTTTAAGGTGAAATCAATACATTTAGTACACATTCTCCTATGGGGCTCCACCATGGCTTTCAAACATAATGAACAAGTAGGTTCCTCTGTATCAGACATGTTTAAACAGACTAGCAATAAGACTAGCAAGCTTGGAAATCAAGTTTACAAGCAATATAAAAAACGTTACTGCGCCTTTAAGAAACACAAATTTAGTCCTAAATTTGAAATAACAGTGAAAAAAGGCAGTTACACTAACGAAATTTTTACAGTGCATGTAACAAGTTAGCAGAGCATTGCACCCACTTGCAAATGGATGATTAACCCCTTAATACCAAAAACGGAATAACAAATGACAAAAACGTTTTTTAAACAGTCACAACAACTGCCACAGCTCTACTGTGGCTTTTTACCTCCCTCAATACGACTTTTGAAGCCTTTTGAGCCCTTCAGAGAAGTACTGGAACATGCAGGAAGAAGCTGGATGTCTGTGTCTGTAATTTTTGCTGCGCAAAAAAGCGCTAAAATAGGCCCCTCCCACTCATATTACAACAGTGGGAAGCCTCAGGGAACTGTTTCTAGGCAAAATTCAAGCCAGCCATGTGGAGAAAACTAGGCCCCAATAAGTTTTATCACCAAACATATATAAAAAAACGATTAAACATGCCAGCAAACGTTTTAAAATACACTTTTATAAGAGTATGTATCTCTATTAATAAGCCTGATACCAGTCGCTATCACTGCATTTAAGGCTTTACTTACATTACTTCGGTATCAGCAGCATTTTCTAGCAAATTCCATCCCTAGAAAAATATTAACTGCACATACCTTATTGCAGGAAAACCTGCACGCCATTCCCCCTCTGAAGTAACCTCACTCCTCAGAATATGTGAGAACAGCAAAGGATCTTAGTTACTTCTGCTAAGATCATAGAAAACGCAGGCAGATTCTTCTTCTAAATACTGCCTGAGATAAACAGTATACTCCGGTACCATTTAAAAATAACAAACTTTTGATTGAAGAAATAAACTAAGTATAAAACACCACAGTCCTCTTACGACCTCCATCTTTGTTGAAAGTTGCAAGAGAATGACTGGGTCTGGCAGTGAGGGGAGGAGCTATATAGCAGCTCTGCTGTGGGTGATCCTCTTGCAACTCCCTGTTGGGAAGGAGAATATCCCACAAGTAATGGATGATCCGTGGACTGGATACACTTAACAAGAGAAATCATAAGACTAAAGTAATATAAATAAAATTCTAAATAAAGTCATATCTTTTAATATTCTTAGGCAGCAATTCAAACACAAGCTCAAACCACTGGTATAGCTATATGAGCTCTGTATTTAATTAGCCTTTGCAGAGACAGTGCTAAATATTGTTATCTTAATTGGACATTTAATAATAGATTCTTTAAAACTGCTCTCTGCATTCCCCATTAATATTCTAAATTCTGGCAAAAATGCACACTAGATAGCATACACTTACACATGCAGATACACACACACTACATAGCATACACTTACACATACAGATACACACACTACATAGCATACACTTATAGATGCAGATACACACACACACTACACAGCATACACTTAAACATGCAGATACACACACTACATATCTTACACTTATACATGCAGATACACACACAAACACTACATAACATACACTTATACATGCAGATACACGCACACACACTACATAGCATACACTTATATATGTAGATACACACACACACACTACATAGCATGCACTTATACATGCAGATACACACACACACTACATAGCATACACTTATATATGTAAATACACACACACACACTACATAGCATGCACCTATACATGCAGATACACACACACACACACACTACATAGCATGCACTTATACATGCAGATACACACACACACTACATAGCATACACTTACACATGCAGATACACACACAAACTACATAGCATACACTTATACATGCAGATACACACACAAACTACATAGCATACACTTACACATGCCGATACACACACAAACTACATAGCATACACTTATACATGCATATACACACACAAACTATATAGCATACACTTATACATGTAGATACACACACACACACACACTACATAGCATAAACTTATACAAGCAGATATACACACACTACACAGCATACACTTATACATGCAGATACACAGACACTACAAAGTATACACTTATACATGCAGATAATATAAATTATGCATACCTGATAATTTTATTTTCTTCAGATGGAAAGAGTCTACAGCTGCATTCATTACTTTTGGGAATTCAGAACCTGGCCACCAGGAGGAGGCAAAGACACCCCAGCCAAAGTCTTAAATACCCCTCCCACTTCCTTCATCCCCCAGTCATTCTGCCGAGGAACGAGAAACAGTAGAAGAAATATCAGGGTGAAAAGGTGCCAGAAGAATAAATATAATAGACACCCGACATAAAAAACACGGACGGGGAGCTGTGGACTCAGGTAAGCATAATTTATGTTTTTCTTCATAAATGGAAAGAGTCCACAGCTGCATTCATTACTTTTGGGAAAACAATACCCAAGCTATAGAGGACACTGAATGCAAAATGGGTGGGTACAAGAGGTGACCCATTCTGAGGGCACCAGGCCTGCAATCCCTACCCACAAAAACCTGCTTTGTCCGAAGCCGAGAAAACTTTGTAAAAAGAAAAAGGCCCAAGGACACTGACCCACAGATAGTCCATAAGCCTAGCTAGAGACCGCAGAAATAGACTCGACTGGGCCAACACGCTTCCAGGAGACACCGCCACCCAGCAGTCGGTACCCAATCACACACACCTTACTAGAGAAAAGGGATCAACTACCAAAACCTCCCCAAAAAGGAGACGACGTGGAAGAAAAAATCAAGGATTCCCGAAGACCCCTTATAGGGTACAATAAGTGCCAAATACAATAAGGAACCCCAAAAACCGAACCAAGCTCACAGAGACCCGAACCAATCTTGAGAAACAAGGCAGGCAACACCCAGACCTCGAATCTTACAGAAACCATAAGGTTAAGACCTGGAATCTGAAACCGAGGAGAAAACTGCTCCTATAAACAGTGCAACCGCGCCCTGAAGACAGAGTCCTCAAGTTACAAGATAACTCAGAATATCGAAATATTCAGAGATCGAATACGTGCAGCAACCCCAGATAAGCGAACACCACACGCCACAGTCACACCAGGATGACTCTGAAATAGAATACTTGCAGGCAAGTAAGAGCAGCTGAAAATAGATATTAAACCCTAATTGTCAGACTGCAAAAACATCCACTAAACAGTGGGCATATCACAGGCTATCCAAAAGCCACCAGTCCTTCTCAACATCTTGAACATGGAGATCACAGAACCTCAAAGAGGCTCACTGAACCTCAAATGACCCGAGGATGTACAACAGATCTCAGGTCCTGAAAGGCCAATCACCAACCCCCAGGGAAGGACGGAATGGGGAGAACTTGGCCACTCCAACAGAACTCGGGAGCCCAAAGAGCTCCTTCAAATGGGTCCTCCAAAAGAGAACCCCATAGGAGAAGAACATAGCAGATGCAGTAGATCCCTATGAAGTCCCAGCATAACTGACAGTCTCAACATGGAGATTGCAATCTCTACAGACGAAACAGAACATACAGAACATACAGGATAAAAACAACTGTTCCAACTGAAAGGGAAAGGCACATATAAGAACAGCGCACATGCTCACAAGAAATGAGCCATAGTCTGTTGAATCTAAAGCCAAATTAAAATCATCCATGCGTCACTAATGAACACAAAAAGAACTCCCCTGAAGGGGAGCACAAATCGTTCAAAGGACAAGGCAAGCTATAAGGAGCGCATTCGAAAGCACCCAGAAACCTGGCCAAGCTGCTAGCAGACTCAACTGGCCAGACCGTAGGACATAACCTATGGTCCCTGGAAGAAATGGATCTCCCCGAACCAGCCACAGGATCATAAGTTTCCGGACATCCAGAAAGATCCAAGACAAAAACTAAGGTCCAAGCCCCAGAATTGTTTAAAACAAACAACACCCCAGGGAACACAACTACCCCATCTGAAGAAGAAGACCTCACAGGAGAACAACCGGACTATCCCAGAGAACGGGAACAAGACTCACTCATAGATCCCAACCCAGAAGGAAGAGAACACCCCTTGCGGAAGTCCAACACTATGAAAAGGAGCTAGGGCATGACAGTGACGCGCCAAGACTCTAGAGACCAAGGGAGAACATCGAGGACAAGTCACTCGAAGAGTGAGTAGAACAAAGGGTAGTCTCCATATCTCCTCAGAGTATGTAACCAGAGGACCACACCCAGGGAAAAAGAATGCAGAGCATTCCAACCCCGTTAGAAAAAAAAACTAAGCAAAGCTTGGGGAAGGAGACAACACAGCCCAACGTCCCTAATAGGGAAACAACAAACTCCCTAGAGTAGGAGAAGCCACACGTCCCTCCTTAAAGAGAGTATAATCATCAGATGACTATTTCTCCAACCACAAGGCTACCTTGCTACCCTATAAGGTGGCCACAAGGAGAACGGACAAAATCCAGAAAGCCGGCCGAAGGAAGAGTCTCAAAAGGAACAGGTCCAGAAAAGGACAATTCCAAGGAGCCCCTGAAAGTCAATCCCGACGAAATAATGGAACAATAGAGTGTGTCGCATTGGAACTTCACCGAGTCCCAGCCGACCAGCTAGAAAGGCTAACAAGGATTTAACCAATCCCCCATGCTTCGTGGACCCTCAGGTCCTCTCAAAATGCTTAGCTGACCTTGTTACAAACAAGGAATAACACTAAAAATAATGTGAAGCACTCTGTGCCCCAACCGGACCAGCCAGGCAGAACAGGCGCCACTTCTCTGAAACAGGAGGCAAGAACAGAAGGATCCGAACCCAATCAGGATCAGCCTGAAACCAAGGGCCGATACTGTCAAGGCCACAGTCAGCCCCAGAGATGGGAGATAACCAGCAGACAAACGTAGGACTAACATGTCCTTACACTAAACTAACTTTCGTAGAAATAAACTGAGCGATCAAAAAATTGCGAGCATCGATTCCAGAAAACATTCCCGAAGTAAATGCATAAATATGAGCTCAAAATAAAAAATCATCCTAACCGGATTAAAATAAAAGATAAGGCATCCCGTAAGTTATCGCCCAAGAAGAACATACACACCCGCAGGACCAGGATCCTGTTCTTCCAGCTCAGAACTGGAAAGGATACTCAATAAACAAGGCTATAAGAAGATTACTTCATCCTCTCATACCTAAGCATGCAAGCCTTCTGAAGGTGAAGACTGAGAATCCCCATATCCATTAAGGATGGGATCCTCCAACAACGCCAAAATGTGCCTCAGTAGGACACGAAGGTGTGCCAGTCTATAACGGAAGGCACAGTATACTTTTGCCGGAGCAGAAGACGACCCCGGCCCGAAGGTTGACCCCCTGAAGCCTCAGGGGCAGTCGTTCCCCCACAGAGCTGAGTAGGCCATCCCATGCCTAAGGAGCCCTGGCTTCGGAACACATACAATATCGTAAGCACACTTATGGTAGTTGCAAATGATTATGGACATGCAAAAATGTGTCATCAGCTTCGGAGGGAACAAGCCACCTTCCAGAGAAGGATAAGCAAAATCTGGGTTACCTGCATGCGTAGTAAGAGTTGGTGGAAGAGAACTCGCCACTCGGGAAACTTGATTCGCCGATCCCGAGGAATTGAGCACTCTAAAACTGACTTCGGAACATAACTGGAGGGCATGTATCACCCGGGCCAATTCGTATTCTTCACCAGAAAAAGAACCTGACGCAGAGACGTTCGTCTTCACAATATCAGAATCCTCCATAAGAGGGATATTGAATACAAAAAAACGGACCAAATCAGAAAATGTAAACGGCACCTGACACCCATAATGGCTGGGACACTCACCACCTCCTATGAACCAGACACCAGCGGACCAGAATTCTTCCATCGCCACACTGTTAGGAATGCGGAAATGGAGAGCCAAAACGTAACCACACCCGGTCACCAGGTGCACCGTGCAGTCCAGAAAAAGTGCGCTCAACCGTAAAGGCCACGTCACTTCCAAAGGCCGTTATGTTCCACAAGCCATAAGCCTAAGCAACACTACACATAAGCAGGTCGAATCACATAACAAACATGATTTAAAAAAACCTATTTAATAACCCCCCTCCGGAGATAATAACCCTTGATTCCAAGATACGAAAGGAACCTCACTGAGACCCTGAATTATAGTTAATCCCGCAAGGTGAGAACCTCTTGGGAAAACATTTGTATTACAATACAATCATAACAAAAGTAAAATGAAACGATCTTACCGGAATCTACGCCGTGGAACAGGAACACAGCCTTTCAAGTGTGACAGATAGTAGCCTCGCCTCTGCCATGGACTTGAGAGAAGAAAGCAGGCAGCGAAACTTGTCAACGCTGACTGCTTGTCGAGCTGTTAATATGAGTCGGGATGGGTTCGCAGAAAGACTCTCCCTGCATCTCCAGACTCTAACTTTCGTCCATGCTCTCACTGAGAGGCTGACAGGATTACTTAAAGCTCCAGTCCCATGCCAAAGAGTACTACCCTCCATAAGAGACTATAGAAACTTCTGACACTTCTCTGCCAAGCTCCTGGGACGAAAGGCAAAGAATGACTGGGGGATGAGGGAAGTGAGAGGGGTATTTAAGCCTTTGGCTGGGGTGTCTTTGCCTCCTCCTGGTGGCCAGGTTCTGAATTCCCAAAAGTAATGAATGCAGCTGTGGACTCTTTCCATTTATGAAAACACACACACATACACTACATAGCATACACTTATACATGCAGATACACACATATACATACAGATACACACACACTACATAGCTTACATTTATACATGCAGACACACACACACTACATAGCTTACACTTATACATGCAGATACACACACTACATAGCATACACTTATACATGCAGATACACACAGACTACATAGCATACACTTACACATGCAGATACACACATACACTAGATAGCATACACTTATACTTGCAGATATACACACACACTACATAGCATAAACTTATACAGGCAGATACACACACACTACACAGCAGTCACTTATACATGCAGATACACACATACACACACACACTACATAGTATACACTTATACATGCAGATATACACACACACACACTACATAGCATACACTTATACATGCAGATACACACTTATACATACAGATACACACACTACATAGCATACACGTATACATGCCGATACACACTTATACATACAGATACACACACACACTACATAGCTTACATTTATACATGCAGACACATACACACACACTACATAGCATACACTTATACAGTGGGGCAAAAAAGTATTTAGTCAGCCACCAATTGTGCAAGTTCTCCCACTTAAGAAGATGAGAGGCCTGTAATTTTCATCACAGGTATACCCCAACTATGAGAGACAAAATGTGGAAACAAATCCAGACAATCACATTGTCTGATTTGGAAAGAATTTATTTGCATATTATGGTGGAAAATAAGTATTTGGTCACCAACAAGCAAGCAAGATTTCTGGCTCTCACAGACCTGTATCTTCTTCTTTAAGAGGCTCCTCTGTCCTCCACTCATTACCTGTATTAATGGCACCTGTTTGAACTTGTTATCAGTATAAAAGGCACCTGTCCACAACCTCAAACAGTCACTCCAAACTCCACTATGGTGAAGACCAAAGAGCTGTCGAAGGACACCAGAAACAAAATTGTAGACCTGCACCAGGCTGGGAAGACTGAATCTGCAATAGGCAAGCAGCTTGGTGTGAAGAAATCAACTGTGGGAGCAATAATTAAAAAATGGAAGACATACAAGACCACTGATAATCTCCCTCGATCTGGTGCTCCACGCATGATCTCACCCCCTGGGGTCGAAATGATCACAAGAACAGTGAGCAAACATCGCAGAACCACACGGGGAGACCTAGTGAATGACCTGCAGAGAGCTGGGACCAACGTAACAAAGGCTATCATCAGTAACACACTACACCGCCAGAGACTCAGATCCTGCAGTGCCAGACATGTCCCCCTGCTTAAGCCAGTACATGTCCGGGCCCATCTGAAGTATGCTAGAGAGCATTTGGATGATCCAGAAGCAGATTGGGAGAATGCCATATGGTCAGATGAAACCAAAGTAGAACTGTTTGGTAGAAACACAACTCGTCGTGTTTGGAGGAGAGAGAATGCTGAGTTGCAACCAAAGAACACCATACCTACTGTGAAGCATGGGGGTGGCAACATCATGCTTTGGGGCTGTTTCTCTGCAAAGGGAACAGGACGACTGATTTGTGTACATGAAAAAATGAATGGGGCCATGTATCGTGAGATTTTGAGTGCAAACCTCCTTCCATCAGCAAGGGCATTGAAGGTGAAACGTGGCTGGGTCTTTCAGCATGACAATGATCCCAAACACACCGTCTTCGTAAGAAGCATTTCAAGGTCCTGGAGTGGCCTAGCCAGTCTCCAGATCTCAACCCCATAGAAAACCTTTGGAGGGAGTTGAAAGTCTGTGTTGCCCAGCGACAGCCCCAAAACATCACTGCTCTAGAGGAGATCTGCATGCAGGAATGGGCCAACATACCAGCAACAGTGTGTAACAACCTTGTGAAGACTTACAGAAAACGTTTGACCTCTGTCATTGCCAACAAAGGATATATAACAAAGTATTGAAATGAACTTTTGATATTGACCAAATACTTATTTTCCACCATAATATGCAAATAAATTCTTTCCAAATCAGACAATGTGATTGTCTGGATTTGTTTCCACATTTTGTCTCTCATAGTTGAGGTATACCTATGATGAAAATTACAGGCCACTCATATCTTCTTAAGTGGGAGAACTTGCACAATTGGTGGCTGACTAAATACTTTTTTGCCCCACTGTTCATGCAGATACACACACACTCTTATACATACAGATACACACACTACATAACTTACACTTATACATGGAGATACACACACACACATACTACATAGCATACACTTATACATGCAGATACACACACACTTACAGATACAGATAGGCACACACACTACCTCATATATGGGTATCTGTAATTCATTGTATGGGGTCCTGGGGTTGTCAAGCACATTAGCTGGCAGTCTGAGGCTGCCACTGTTCGTTACCCTGGTGTTAGCACTGCTCATCGTATAAAACTGAAGGCATGCTAGTACTATCACCAGGGGTTAGACGTCATCACTACCAGATGTAGGTTAAAGGTCACCATTACCTGAGGTCAGAGGGTATGCGGCCTTCTTATTCCTGCTTGACCCACACACCATTTCTTTTCCAAAGAGAATCTAACAGGTATCTAAACCTGGGATAGAAATGCCATATGCTTCTGAGTATGGGCCCAATAGAATTTTAAAGAAGAAAAAAATATATACACATTCATATTTTTTTAAACTTAATTTTCCGAACAGAAAAAGGAAATTTATGCTTACCTGACAAATTTGTTTCTTTTACGATATGACAAGTCCACGGATTTCATCCTTACTTATGGGATATTGCCTCCTGGTCAGCAGGAGGAGGCAAAGAGCACCACAGCTGAGGTGTATATATAGCTCCTCCCTTCCCTCCCACTCCAGTCATTCCACCAAAGTTAGGAAGAGAAAGGAAAAGCCAAGGTGCAGAGGTGACTGAAGTTCAACAAAAATAAAGACCTGTCTTAGAAATGGCAGGGTGGGCCGTGGACTCGTCAGATCGTAAAAGAAACAAATTTATCAGGTAAGCATAAATTTCCTTTTCTTTTACAAGATATGACGAGTCCACTGATTTCATCCTTACTTATGGGATACAATACCAAAGCTATAGCACACGGATGAAAGGGAGGGACAAGACAGGAACCTAAACGGAAGGCACCACTGCTTGAAGAACCTTTCTCCCAAAAACAGCCTCGGACAAGGCAAAAGTATCAAATTTGGAAAATTTGGAAAAAGTGTGAAGAGACGACCAAGTTGCAGCCTTCCAAATCTGTTCAACAGAAGCATCATTTTTAAATGCCAATGAGGAAGCCACAGCCCTAGTGGAATGAGCCGTAATTCGTTCTGGAGGCTGCGGTCCAGCAGTCTTATATGCAACACGGATGATACTCTTCAGCCAAAAAGAAAGAAAGGTAGCCGTAGCTTTCTGACCCCTACGTTTCCCAGAAAAAACAACAAATAAAGAAGATGCTTGCCGAAAATTCTTAGTCGCCTGCAAGTAGAACTTAAAGGCAAAATTATGTAACAGACGCTCCTTCTTAAAAGAAGGGTTAGGACACAAGGAAGGAACAACAATTTCCTGATTAATATTTTTGTTGGAAACAACCTTAGGAAGAAAACCAGGTTTGGTACGCAACACAACTTTATCGGAATGAAAAATAAGATAAGGAGAATCACATTGTAATGCCGAAAGCTCAGAAACTCTGCGAGCAGAAGAAATAGCAACCAAAAATAAAACTTTCCAAGATAACAACTTAATATCTATGGAATGCATAGGTTCAAACTGAACCCCTTGAAGAACATTAAGAACTAAATTCAAACTCCAAGGAGGAGCAATTGGTATAAACACAGGCCTGATTCTAGTTAGAGCCTGACAAAAGGATTGAACATCTGGAACATCTGCCAGACGCTTATGAAGCAAAATAGACAAAGCAGAAATCTGTCCCTTTAAGGAACTTGCTGACAACCCTTTCTCCAATCCTTCTTGGAGAAAAGATAAAATCCTAGGAATCCTAACCCTACTCCATGAGTAGCCCTTGGATTCACACCAATAAAGATATTTACTCCATATCTTATGGTAAATTTTTCTAGTAACAGGCTTACGTGCCTGAATCAAGGTATCAATGACCGAATCAGAAAACCCTCGCTTAGATAAAATCAAGCGTTCAATCTCCAAGCAGTCAGCTGTAGAGAAATTAGATTCGGATGATGGAAGGGTCCCTGAACTAGAAGGTCCTGCCTCAACGGAAGCTTCCACGGTGGCAGAGGTGACATGTCCACCAAATCGGCATAACAAGTCCTGCTAGGCCATGCAGGAGCGATGAGGATCACCGAAGCTCTCTCCTGTTTGACTCCAGCAATCACCCGGGGAAAGAGAGCAAATGGAGGGAACACATAAGCTAGGTTGAATGACCAAGGCACTGCCAAGGCATCTATCAGTTCGGCCTGAGGATCCCTGGACCTGGATCCGTATATCGGGAGCTTGGCATTCTGACGAGACACCATAAGATCCAGCTCCGGCCTGCCCCATCTGAGAACCAGATCGGCAAAGACTTCCGGATGGAGTTCCCATTCCTGTGATGAAATGTCTGTCTGCTCAAAAAATCCGCCTCCCAGTTGTCCACTCCTGGGATGTAGATTGCTGACAGATAACAAGAGTGAGCTTCCGCCCACTGAATTATCTTGGTTACTTCTGTCATCGCTAAGGAACTCCTTGTTCCACCCTGATGATTGATGTAAGCTACAGTCGTAATATTGTCCGACTGGAATCTGATGAATTTGGCCGAAGCCAACTGATGCCAAGCCTGAAGCGCATTGAATATTGCTCTCAACTCCAGAATATTGATGGGAAGTAGAGACTCCAACCGAGTCCACACACCCTGAGCCTTCAGGGAGTTCCAGACTGCACCCCATCCTATCAGGCTGGCGTCCGTTGTCACTATCACCCAAGAGGGTCTGCGGAAGCATGTCCCTTGGGACAGATGATCCGGTGACAACCCCCAAAGAAGAGAGTCCCTTGTCTCCTGATCCAGATCTATTTGAGGAGACAAATTTGCATAATCTCCATTCCATTGTCTGAGCATGCTCAGTTGTAGAGGTCTGAGATGAAAACGAGCAAACGTAATGATGTCCATTGCAGCCACCATTAATCCAATTGCCTCCATGCACTGAGCCACTGACGGCCGAGGAATGGACTGAAGGGTTCGGCATATATTCAGAATCTTTAACTTTCTGACTTCCGTCAAAAAGATCTTCATGGATAGAGAGTCGATTAGAGATCCCAGGAAAGGAACCCTTGTCTGATGAATTAGTGAACTCTTTTCCAGATTCACCTTCCACCCGTGAGTCCATAGAAAGGATAGGACAATGTCGGTATGAGACTTTGTTAGTTGATAAGACGACGCCTAGATCAGAATATCGTCCAGATAAGGCGCCACTGCAATGCCCCGCGGTCTGAGAACCGCTAGCAGAGACCCCAGAACCTTTGTGAAAACTCTGGATGCTGTGGCTAGACCGAAAGGAAGGGCCACAAACTGAAAATGTTTGTCCAGAAAGGCAAACCTCAGGAACTTGTGATGATCTCTGTAGATAGGAATATGAAGGTATGCATCCTTTAAATCCACGGTACTCATATATTGACCCTCTTGAATCAATGGAAGAATGGTCCGAATAGTTTCCATCTTGAAGGATGGAACGCTGAGAAATTTGTTTTGACTTTTGAGATCTAAAATGGGTCGGAACGTTCCCTCTTTTTTGGGAACTACAAAGAGATTTGAGTAAAACCACTGCCCATGTTCCTGAATTGGAACGGGGCATATTACTCCCATGGAGGAGAGATCTCTTACACAGCATAAGAATGCCTCTCTTTTTGTCTGGTCGACAGACAATCGTGAAAGAAGAAACCTTCCTCTGGGGAAGGAATTTTTGAACTCCAACTGATACCCCTGAGACACGATTTCTAGTGTCCAGGGATCCTGAACATCTCTTATCCAAGCCTGGACAAATAGAGAAAGTCTGCCCCCTACTAGATCCGGTCCCGGGTCGGGGGCCGCCCCTTCATGCTGTCTTGGTAGCAGCAGCAGGCTTCTTGGGTTGTTTACCCTTGTTCCAAGACTGGTTAGGTCTCCAGGTGGACTTGGCTTGTGCATAATTCCCTTCCTGTTTAGCGGAAGAGGAAGAGGGGACTCCCTTGAAATTTTGAAAGGAACGAAAATTACTCTGTCGTCCCCTTTGCTTAGATGTCTTATCTTGAGGGAGGAGGTGACCCTTACCTCCCGTAATGTCAGAAATGTTATCTTTCAAGTCAGGCCCGAACAGGGTCTTTCCTTTGAAAGGAATAGCCAAAAGCTTGGATTTAGAGGGCACATCTGCAGACCAAGATTTTAACCATAAGGCTCTTCGTGCTAAGATAGAGAATCCTGAACTCTTAGCTGCTAATTTGGTGATCTGAAAAGAAGCATCCGTAATAAAAGAATTAGCCAGCTTAAGGGCCTTAATTCTATCCTGTATCTATTCCAAAGAAGTCTCAGTCCTAAGGGACTCTTCTAGGGCGTCAAACCAAAAAGCAGCCGCAGTCGTGACCGTAATAATGTAGGCTGCCGGTTGTAATAGGAACCCCTGATGAACATAGAGTCTTTTGAGAAGACCCTCCAATTTCTTATCCATGGGGTCTTTGAAAGCACAACTATCCTTGATATAGTCGTACGCTTAGCCAGGGTAGAGATAGCTCCCTCCACCTTAGGGATCGTCTGCCAAGAATCCCAAACGGTATAAGCTATAGGATACATCTTTTTAAAAATAGGGGAAGGAGAGAACGGGATACCCGGTCTTTCCCATTCCCTTGCAATAATTTCCGAAATTCTCTTAGGCACCGGAAAAACATCAGAATAAGAAGGAACCTCTAAGTATCTGTCCATCTTACTCAATTTCTCTGGTGGGACCACAATGGAGTCACAGTCGTCCAGAGTCACCAAAACCTCCCGTAGCAAAAGGTGGAGGTGTTCAAGCTTAAACCTGAAGGAAATTATGTCCGAATCTGTCGGGGGCAATGCACTTCCTGAGTCAGACAATTCCCCCTCAGACAGAGCCTCCCTACCTCCCAATTCAGAGCCCTGGGAGGGTACATCGGAAATCGCCATCAAAGCATCAGAAGTCGCAGGGACCACATGGGCCTCTGTCCTACTGTGTTTGCCTTGTAAAGCTTGCAACTTAGATAAAACTTCTGAAAGAGTGGATGACATAACTGCAGCCATATCCTGCAGAGTGAATGAAGCGGACGCCGTTGAAGAACACGGCATCGCCTGAGCGGGCGTTAAAGGTTGTGACGCTTGGGGAGAAAGTTGTGGCATACCCTGAGTCTCATCAGCCTGAGAAACATCCTTAGATATACCTGCATTAAAGAAAATGTGTTCTTTAAAAATTAAAGCCGTATAGTTATTACTACTCCGCAATACACAATGCAATAACAGGGAAGCACCAAAAGACTTTTAGAAGATTTTCCTGTAGCTGTACAGTCTAACTATGCATAACGCCTAAAGGACAAACTTTAGCACTTGCACCTCGCCACAGCTCTGCTGTGGCGCCTACCTGTCCCCACAATCACTTAATAGCACTCCGTGAATGGCGCTCCTAAGACCGCTTGTGAGAATTACAGACACAAGCTGACTTAGGCCACACCGGAGCCTAGAGACATGCTGCTGAACGTCAGGATCCGGATAGCAACTGCGCGGCTAAGCGTGCGAACGCCAAGCCCCGCCCATCATGGGCGGAAACTAACTCCCCGGCCATAGTAAATACCACATGGGAAATAAAAATGTCAGTAACCAACGCAATCTATCAGAAAGTGTACCAAGAATCACCAATGTGCAGCTTCCAACAAAACTCCCCTGTCCTGCCATTAGCTTAGCAAAAGTTACGGTTAGAACACTTGGGTAAGAGCTCTCCACAATCTCCCAGCGTCAAGCCCTCTAAATATATCCACCGGGTTAAACACTTATTAGGGCACTGATAGCACAGCTGAACTTCACCTAATAAAGAGGGGAGACCCATGCACACAATTTAACCCTGTGCAAACTGACTACCCCATTCCCGGTATAGGGAATAAATGCCAGTCTGTTCTGAGATATTTCATGTCTCCCAGAAGTAAACGACTGTACATACCTTAATGCTGAGCGCTGCATGAAGTTGTCCCACACAATGAAGATGTTCTTTTCATCACCTCCAGCAGATCTGTGGGAACAAACAGGGTCTAAGAAAATATCTGCTAAGACCATCATCATCATCAGGGCAGCAAACAGTATGGGAGTCGCAGAAGAATGAAGATCTCCCCAGTCCCCCATGCTGAAAAGCCTGTAGCTCTACCCTGAGAAAAATAGCACACACTGGTACCATTTAAAAATTATAAACTCTTGATTGAAGAATCTAAACGAACACCTCACTTTACCTCTTCCTATCACTAACACAGGCAAAGAGAATGACTGGAGTGGGAGGGAAGGGAGGAGCTATATATACAGCTCAGCTGTGGTGCTCTTTGCCTCCTCCTGCTGACCAGGAGGCGATATCCCATAAGTAAGGATGAAATCCGTGGACTCGTCATATCTTGTAAAAGAAAATATACCATACTCCACAAATTTGTAATATTTTTAATTTATTTTGCTTAGCTCATACAGAAAGCAATGGCCCCATATAGACCTTTTTCCAGTACAGTACCTTATAGCTTCTTTTCCATGAAACTCGGATGGCATGGCTTCCACCACAGCACTTTGGCTCGACCCAGTGACATGAACCTCACTTAATTCTTGGTAGTTTCTACTCTTCTTTGACCAGTATGATGGTTTAAGAAAGAACAGAGGTGGCCGTCTAAGTCCATATTCTCCTGTTTCCAAAGAAGATACTAGAATTAGCCTGCTCCTAGTTAATATATCCTACAAAAATATATACATCTACAAAAAATCTATGTAAATTACAAATGATGGACATTTTCCAGTATAAAAAAAAATCTGAGAAATTTCAAACACTATCTCCTGACAGTTAAACATTTCTTACAAGCCCAAACACTAGAATAGGGAAAATACGACAAAATGCAAACAATACAATACTTTTAATACTTGCTCTATAATCCGTTGTACAGATCATTTGGTCAGGTAAAAAAAAACGGTTAGCTTCCCTATAATTGGAAAGCCATGGAACTAAGGAACAAGTATGCAGGCTAGATAAAGTTGTAAAAAATGTTATTGAAGAAATAAGACAAGCAGGACCAAAATGAAGAACATGGCTAGCAGGAAAAACACATGTAAAGAATTGACAGCAAGAAAAAATGCATGCAGACCATGATCAGCAGGATAGACATAAAGTACTGATAGCGATATAACACGGGCAGAGAACAGCCCTCAAGACACACACTTTCAGAGTATGGCCATCAGAACAAAACGGGGAGAAACAGGACAGGTACACATGCTATGGGCCAGTGGAACTGGTAAAGTGGACAATAAGTTAGAAGACAGGTATAGCAGGTAACAGGAAAATTTCTCGATTTACCACTACAACAGGTAATAAACCAAAGTATAGCATCATGGAAGAAGCAGCTCACAGGCCAGTAAATGACAAACCAAACAAAAAAACAAACGTTAAGAGACAGTGGGAAAACATAAAGCGAAGCATATGTAAAGCCTCTTAAGGAAGCTATCATTACAACTCAGGGAGACCAAGATATACAACATTAAGCATTTTGTGTTAAGGACATGCTGACCAAGATATTTTTATTTTAATTCCACTGGCTAATTTAAGATAACACTACAGCTGTTTGCCAACTTTCCTATTTATAGCTACTTACATAAAGACCATCAGAGGCCTGATATGGTAGCTGCAAGTGTAATCGATCAGGAGTTTTCTATGTGTATGTGGACTGTGACAAAAATACTAAACCAACTGATACTGAATTGATACTGAAACTATATTTTGTATTGAAAGAAGCACCTGCTGCAATAAATCCCATTTTTCATTCAGTACCATAGTGTAAAGAAATATGGATTAACAAAACAATCCATGTTTTTTTTTTCTTTTTGAGGAATGAATAAAATAAATGATGTGTGACAACTGTAGACTAACCTTTCATAGTATGGAGGCAAGTTGTAGTAAGCAATAGGGCAACAATTATAAGGTGAGGTCAGAGGATATCTGAATGCTTAAATGGATTAGGAAATGTGTCAGTTGTGAGAGATAAGTAAGGGTTGTGTTCAGAGTAGCAGAGTGTAGGAAAAAGCTGAGAGGGGATGAGGTCAAGAGTAGAGGTTGTGAGAAGAGATAAGGATAAGGGGCTTGATATGTAATTATCTGTAATATTAGAGAAGCTGAAGAGTGTTTCAGGAGTGAGGAGGTGGTTGTATAGGTGTTGGGGTATGATTTTAATGCCAATGGTTTCAATTTTACTCAAAAATGTGACTAAAATATTTAGAGTACTGGAAAGAGGTGCTCAACTGGGAATAGACAGCACTCAATAGCCTGCCCTACGGGGTGATACCCACCCACGGTGCCGCCTCTTTACCCCAGAATTTGCCATTCACAGAAAAGAACTTTCCTGCACTTTATCAGTCTGACCCCATTCATAAGGACAGTCCAGCCCCAACATAGGGACAGTCCAGCCCCAAAATACAAGGCAACTCTTTTTCTGAACAAAGCCAATAGCTGTGCGGTAAATCCGGTTTGGCGCCCAAACAGTCAACCCTAGCGTTTCAAAAATGCTATGGTTGACTTTCACTTTAAGTTCACTATCAAACACATAAGAATTTTAATTTTCCGGTATTGTGTCATAATGGCAAAGAGCAATACTTTGATTCCATACCTGGCAGAACCTGGTCAAGATATGTAGCCAAAAGTAGGTACATTACACTGTCCACAACAAGGAAAATAAAGGTAATTATGAGGGGATATGGACCATCCTTTAGATTTGAAAAATGAGCACCTCCTCCAAAGTCCTCTAGTTGCATCACCTGAAAATAAAAGTAAATTTCTTAGTGACGCAATAAGCATGTGTAGAGGAACTATATATTATTTAACATAATGCTGAGTAAAATAGCAATAATCAGAATGGTGTGAGGCCTCAGCTCTGACACTGGACATTCTCTCCTTAAAATTAAATAATTGATTGCTTAAATTATTATGCATACTTGAAAAATATCTTTAAAAGAAAAAAAAAGTCAAGGATCAAATCTACAGTAAGAAAGAGGACCACAAGGCATTGGGGCCGATTTATTAAGATGCAGGCGGACATGATCCGCTTGTCCGACATCGCTAAGTACCGACAGCATATGCTGTCGGCATTTAACATTACACAAGCATTTCTACTGAAATACTTGTGCAATTCCGCCCCCTGCAGATTTGCGGCCAATTGGCCGCTAGCAGGGGGTGCCAATCATCCTGATCGTATCTGATCAGGATGATTGCTGTTCGCCACCTCAGAGGTGGCGGATAAGTTAAGGAGCAGCGGTCTTAAGACCTTATGGCTCGCGCGGAAACTGCTCCATTCGCAGCATGTTAAATCGGCCCCTAAGTCTTTATTTTGTTAGGTTTAACAGGTAAGCATTTCCTTAGGTGCTATCCTGTGTGAAGGATTATTCAGGGGTGTATCTTAGTTAATATGGGAAGTTGCAAGGAGGAAATAATTAAGATCTGGCCATATTTGGGTGACTGGTGCTTGTACTCGGAGGGCTAGTGTTTCTGGTGGAGCTGCTAATAGTACTGAGCAAGATTAAGGTTAATTCTGAAGTAGAAGAGAGGACAGTTAGGGTTAATTGTTGTAGGAAGATGTTGCAGGGTGGCAGTTAGGGATAATTGTGAATTTAAGAAGTTCCTCACCTTGGCTGTGCATTTCCACCAACTGTAAGTACTTCTCTGGCACACAAATAGTCCCTAAATAATTACAACTATATTGTATATACATTATTGTATGGTGATATATTTGATAGCAGCTCCATTCTTACAATTCAGTTGATATCCAGCTCTTATTTTTAAAAATAGAATTCTATACTTAACCATGACTATAAGAATTCAATTTTTTCAGACTTGTCACAGGAATCACCTGCACCACTGAACACTACAGAGTATTATCTCATTCCCTTTGTTTACTGAAAGGCATAGTATCGCTCATGTGAAATAAGGGAATTCCCTCTAATAATCATGTTATTTCCCTTCATACACATGAAATCCCATTTTGAAAATAGTGAAATATTAATAAATGACTTTGCACACAATTAACCACCATCCACGTACCTGGGCTATGCCAATCATGAATGTGCAGTGACAAAATGGGCTGAGAAACCATACAAAAGATTTAGGAAAATCTCCCTTGATCAAGATGAAGAGGCCCAAAGATCCAAATATTAGTGTGATCAAGAATTCAACTGCTCCAGCTTGCTTTGATTTTTTGAACAGAGGAGTCAGCATCAAAGCAAATAAAATCTAATGAATGAAAAGAAAAAACAAGAAATATATCAATCCTGAAGTTATAAGTATCTTGTTAACCATATCATTACATGAAAAGTCCCTGGCAGTGGATTGCAGAAGACTAAGTGCTATGTTACGTGAAAATATAGGACTTGTAATGTACATTATTTTGGTTGGTACTCTTAAATTACTGAAAATATGTACTTACAAGTTTGTATAAAAATATAATTATATATAAAAACAGCTCATATCTCATAAATCAAAAATATCATATTTCTATATATATATATTAAATGCACATGAAACCTACATTTTGTTTCATGATTCAGCTAGAGCATACAGTTTTAAACAACTTTCTAATTTACTTCTATCATCAAACTGTCCTCATTCTCTTGGTATCTTTTGTTAAAAGGCAGGGAGATAACCTCAGGCGTGTGCACATGTCTGGAGCACTACAGGGAGTGCAGAATTATTAGGCAAGTTGTATTTTTGAGGATTAATTTTATTTTTGAACAACAACCATGTTCTCAATGAACCCAAAAAACTCATTAATATCAAAGCTGAATAGTTTTGGAAGTAGTTTTTAGTTTGTTTTTAGTTATAGCTATTTTATGGGGATATCTGTGTGTGCAGGTGACTATTACTGTGCATAATTATTAGGCAACTTAACAAAAAACAAATATATACCCATTTCAATTATTTATTTTTACCAGTGAAACCAATATAACATCTCAACATTCACAAATATACATTTCTGACATTCAAAAACAAAACAAAAACAAATCAGTGACCAATATAGCCACCTTTCTTTGCAAGGACACTCAAAAGCCTGCCATCCATGGATTCTGTCAGTGTTTTGATCTGTTCACCATCAACATTGCGTGCAGCAGCAACCACAGCCTCCCAGACACTGTTCAGAGATGTGTACTGTTTTCCCTCCTTGTAAATCTCACATTTGATGATGGACCACAGGTTCTCAAAGGGGTTCAGATCAGGTAAACAAGGAGGCCATGTCATTAGATTTTCTTCTTTTATACCCTTTCTTGCCAGCCACGCTGTGGAGTACTTGGACGCGTGTGATGGAGCATTGTCCTGCATGAAAATCATGTTTTTCTTGAAGGATGCAGACTTCTTCCTGTACTACTGCTTGAAGAAGGTGTCTTCCAGAAACTGGCAGTAGGACTGGAGTTGAGCTTGACTCCATCCTCAACCCGAAAAGGCCACACAAGCTCATCTTTGATGATACCAGCCCAAACCAGTACTCCACCTCCACCTTGCTGGCGTCTGAGTCGGACTGGAGCTCTCTGCCCTTTACCAATCCAGCCACGGGCCCATCCATCTGGCCCATCAAGACTCACTCTCATTTCATCAGTCCATAAAACCTTAGAAAAATCAGTCTTGAGATATTTCTTGGCCCAGTCTTGACGTTTCAGCTTGTGTGTCTTGTTCAGTGGTGGCCGTCTTTCAGCCTTTCTTACCTTGGCCATGTCTCTGAGTATTGCACACCTTGTGCTTTTGGGCACTCCAGTGATGTTGCAGCTCTGAAATATGGCCAAACTGGTGGCAAGTGGCATCTTGGCAGCCGCACGCTTGACTTTTCTCAGTTCATGGGCAGTTATTTTGTGCCTTGGTTTTTCCACACGCTTCTTGCCACCCTGTTTACTATTTTGAATGAAATGCTTGATTGTTCGATGATCACGCTTCAGAAGCTTTGCAATTTTAAGAGTGCTGCATCCCTCTGCAAGATATCTCACTATTAATGACTTTTCTGAGCCTGTCAAGTCCTTCTTTTGACCAATTTTGCCAAAGGAAAGGAAGTTGCCTAATAATTATGCACACCTGATATAGGGTGTTGATGTCATTAGACCACACCCCTTCTCATTACAGAGATGCACATCACCTAATATGCTTAATTGGTAGTAGGCTTTCGAGCCTATACAGCTTGGAGTAAGACAACATGCATAAAGAGGATGATGTGGTCAAAATACTCATTTGCCTAATAATTCTGCACTCCCTGTATATGGCAGCAGTTTTGCAAGAATGTTATTCATTTGCAAGATCACTAGATGGCAGTACTATTACCTGCCATGTAGTGCTCCAGAGACCTACCTAGGTATCTCTTCAACAAAAATTACCATGGGAACAAAGCTAATTTGATAATAAAAGCATAATAGAAACCTATTTTTAAAATGTGTCTGAATCACAAAACAACATTTTTTGGTTTCATATCCCTTTAAAGAAAGCTACAGGATAAGATTAGAGGACATTGAATTTAACACATTTGTATAATGTATATAAAAGAGCACAACTTAACCATGAAAAAAAGATTACATGGATATTGTACTGTCAATTTCCCCCCCATTCAAATGTGTTCTAAATGATCTATTTTACATGCTGGGGCAAATTAAATTGTTTACAAATGGCTCCTTTACTAGTGCTGCTGAATGCCATTATGGGGCATATCATGTAAAAAGTATATATTAAGTGCACCACAGAAGTCCACTAAGCCCAGACAAGTAAGATATTACAGTGGGCGAGAAGCAAATTGGGCTTTTTTTTAACATAATTAACATTGAGTGGACTAGTAACTTTTTCCCCTGTGGGCTAGTAACATTTCTAGACAACAAAAAAGTATCGGTGCACATCCAACCACTTAAATCCACTCTTTCATGGCATATTTGTATATGCTTCTGTCTGTCAAATATACTTACATAGCTTCTAATAAGATTGGGATAAACATCTCGCAATAATATTGGCTTATATTTGAACTGCAAAAACAAATATACTTCATCTGCTAAATATACTTACATAGTTCAAATAAAATTGGGATTAACATCTCGCAATAATATTGACTTATATTTATACTGCAACAAAATGCCTGTTAAATATGCTTTTAAATTTAAATAAAAACTTCTGTCTGCTAAATATACTTACATAGTTCAAATAAGATTGGGATAAACATCTCACAATAATATTGACTTATATTTATGCTGCAAAAAAGTGCCTGTTTAAATTTAAATAAAATAGGGATCTTAGTCACACAATATGATCATATTCTGCTAAGCCAGTCACCACTTACAAGGTGTCCCATTATTAGACTGGCCCTACACTAACCAGTTTCCACACTGCAGCAAGCCATGTCTACACAGTGAGAAGCTTTCTATCTTATTAAGTATATCACAATTTATCTGGAACACACCTGGGCTGGGTGGCGTGCATTAACCAAAGGGGAGGGATTTGGTCAGCTCCCTATTCAAAGATACAACAAAGGGGTTTTTTGGTTAAGCACACCACAAAAGGACTGTTAGATCTTGGCACACATATTGTGGGAGTGCTACCGAAGTGACCAAAACAATAAATATAAGCCAATATTATTGCGAGATGTTTATCCCAATCTTATTAGAAGCTATGTAAGTATATTTGACAGACAGAAGCATATAAAAATATGCCATGAAAGAGTGGATTTAAGTGGTTGGATGTGCACCGATACTTTTTGTTGTCTTGTAATTGTTTTGGTCACTTCGGTAGCACTCCCACAATATGTGTGCCAAGATCTAACAGTCCTTTTGTGGTGTGCTTAACCAAAAAAAACCTTTGTTGTATCTTTGAATAGGGAGCTGACCAAATCCCTCCCCTTTGGTTAATGCACGCCACCCAGCCCAGGTGTGTTCCAGATAAATTGTGATATACTTAATAAGATAGAAAGCTTCTCACTGTGTAGACATGACTTGCTGCAGTGTGGAAACTGGTTAGTGTAGGACCAGTCTAATAATGGGACACCTTGTAAGTGGTGACTGGCTTAGCAGAATATGATCATATTTAAACAGGCAATTTTTTGCAGCATAAATATAAGTCAATATTATTGTGAGATGTTTATCCCAATCTTATTTGAACTATGTAAGTATATTTAGCAGACAGAAGTTTTTATTTAAATTTAAAAGCATATTTAACAGGCATTTTGTTGCAGCATAAATAAAAGTCAATATTATTGCAAGATGTTAATCCCAATTTTATTTGAACTATGTAAGTATATTTAGCAGATGAAGTATATTTGCTTTTGCAGTTCAAATATAAGCCAATATTATTGTGAGATGTTTATCCCAATTTTATTAGAAGCTATGTAAGTATATTTGACAGACAGAAGCATATACAAATATGCCATGAAAGAGTGGATTTAAGTGGTTGGATGTGCACCGATACTTTTTTGTTGTCTTGTAATTGTTTTGGTCACTTCGGTAGCACTCCCACAAGATGTGTGCCAAGATCTAACAGTCCTTTTGTGTTGTGCTTAACCAAAAAAAACCCTTTGTTGTATCTAGTAACATTTCTCCCCTAACTAGTAAACCATAGTGATATTTTTCCACCCGTGTATATATATATATATATCTCGCTAGAGGAGTGTTATGAAAGCATAGTAATAATAGGTACTGCATTTGAAAAGAAAAAAAAAAAGTTAATGTTTAGGGGCAACACACCCCTTCCTCATACTAGTTCGGAGAATAAGCTTTTTTTTTTTTTTTTATTAAATTTTTTTATTGAGGTTTGATATTCAATAACATACAAACATGCATTAACTAATGTAATGGTACAGAATAAAAATCATATGAGATATCTTAAGAACCATATTATACAATCATACCTATTGCATCACAGGATAGTCTAGATTAGAATATATATAAAAAGAACCTCACATTTTCAAATCTTTTTCTTTGTTTTTGAGAAATTTATACCAACTACTATATCTAATATGAGGATGCAAACTCAATACTTGCTCACAGTATTAGTTTTAAACAATACAATTATTGGATTGACTGTACATTTGTGAACACAATATTAATTTTATATAATAGTTAGTAATATACATATTAAGACCTTGAATTAACTGCGGATTTAATACGAGAGAAAACGCTTTGAGAGACTCAGGAATACTCCAGTCAACCCTGAGTACTATAGTAGGGGGAGAGGGGAAGGGGAAATAAAAAAAATAAAAAATAAAAAAAGGGGAAAAAGGGGGGGGAGGAAGGACGGAGATAATAATGTAGGCTAATAAGCTCAAATATTCACACTTTAAAACTAGCTCCCCAAGGTGAAATCTGATAATCTCATCTATAAATGGTCCTAACAATTTGGCTATACCAGCATAATGTTTACTAATCAAAAATATCAAGGCTAACAACCTGTAAATCTTTCAGGGAGAGATGCAGAGTAAATGGAGCATTTAACAAACAGAGGGTTACCAGGAGATACTTTGAATGGTCAAACTATTGTGGGGTAAAGGGCAACAAAAATGTATGCATAACTGAAACTATATACAAGTGCAATTTTATATAGTTTTTTACTAAGAGCATAGTCAAACTTAAATCGGAATCTGTGAGGAGCAACCTCTTGTTGACAAGTTATGAGATTCATGTGTCTACAACCAGCCAGCCCCGGCCGCAGGTGGCCGGTATAAACACACGTTGGGGTATTTAGAGTGTATTAATATGTAACAGGAGTATAGTCATTAACTTTTAACTATAGACTTATGTCCCAATCAGATTGACAAAATATATAGCATATGAGATATGACCTCAACAGACACGACACAATTTATTTAAAGCACTCTTAATAGATAATAGAGGAGATGGGTTTATCATAGTAAGAAAAGCGTAATCTAAAGGACACAGAGAACACCCAATATTTTAGTCCCAGATCAAACTAACAGAAGCACTTACCACCTTATATTGTAATTGGAGAACCATATAAACAAATAACATTATAAAACAGCACAGAGACCTGATGAAGCTCTGGGATCACATATACAGAACAATAAATATAAACTTTGAGATTAAGCTTTAGGCAAGTCCTTACAAGGCCATCTTTTGATGTCCAGCGCAGTGCCTTCATATACAACAGTCTAAGGACTAGATCGCCTTCAAGTTAACTTGTGTGGCACAAAGAAAAGTTCACGATTCCCTTTTTCTAGAGTTCTCTTTTATTTCCTTCTTGCGGCAAGGCATAAATGAAAATGCACTCAGTTCTTATCCTATGCCCATCTTTATAGGAGGTGCCGCTTTGACTAGGACTAGTTCAACACTGACCAACTCGCCCATCTGGTATCCAGCTTTTATAGCATTTACCGCTTCCCCAAGGACCAGCTCTGCTCTGGCCGACACTCTGATCTTATGTCCGGCTGCGTAAGTCTGGTAGTTCTGCTTCAGCAGGAAAAAGGAACGCTCCGGAACCATCCCTGTTCGCTCCGACTGCATACCTACTCCACCTCCAAGGCCTCGTGGGTGAACCAGGAGAGCTCCAGTTAGACTCCTATCAAAAGCATACAGTGACAGAGGTTCATCGGTAGTCCCATCCGCCTCTTGGTATAGTGTCTCCTCAGTAATTACTGCCTCAGGGGAGAGTGGAGGATGCTGGGGCCCCACAGCATCCCCGCAAACAGTGTTCACCTCCGCATGGCTTAGATAAACGTTTGCCTGGGTCCTGTTCTCCTCTGCAGAGCCCATGGCTTCATCCATCTTTGCAGCAAATAGAAGTTGATGAGAAGTCAGGAGTCTTCCAAGCTCAAATAATATCTGGTAGGAGCTTTCCATATTAGACACGAACCCACAAGGGTGACAAAATGTCTGCCATTCTCACAATATCTAAGCAGGCCTTCAGTCTCTATGTGGGTAAACTAACGGCTAAGAATTCTGGATTCGCCATCCAGGCGCGTAGGGCGCTATGGCTTAAATCTTGGTCAGCTGACGTGACTTCAAAGTCTAAATTACTTAACATTCCCTTCAAGGGGCAGACCCTATTCGGGCCTGGTTTGAAGGAAATTATTGCTGACATTACTGGAGGTAAGGGTCATACCCTTCCTCAGGACAGGGCCAAATCAAGGGCCAAACAGTCTAATTTTCGTGCCTTTTGAAACTTCAAGGCAGGTGCAGCATCAACTTCCTCTGCTACAAAACAAGAGGGAACTTTTGCGCAATCCAAGCCGGCCTGGAAATCTAACCAGGCCTGGAGCAAATGCAAACAGGCCAGAAAGCCTGCTGCTGCCTCTAAGACAGCATGAAGGAACGGCCCCCTATCCGGCAACGGATCTAGTAGGGGGCAGACTTTCTCTCTTCGCCCAGGCGTGGGCAAGAGATGTTCAGGATCCCTGGGCGTTGGAGATCATATCTCAGGGATATCTTCTGGACTTCAAAGCTTCCCCCCCACAAGGGAGATTTCACCTTTCGAGATTATCTGTAAACCAGATAAAGAAAGAGGCATTCTTACGCTGTGTGCAAGACCTCCTAATAATGGGAGTGATCCATCCAGTTCCACAGATGGAACAAGGACAGGGATTTTATTCAAATCTGTTTGTGGTTCCCAAAAAAGAGGGAACCTTCAGACCAATTTTGGATCTAAAGATCTTAAACAAATTCCTCAGAGTTCCATCGTTCAAAATGGAAACTATTCGGACAATCCTACCTATGATCCAGGAGGGTCAGTACATGACCATAGTGGATTTGAAGGATGCTTACCTTCACATACCGATTTACAAAGATCATCATCGGTCCCTAAGGTTTGCCTTTCTAGACAGGCATTACCAGTTTGTTGCTCTTCCCTTCGGGTTAGCTACAGCCCCAAGAATTTTTACAAAGGTTCTGGGGTCTCTTCTGGCAGTCCTAAGACCACGGGACATAGCAGTGGCCCCTTATCTAGACGACATCCTGATACAGGCGTAAAACTTCCAAATTGCCAAATCTCATATGGACATAGTGTTGGCATTTCTGAGGTCACATGGGTGGAAAGTGAACGAGGGAAAGAGTTCTCTATCACTCCTCACAAGGGTTTCCTTCCTAGGAACTCTGATAGATTCTGTAGAAATGAAAATTTACCTGACGGAGTCCAGGTTATCAAAGCTTGTAAATTCCTGCCGTGTTCTTCACTACATTCCGCGCCCTTCGGTGGCTCACTGCATGGAAGTGATCGGCTTAATGGTAGCGGCAATGGACATAGTGCCATTTGCGCGCCTACATCTCAGACCGCTGCAATTATGCATGCTCAGTCAGTGGAATGGGGATTACACAGATTTGTCCCCTCTGCTAAATCTGGATCAAGAGACCAGAGATTCTCTTCTCTGGTGGCTATCTCGGGTCCATCTGTCCAAAGGTATGACCTTTCGCAGGCCAGATTGGACAATTGTGACAACAGATGCCAGCCTTCTAGGTTGGGGTGCAGTCTGGAATTCCCTGAAGGCTCAGGGATCGTGGACTCAGGAGGAGAAACTCCTCCCAATAAATATTCTGGAGTTAAGAGCAATATTCAATGCTCTTCTAGCTTGGCCTCAGTTAGCAACCCTGAGGTTCATCAGATTTCAGTCGGACAACATCACGACTGTGGCTTACATCAACCATCAAGGGGGGACCAGGAGCTCCCTAGCGATGTTAGAAGTCTCCAAGATAATTCGCTGGGCAGAGACTTACTCTTGCCATCTATCAGCGATCCATATCCCAGGTGTAGAGAACTGGGAGGCGGATTTTCTAAGTCGTCAGACTTTTCATCCGGGGGAGTGGGAACTCCATCCGGAGGTGTTTGCTCAATTGGTTCATCGTTGGGGCACACCAGAATTGGATCTCATGGCGTCTCGCCAGAACGCCAAGCTTCCTTGTTACGGATCCAGGTCTAGGGACCCAGAAGCGACGCTGATAGATGCTCTAGCAGCACCGTGGTTCTTCAACCTGGCTTATGTGTTTCCACCGTTTCCTCTGCTCCCTCGACTGATTGCCAAAATCAAACAGGAGAGAGCATCGGTGATCTTGATCATGCCTGCGTGGCCACGCAGGACCTGGTATGCAGACCTGGTGGACATGTCATCCTTTCCACCTTGGCCTCTGCCTCTGAGACAAGACCTTCTACTACAAGGTCCTTTCAATCATCCAAATCTAATTTCTCTGAGACTGACTGCCTGGAGAACGCTTGATTTTATTAAGGCGTGGCGTCTCCGAGTTAGTCATTGATACCTTAATACAGGCACGAAAGCCTGTAACCAGGAAAATCTACCATAAGATATGGCGCAAATATCTTCATTGGTGTGAATCCAAGAATTACTTATGGAGTAAGGTTAGGATTCCTAGGATATTGTCCTTTCTCCAAGAGGGTTTGGATAAAGGATTATCAGCTAGTTCTTTAAAGGGACAGATTTCTGCTCTGTCTATCCTTTTGCACAAGCGTCTGGCAGAGGTTCCAGACGTCCAGGCATTTTGTCAGGCTTTGATTAGAATTAAGCCTGTGTTTAAACCTGTTGCTCCTCCATGGAGCTTAAACTTGGTTCTTAAGGTTCTTCAAGGAGTTCCGTTTGAACCCCTTCATTCCATTGATATCAAACTTTTATCTTGGAAAGTTCTGTTTTTGATGGCTATTTCCTCGGCTCGTAGAGTCTCTGAGTTATCAGCTTTACAATGTGATTCTCCTTATCTGATTTTCCATACAGATAAAGTAGTTCTGCGTACAAAACCTGGGTTTTTACCTAAGGTAGTTTCCAACAAGAATATCAATCAAGAGATTGTTGTTCCATCATTGTGTCCTAATCTTTCTTCAAAGAAGGAACGTCTTTTACATCATTTGGACGTAGTCCGTGCTTTAAAGTTTTACTTACAAGCGACTAAAGATTTTCGTCAAACATCTTCCCTGTTTGTTGTTTACTCTGGACAGAGGAGAGGTCAAAAGGCTTCGGCAACCTCTCTTTCTTTTTGGCTTCGGAGCGTAATACGCTTAGCCTATGAGACTGCTGGACAGCAGCCCCCTGAAAGGATTACAGCTCATTCTACTAGAGCTGTGGCATCCACCTGGGCCTTTAAAAATGAGGCTTCTGTTGAACAGATTTGCAAAGCGGCGACTTTGTCTTCGCTTCATACCTTTTCAAAATTTTACAAATTTTATACTTTTGCTTCTTTGGAGGCTATTTTTGGGAGAAAGGTTCTACAGTCCCTTCCGTTTAAGTACCTGCCTTGTCCCTCCCTTCATCCGTGTACTTTAGCTTTGGTATTGCTATCCCACAAGTAATGGATGATCTGTGGACTGGATACACCTAACAAGAGAAAACATAATTTATGCTTACCTGATAAATTTATTTCTCTTGTGGTGTATCCAGTCCACGGCCCGCCCTGTCCTTTTAAGGCAGGTCTAAATTTTAAACTACAGTCACCACTGCACCCTATGGTTTCTCCTTTATCGGCTAGTTTCGGTCGAATGACGATATGGCAGTTAGGGGAGGAGCTATATAGCAGCTCTGCTGTGGGTGATCCTCTTGCAACTTCCTGTTGGGAAGGAGAATATCCCACAAGTAATGGATGATCCGTGGACTGGATACACCACAAGAGAAATAAATTTATCAGGTAAGCATAAATTATGTTTTTTCAGTCATGTGACTGCTATTGAAACGCATCGAGAAGCAGTGCATTGATTAAAATAGCCAGTAAGTGGAGCTGTCCGCTTGTGTTGCAGCAAAGATATGCAATCCAAGCAAGCTGAAATGAATAAGTTTAACCAGACCTGAGCTATCGAGCAGCTTGCAAAGGAACAAGATCTTCCTGTCTATAAATCAGTCCAGATTGGAATGCATAAAAAGAACTGTTTGCAGAAAAATGCAAGTAAAGTCTGTGTTGTGTAATTATTTTATTAGGTTTATAATGCTGTTTAGCAAATGTTTTTGTTAATTTAACTTAGTTTAATTATATATTCTGTATTGTGTGATTATTTTATTAGGTTTATAATGCTGTTTAGCATTTAAAGTCTTCATTTCAAAGCTTTCAAAATAATGTATTAGGTGTTACTTATGACAATTTTGAGAGGGGCCTGGAACCTAACTCCCTCACTTCCCATTGACTTACATTATTAAAAGGGTTTCAATTTACAATGGTTTCGATTTACAACCATTCCTTCTGGAACCTAACCCCAGCGTAAACTGAGGGCTACCTGTATATGGCTTTATCATTGAAGTAAATTGTTAAGCACACATATATCTAATAGTAGTATAGTACAATGTGACTATAATTGTTAATATAATAAAGACAGAATTGTGCAGTGGAATAGCACATAAATTATGTACAAAAATCCAGAGAATCCAGCACCGGGGAGGATTGTAGCAGGTGTGACAGCTATAGGGGTTGTGCACCTAGCCCCAAACTTTTCTTCTCAATTGGTACATAAATTATGTATGTATATTATTGACATTGTAGAATAATATGAAAGCAGAATTGTTTTCTTTTTGTATGGGTGTGGAATGATAGATAGATAAACATACCTCACAACATTTTAAAATCCATAAAAGGAACCCCCCCCCCTCTTCTTGGGCTTAACAGGTGGCAGAACAGAACACACATGAAGTTGTTTTTTTTTTTTTTAAGTATAAGCACTCTGATAACTGACTTTTGTTACTAGGGGGATGCTTTTTGGTTGCCTAGGTAGCCACACCAAGCCTCCTTCCCTAGTCTGCAACCGGTAATGTGTGCAGACTTTGCTCGAAGCAAAAGTTTTAACTGACAGCAGAAGGAATAAAATTAAAGCTGCTACTTTATTTTTGTACAGCATTTTGCTTATGTTTGTACATGATACTCCCGGGGTTTAGCAGGTATTAAGTGCTCTGTGTAAAAAAAGGCATTTGGAGCAGTATATAAATCAGACAAAAACTTTAGCCCTGTATACAACTTTCAAATAATGTACTTGCTGCCGAAAGGTTCAGAGACCACTACAGATCACTCTGCAAAAAATGTAACTATTCAGCTGAGCAGACAGCAGACACATTGCACTCGCTGCTGCTGCTGTTGCGCCTGCCTTGAGACAACACCGTGGCACGGTTGCTGCCTTCTCATGCCTGAGCTCAAAGACGAGTCAACAAGGCACATGCAGTCACAAGCGCCAAAAATTACTGACTGTGTATTGGTAACATGTGTGTATGTGCCCAATATAATTGAAAAAAAAATGCATGTGGGACAGACGTCAATCTTCCCGGGACAGACCCCTAAAATTGGGACTGTCCTGTGAAAATCGGGACAGTTGGAGGTATAAATAGATAGATGATAGATAGATAGATAGATAGATAGATAGATAGATAGATGATACAGACAACATAGACACATAGGGCCTTATATTCAATACCTCTCCACTCAAACGAGATGATCTTAGACATCTCGTCACTATGGACAGGTCCCTAATAAAATGTTAGAAACACAAATTTTAAATTGAAAGCTATTTACCTAACTATGCAGTGTTCTTGATGTGAGACACATACATTATAATATAAAGTCTAAGAAAAAAAATCCAAAGATATTGCATGATTTCTCTTCATGATAGCGAGCTTTTGAATATCAGGCCCATAGAGAAAAAGAAATCAGAGACAGGGGATTTTAAAAGGAGAGTAACATTTTTTAATTTGAAATGCAATATCTAAACTAGGCGATTTTAAATAAAAATGACAACAGCCTTGACACTCACTTCTGCAGTCTAAAAGTGCTGTCCCAGAAGAGCCATATATTATCTAAACAGCTTTACACATGAAGATGATGAAGTAGTGAAGCACAGAGCAGCAAACACTCCAATATAAACTGCTGCCCCAGCAAATTAACTCAATGGTTGCCAAAAAGGGCTTCAATGTATTGCAGAGCTATATACTTGCAGTCCTTTCTGATAGCCAGGGGTTAAATGTGAAGAGTTTTTTACAGGATATCCCACTGCAGAAAGCATGCAGATTGCAGCAGTTGTTTGCAGCTATTCAGTAAAAAAAACGAGAGGGTTGTGGGCAATATTACTATACTGTAGATAAAGGACTCAAAAATCTGTGCTCAAAGTAAAGTTTCTAAGGCACTATAGGCACATGGTATCATCAAGCCCTGCCCTAACTGAATACACCCCACCTAGGAATACAAACAAGGAATCAGTGAAGGTACTGACCCCCTTGGGCACCATGACCACCCTTCTCAAAGAGCAGTCCATGGGGCCCATTTATCAAGCTCCGGATGGAGATTGAGAGCCCATTTTTCTGGCGAGCTTGCAGGCTCGCCAAAAACAGCAGTTATGAAGCAGGGGTCTAAAGACTACTGCTTCATAACCTGTCCGCCTGCTCTGAGCAGGCGGACAGACATTGCTGCAATTCAACATGATCGGGTTGACTGACACCCTGCTGGCGGCCGATTGGCCGCGAATCTGCAGGAATCTGCAGGGGGCAGCGCTGCACCAGCAGTTCACAAAAACTGCTGGTACAATGCTTAATACAGAGAGTGTATTGCTCTCCGCATTTAGCGAGGTCTGGCGGACCTGATACGCACTGGCGGATCAGGTCCGCCAGACCTTTGATAAATAACCCCCCCATGGCTCCATTCTCAGCCCATTAGCAAAGGACTGGTCAAAGAAGCCCTCCATATTCAGGGTGCAATAAGAAGAGCTGCTACTTCATGTCACAGGAACTGATAGTACTACTCTCTGCAGGGCTGGCAGAGTCCCTAATGCCGTCTGAACACTCACTAGTTCTACCTGCAACTTGGTGATAGATCTGTTTAATTCTCTTTGAATGTCAGCTTCTCTAATCTTAGGCCTTGGTAATTATTATTTTAAAAGATGTGATCCTTCTCTCCTGTCTTGTTCTCCAGATCACTAAAACAAATAAGGGAACAGCTCCTCTACCCTCCCTGAGATCACTCTGAAGTGGCCATGAGGCTCAGCGGGTGCTCAAAGTTGCACTGCTCCCTGCAAAATGTCTGAGAAGACTCTGCCCTGTGCAGTACAGCAGTGTAGCAAAGATGCAACTAGAAGAAGAGACAGCCCTAGTGGAATGAGTCGTAATTCTCTCAGGAGGCTGTTGTCCAGCTGTGTCATAAGCCAACCGAATAACACTTCTCTGCCAGAAAGAGTAGAAGAAGTGACCTTCAGGCCCTATGCTTACCAGAGAAAACAATGAAAAAGGGCAAGAGATTGCCGAAAATCTCTAGTTGCCTGCAAATAGAATTTCAGAGCACGCACAACATCCAGGTTATGCAACAGAAGCAGGATTAGGACAGAACGAAGGAACAACAATCTCCCGATTGATATTGTGGTCCAACAGTACGTTAGGAAGAAATCCCATCTTAGTATGAAGGACAGCCTTATCCGCATGAAAAGAAAGGTAAGGGCTATCACACTGTGTAACATATGCCTGCCTGATATCACTGTCCCTTTAAGACTGCCTTCCCTGCTACTGACAATAATGCTGGCTTGGGCAGTATCTGCATTCAACTTACCTGCCTAATTAATCATTCATGCACCTGATTCCCTCAGCCTCTTTTTAAACAATCTCAGGCCTAATGTGTATTGCATTAGCTATAAAGTTTTGTTCCAGAACAATAGAGGTCTGTGACTGTTACTGCATGGATTTTACCAGCATATTCAAGCTACAGCCTTTCCTTTTAGCTATGCTTAAAATCATCTAATCGCAAGTATCCATATAATTCCATTTTGTTTCCTGTACACTGCTACTTAACAAACTCTGAACTTTATTCTAAATTACAAGTATGCATTTGGTTATAATCACTCTCTAATTACTACAACAGAATCTTACTCAGAACTTTATAACTATTCTCTGCTACAAGTTGTCATAGCTGAAATATCCCACTCCAAATATGTTAATATATTCAGAACTCTGCATCTATCTGTTCAGTTAAAAGCTTTCATGTGATTCTCCAATATATGCACAAACAGTTTTTAATGCCTTAAACCTGCAACTTGTCTATCACCTGTGCAGCTCTGCTTATTACTGACATACAGCTCTATATAATATTATGTACTGTGAACCTGCAACAAATCTTAATTTGAATCTATGAGTCAATCATCTACCAGTTTACTCTAAAGCCTGAACATCCTACATTGCTATATTTTTCTCTCATGAATCCTGCAGCTACTCCTATTAACTAACTATAAGTTACAGTGAAGCCAGAATATATTGTATACACATGTTGTACTCTCCATGAATTCTACAATAACTTCTTGCAACTATGAATCACAGAATATCATCTATCCACGTCCAGGATACTCTTCCCCGGGTCAGGGGTCGGTGTCTCCAAATCCCTACCACTGCCCCGAGGGTCTGTATCATGAGCGCATGTACACCGGAACATGATACACTGCAGAGCCGAAAGCTCAGAAACTCTGCGAGCAGAAGAAATAGCGAAGAGAAACAAAAATTTCCAAGATAACAATTTAATACCAATATAGTGCATAGGCTCAAATGTAGCCTGCTGCAAAACCCTAAGAGCAAGATTAAGTATCCATGGAGGAGCAACAGGTTTAAACACAGGCCTGATTCTAACCAAGGTCTGAACAAAGGATTGAACATCTGGTAGGTCTGTCAGACGTTTATGCTAAAGAATCGACAGAGCACAGATCTGACCCTTCAGAGAACTGACTGACAAGCCTTTCTCCAGGCCCTCCTGAAGAAAGGACAGAATATGGGAACTCTCACCCGACTCCAAGAGCAGCCCCTAGATTCGCACCAATAAAGGTAATTACGCCACACCTTATGGTAAATATTTCAAGATACCGGCTTACGAGCCTGAAGCATGGTATCAATAACCTTTTTTAAAAAAAAACCATACCTAGACAACACTAGGCGTTCAATTTCCAAGCAGTAAGCTTCAGAGATTCTAGGTTTGAATGAAGGAAGGGACCCTGAAGTAGAAGGTCATTCCTTAGAAGCAATTTCCACGGGGGGAAAAGGACGACATCTTAACAAGGTCCCCAATTTTTTGCGAAGCCCCGCTGCAGCGATTAGAATCACTGAAGCTTGCTTCTGTTTGATATGGGCTATTACCCGAGTAAGAAGGGCAAACGGGGGGAACAGATAACTAGACCAAAGTCCCATGGCACCGCCAGGGCGTCGACCAGAGCTGCTTGAGGTTTCCTTGATTTTGAACCGTCCTTTGGAAGCTTGGCGTTTAGACAAGACGCCATCAGATCCAACTCCGGAACTCCCCACCTGAGAATAATTCCGGATGGAGGGCCCACTTCCCTGGGTGAAAAGTCTGCCTGCTCAGATATTCCGCTTCCCAGTTGTCCACCCCTGGGATGTGGATGGCAGAAAAGTGAAAATTGTGAGACTCCACCCACTGAAGAATGCGAGGCGCCTTCTTCATAGCTAATGAGCTCCGAGTTCCTCTCGGGTGGTTGATATATGCCACTGAAGTGATGTTGTCCGATTGGAATCTGATAAATTGGACCAAACTTAATTGAGGTCAAGTTATCAGACATTTGGAGATGGCTCTCAACACTAGGATATTTATAAGGAGGACAGACTCCTCCTAAGATCAAAGTCCCTGAGCTTTTCAAGGGCAAACAGCTCCCCAGCCCGAAAGGCTGGCATCAGTGGTCACAATCTCCCAAGATGGTCTCAGGAAGCAACTGCCCTGGGACAGAAGGTCCTGGGAGATCCACCAGGACAGAGAATCTCTTGTTTGGATGTCAACTATCCTCTGAGAGGTCCGAATGGTATCTGTTCCATTGTCTGAGCATGCAAAAATGTAGATGTCACAGAAGGAAAATAGCAAAAGGAATAATATCCATTGAAGTCACCATTAGACCAATGACTTCCCTATCCAGAGCCACTGAGGAACGGACAGATGACTGAAAAGAAAGACATACAGTAAGGATTCTAGATTCTCTGACCTCTTGTCAAGAAAATCTTGATGGAGACCATAGTCCATGATCATTCTCAAAAAACATACCCTGAAATATTGCACCAAAGAGCTCTTTTCCAGATTCACAGTCTACCTGAGAGAGCGGAGAATCAACAGCAGAGAATCCGGAAGGGATCTTGCTAAATGAAAAAATAGCGTCTGAACTAAGATATCGCATAGAGGGATAACCACCAAGAATACTTGCAGAAACAATTCTCAGAAGAGAAATGCAAGCTACTGAATAAAAAAGAAGAAATATGACAAGATTTAACAGTAGTAGGCATAAAACCTTCTCGTAAGAGAAACAACCTTGAATACTCTTACTAAAGAGAATTACATGGACACAGCATAGCCCCAATTCTTGCTTGCAGGGAAAAGTACCCATTAAAGGATTAATATTTTCAGACACCATCTTTGCACATCCATCCTGATGTATAAGGCAAAGAATGACTAGGGGTTTATGGAAAGTGGGAGTGATATGTCACAGCTCTGCTGGGGTGTTCTTTTCCTCCTCCTGGTGGCCAGGAGTTAAATTCCAACTAGTAATTGAATGGATTTGTGAACTCTCCATGCCATTGGAAAGAAACATATCTATATATTTTCAATAGAAAATAACCATTAAAATATTTTTTTGTAGATGAATCATTTGAATTTTTTTTATGAAGTCCATCGAATTCAACCTATCCTACTTGATTTACAATAAAAAGCTCCAATTGAGCACAAATTAAATCCATTAAAAGGTGACCCATTTAAAGGGACAGTGTAGTCCAAAATAAACGTTCATGATTCAGATAGATAATGTAATTTTAAAAATTTTCAAATTTACTTTTATCACCAATTTTGCTTGTGCAATGCCGCCCCCTGCAGATTCGCGGCCAATCGGCTGCTAGCAGGGGGTGTCAATCAGCCAGATTGTATAGGATTGGGCGAATTGCAGACAGCAGCCACAGAGGCAGCGGACCAGTTATGGAGCAGCGGTCTTAAGACCGCTGCTTCATAGCTGCTGTTTCTGGCGAGCCTGAAGCAGGAAACAGGGACATCAATTCGCCCCTATATCTCTTTTACTCCAGCTTTAAATTGTAACCTCTTGTCACAAACAGTTTCCTTGGAATAAACAGAGCTTCCGCCAACTCTGTATATGGGCAATGAATATATTTATAGAAAGTAATCTTATCACTTATGTGCCTTTTTTTTAGAGAAAACAGACCCAGTTTGGGTAACCTTTGCTCAAAGCTTAAATTCTCCATTCCCGTTATTAACTCTGCAATGTCTTTTTTTGAGATTAGTCCCCAGAGCTGCACTACATACTCAAGGTGAGATCTTACCAGGGATTTATATAGTTACAGAATTATGCATCAATGTCTCTTTTAAGACATGCTAATATCTTATTAGCCTTAGAAGCCGCTGCCATCCATTGTGAACTAATTTTTAGATTGTTATCTATAAGTACTCCCAAATCCCTTTCCTTCTCTGTTTTGCTAAATATAATTTAAATAATAGGTTGCCAAATAATAAGTTGCCTGCTTATTTTTACTTTTAAAATGTAGACCCTTACATTTTCCAGTATTAAGGGGAATATGTATCAAGCCGTCAACCACAAACACTCCGGAATTCCACAGTGTAACTTGATCCGACCTAGTCATCAAAGCCTACAGACCGGCAAAAGTTGAAATTTGTGACGTAACATACAATCCACCGGTCTCAATCTGACGCAGATCAATGCTTACGTCATTACAGATGTTCCGAATACACATTCGGCTCTATCTGACACTTTTTCCCATTTATCAAATTTCGGCTATTCCAGCACAGCGTACCTGGTTTTCAATCCGCCACCCTGGAGTCCGTGGATTCCATAGAAATCAATGGGAGTCTGAAAGCAGCGAAAGCTTATGTTCGATGCTGCCAGATATCCCATTGATTTATATGGTTGAAAACAAGTAACGTTTACACCTAACACATTAAAGGGACACTGTACCCAAGATTTTTCTTTCATGATTCAGATTGAGCATGAAATTTTAAGCAACTTTTTAATTTACTCCTATTATCAAATTTTCTTCATTCTCTTGGTATCTTTATTTGAAATGCAAGAATGTAAGTTTAGATGCCGGCCCATTTTTGGTGAACAACCTAGGTTGTCCTTGCTGATTGGTGGATAAATTCATCCACCAATAAAAAAGTACCGTCCAGAGTACTGAAACCAAAAAAAAAGCTTAGATGCCTTCTTTTTAAAATAATGATAGCAAGAGAATGAAGAGAAATTGATAATAGGAGTAAATTAGAAAGTTGCTTAAAATTGCATGCTCTTTCTGAATTACAAAAGAAAATTTTTGGGTACAGTGTCCCTTTAACATAAGCCCCGAGTCTAAACATCCCTAATCTGCCACCCCCGACATCGCCGCCACCTACATAATGTTATTAACCCCTATTCTGCCGCTCCCCAACATCACCGCAACCTAAATAAAGTTATTAACCCCTATCCCGCCGCTCCCGGACCCCACCGCCACTAAATCAACGTATTTATATTATACTACAATTAAATTAAACTAGCAATTACATAAACTAAATTACATATTAAAAAAACCTAACCCTACTAAAATTATTTAAATCTACTATTAAACCTTATTACAAATTACTAAATTACCAAAAAAATAAACGCTAAGTTACAAAAAATAAAAAACACTAAATTACGGAAAAAAAACACATTATCAAAAATAAAAAAGAATTACACCTAATCTAATAGGCCTATAAAAATAAAACAGCCCCCCCCCCCCGAAATAAAAAAAAAAACTTTTTCTATCTTCATCCATCCGGCGCGGAGCGGGTCCATCCTGAAGACATCCAGCACGGAGCTCCTCTTCATACGGTCGCCGCCGTAAACTGGAACTTCAATGCAAGCGACGTCATCCAAGATTCCTTGCATTCATATTGGCTGAAAGATTTCAATCAGCCAATAGGATTAGAGCTGCTAAAATCCTATTGGCTGTTCCAATCAGCCAATAGGATTTGAGCAGCTCTCATCCTATTGGCTGTTCCAATCAGCCAATAGGATTGAGCTCTCATCCAATTGGCTAATTGGAACAGCCAATAGGATTTTAGCAGCTCTAATCCTATTGGCTGATTGAAATCTTTCAGCCAATAGGAATGCAAGGGACGCCATCTTGGATGAAGTCACTTGCATTGAAGTTCCAGTTTACGGCAGCGACCATATGAAGAGGAGCTCCGCGCCGGATGTCTGTCAGGGTGCCAGGAATCAGACTGAGAAGAGAAGTGCAAAAATAATCACACCTTTATTAATAGCAAAAAATAATAAAAAGTCCACAAGTCAAATAACAAGCCAGGAGTCAAAGCCAGAGCTGGTAGTCAGACGAGCCGAGTCAGGAGCCAAAGCGAATAGTCAGACAAGCCAGAATCAGGAACAAGGAAAACAGCAGTGTCAGGAACAAGCCAGGGATCAGGAACCAGGAAGGACATCAGGCAGCCAGGTAATACACAGGAACTCTCACAAACAGGTCTGAGACAACCCAAAGGCAAAGCATACTGAACAGAGGCCCTTTAAATAATAAGTGATATCACAATTATGAGACTGCATCCTGTCTCACACAGATGATGCACACCAGTCTGGCCATAAAAGGAAGTGCAGGAAATGAGCAGCATCCCCCACAATGCACCATAGTCAGGAAGAGAGGTGAGTAAAATGGCTGCCAGCTGCACATGGCAAACAAAACAGGGAAAAACCCTGACAATGTCTTCAGGATGGACCCGCTCCGCGCCAGATGGATGAAGATAGAAGATGCCGTCTGGATGAAGATTTCTTGCCACCAGGATGAGGACTTCGCCGGCTGGATGAAGATGGAAGAGGCTGCCCGGATGAAGACTTCTTGACAGCTGGATGGATCCTTTAAGCGGGACTTCAATAACTGTAAGTGGATCGTCAAGGTTAGTGTTAGGTTTATTTAAGGGTTTTTTGGCTGGGTTTTATTTATAGATTAGGGTATGGGTAGTAAAAGAGCTAAATGCCCTTTTAAGGGCAATGCCCATACAAATGCCCTTTTCAGGGCAATGGGGAGCTTAGTTTATTTTAGGTACAGGTAAAAGAGCTGATTTCTTTGGGGCAATACCCCACAAAAGGCCCTTTTAAGAGCCATTGGTAGTTTATTATAGGCTAGGGTTTGTTTTTTTTTGGGGGGGGGGGGCTTTTTTATTTTGATAGGGCTATTAGATTAGGTGTAATTCTTTTTTATTTTTGATAATGTGGTTTGTTTGTTTTTCGTAATTTAGTGTTTTTTATTTTCTGTAATTTAGCATTTATTTTTTTTGGTAATTTAGTCATTTGTAATAAGGTTTAATAGTAGATGTAAATAATTTTAGTAGGGTTAGGTTTTTTTAATATGTAATTTAGTTTATTTAATTGCTAGTTTAATTTAATTGTAGTATAATAGTTAGTGTAGGTTAATTAATAGTTTAAAAATAGTTTATTTTAATTCTACAGGTAAGTATACATTTATTTTAAGATAGGGATGTTGTAATTTTAATTTAAAGTTAGCGGGTTGTTAGGTTTAGGGGTTAATAGCTTAATTTAGTTTATGGCGATGTGGGGGGCTGGCGGTTTAGGGGTTAATACGTTTATTTAGTGGCGGCGAGGTCCGTGAGCGGCGGGATAGGGGTTAATAACTATATTTAGGTTGTGGCGGGGTCCGGGAGCAGCGGGATAGGGATTAACGACTTGATTTAGCTTGCAGCGGGGTCTGGGAGCGGCGGGATAGGGGTAAATAACTTTATTTAGGTTGCAGCGGGGTCCGGGAGCGGCGGAATAGGGGTTAATAACTGTATTTAGGTTGCGGCAGGGTCGGGGAGCGGAGGGATAGGGGTAATAACTTTATTTAGGTTGCGGCGGGTCCGGGAGCGGCGGGATAGGGGTTAATAACTTTAGGTTGTGGCGGGGTCTGGGAGCGGCAGGATAGGGGTTAAACATTTTAGTATAGTGGCGGTGTTTAGTGACAGGGTATAAATAAAGTTGGTAAAAAGCCAAATAGACCTGAGATCGATGACTGCTAGTTAACAACAGCCCGATGCTCATCGCCCCGTACTTGGTGCGCGTCTTTTTGCCGGCTTTTTTATAAATATGGAGAGCGTATTGAGATACGCGGTCGCGATGTTAGGTGAGTGTATTGATGCCGTCAAATGTAACACAGTTGATGGCTTGATAGATATCCCCCTAAATCTCATTTTCCATTTACCAGCCCAGTCTTCCAATTTTTGAAAATCCTCTTGCAAAACAATTTGATCCTGCACTAACCTAATGACTGCAAAAAACAGAGATGTTGCTATTTAATCCATGCTCCAAGTTATTAATAAAAATATTAAAAAAAACAGGGCCCAGTACTGATCCCTGGGGGACTACACTGATTACTTTTGTCCAATATGAGTATGGTCCATTTACTACTTATGCATTGCTCCATGTGTTTTATCCAGTTATTTATCCATGAGATAACATTTTTAGCTATCCCCAGTCCCTTAATTTTGTACCATAATCTCTCATATGGCACTGTATCAAACGCATTTGCAAAACCCAAGTATAGCACATGAACTAATTCCTCTTTATCTATATTTTTACTTACTTCCTCATAGAACCTAATTAGATTAGTTTAGCATGATCTATTTCTCATAAAACCATGCTGATTTGAACTCGTAATCTTGTTTACACGAATATACTCATAAATATAATCTCTTATAATCCCTTCAAGTATTCTCCCAACTACCAATGTAGACTAACTAGTCTATTGCTTTCTGGATCAGCCCTGCTTCCATTTTAAAAAGTGGCACCACATCAGTTTTACGCCAGTCCTAGAGTACTATGCCTGAGGATAATGGGTCTTGAAAAATTAAGAATAGAGGTTTAGCTATAATAGTGCTAAGTTCCTGTAAAACCCATGGGTGTGTTCCATCTGGACCTGCAGGTTTTTTTTTACCTTAATATTATCCGGGGTTTTTTCTGATCTCATCTAAAGATAACCCAGTTAATGGTAAGGGCTTGTATGTTCTAGTTTGTTTCAAAGTATCTCCCATTGTTCCTTTCTTGTGTATACTGAAGAAAAGAGCTGGTTTAGTACCTCAGTCTTTTCCCTGTCATTGGTAATCATGCTACCCTTATCACATTTTAATGTACCTATATTTTCATTAGATTTTTTGCCATTAATATAATTTAAAAAACTTTTAGGGTTTGACTTAGAATCCTTTGCCATTAAGCTTTGCCATTAATCTTTCATTTTCAATTCAATTCTTGTTACATTTCTTATATATTTGGAATGTTAAGCCTGTACTTTTCTCTTTGAATAATTTAAATGTCCTAATTTCTCTTAACACATTTTTATTTAGCCACATTGGCTTGGATTAATTTATTTTACCTTTATAACCATGTGGTATGTGTTGATATGTATATTTATTTATGTTATGTATCCACTGTGTTTTTATTTGAGAATACTTTGTCCCAATTTATGTCATTTCCTTAAATCATTTAATTCTTCTTAAAATTAAAAGCCTTGGTTGATCCCTTGTAATACTGCTTATGAAAAGTGATTTTAAACGTGACCATGTTATGATCACTGTTATCCAAATGTTCTTTCACTTCTATGTTTGATATTATTTCTGTATTGTCTGATAGCACTAAATCTAATAGTGATCAACACCGGTGTCCCTTTAAGTATAAAACAATTCTAATGCATAGTACCTAATAAACCATTTGTCGCAATTACCGTTAAAAGGAAACTAACCTAACTTTCTTTGTTGTATCTAAAGAGGATGTACATCATGCAGTATAATGTTGTTGAGCTCTTACCAGAGATATGCCATACATAGTATAGAGCATGAAGATCAGATAACAGTTGCTGTTATTGAACGGATAGATAGAAGTTGTTATAATGGCCATCAGCAGAGATATGATTAACATGAGGGCTGTATACAGGACAACCCAAGACAACCTGAAAAACATATAGAAAATATGTGTCAGAAAATATACACTGATGCAGTCAATCAAATTAAATGACAGATAATTATTTTCTTGCTGCAATAATACTAGATAGCTGTAGAAACCAATAGTTAGAACTTTTTTGTTTCAGCCGGTCTACAAAATTCAGAACCTTTTTTGTAAAAACACTAATAAATTGCTAACAAAAAATATCACACTAAGGTCCTGATATTCTAAACCTCTCCGCTCAGGTAAGATATTCTAAAATGATCCTCCAGCACTGGGAGATCCCCTAGTGAAATATTCAATAGGCTGATGTTGTTTTGCTTCTCCAAGGGGGTTTTCCTGCATTTCTGTATGTGTAGAAGAGACAAGCCCAGTGTAATATAGCATTGCATGACAGTTCTGTTGCATTTAAACTTTGTGCGTTTGTACACTTTAGATTAAAAATGTAATTACATTTAAACTTTTCACTTTCTATTTTATATTTTATTTTGTATACAGCAGTGTATTTAGGAGTGTGATTTTTCAAATTGTGATTATGCCTTCACAGTTTCTGTGTAACTTTAACAAATTAGTCTCGTACTTTGTATATAAATGTGTATATTTTATAAATTAAATAGCGCCTTGTATGTCTTTTATTTAAATTAAAACTGAAAAACTGTCAGCTTCAGTTTCCGAGTGAGCGTCTTTACATTCTATGGGCCAGATAATCAAACATTCTCTAGTTTGGGGAGAGAGTATAGTGCTGACTTCACAGAGGTAGAACTGAATGTTCTAAGAAAAGGTGAGGAATCTTGAAATCCCAGAGAGATGAGAGATGCCTTCCATAGCAAGCAATGAAGCTCCCTTGGATACAAAATTTCACATGGCACAGAGTAGGTAACAAGAGAACCACTGGGGATGATATAAAGGCATCTATTTATCAAGCCGTCAACTTACCTGCATTCAACGGCACCAATACGCTCGCCTAAGATCGCCGCCGCTGACCTGAATACGTTCTCCAAAATTATCAAAAAAGCTGTCAAAAAGCCGCGCACCAAGTACGGTGTGATGAGCAGCGGACTGTTGTTAACTAACAGTCATCGATCTCGCTGCTCTTCGATTTTTTTACAGCTTTCTTGGTACCCTGTCACTAAATACCCACACTATACTATACTGTTTACCCCCTAAACCGCCGCTCCTGGAGCCCACCGCAACTAAATAAATTGTTTAACCCCTAAACCGCTGCTTCCGGAGCCCACCGCAACTCTAATAAATGTATTAACCCCTAAACCGCTGCTCACAGACCCCGCCGCAACTAAATACATTTTTTACCCCCTAAACCGCCCCTCACGGAGCCTACCGCCACTTACATTATACTTATTAACCGCTAATCTGCCCCCCCTACACCGCCGCCACTATATTAAATTTATTAACCCCTAATCTGCCCCCCTACACCCTGCCGCCACTATATTAAATGTATTAACCCCTAAGCCTAAGTCTAACCCTAACCCTAACACCCCCTAACTTAAATATAATTTAAATAAATATAAAAAATATTCCTAGCATTAAATAAATTATTCCTATTTAAAACTAAATACTTACCTATAAAATAAACCCTATGGCCTAGATTTGGAGTTTTGTCGGTAAAGACCCGCGTAGCTAACGCCGGCTTTTTTCTGGCCGCACCATAAAAATAACTCTGGTATTGAGAGTCTACATAAAGGCTGCGTTAGGCTCCAAAAAAGGAGCGTAGAGCATTTTTAACGCAGCTTCAACTCTCGATACCAGAGTTGCTTACGCAAGTGGCCAGCCTCAAAAACTTGCTCGTGCACGATTCCCCCATAGGAAACAATGGGGCTGTTTGAGCTGAAAAAAAAACTAACACCTGCAAAAAAGCCGCGTTCAGCTCCTAACGCAGCCCCATTGTTTGCTATGCGGAAACACTTCCTACGTCTGCACCTAACACCCTAACATGTACCCCGAGTCTAAACACCCCTAACCTTACACTTATTAACCCCTAATCTGCCGCCCCCGCTATCGCTGACCCCTGCATATTATTATTAACCCCTAATCTGCCGCTCCGTAAACCGCCGCTACTTACATTATCCCTATGTACCCCTAATCTGCTGCCCTAACATCGCCGACCCCTATATTATATTTATTAACCCCTAATCTGCCCCCCACAACGTCGCCTCCACCTGCCTACACTTATTAACCCCTAATCTGCCGACCGGACCTGAGCGCTACTATAATAAAGTTATTAACCCCTAATCCGCCTCACTAACCCTATAATAAATAGTATTAACCCCTAATCTGCCCTCCCTAACATTGCCAACACCTAACTTCAATTATTAACCCCTAATCTACCTGTAAAATAAATATAAATCCTAAAATAGCTATAATTATAATTTATATTGTAGCTATATTAGGATTTATTTTACAGGTAAGTATTTAGCTTTAAATAGGAATAATTTATTTAATAAGAGATAATTAATTTCGTTAGATGTAAATTATATTTAACTTAGGGGGGTGTTAGTGTTAGGGTTAGACTTAGCTTTAGGGGTCAGCCAATCGGAATTAAGGTAGGAATATTCTGATTGGCTGATGGAATCAGCCAATCAGAATCAAGTTCAATCCGATTGGCTGATCCAATCAGCCAATCAGATTGAGCTCGCATTCTATTGGCTGTTCCGATCAGCCAATAGAATGCGAGCTCAATCTGATTGGCTGATTGGATCAGCCAATCGGATTGAACTTGATTCTGATTGGCTGATTCCATCAGCCAATCAGAATATTCCTACCTTAATTCCGATTGGCTGATAGAATCCTATCAGCCAATCGGAATTCGAGGGACGCCATCTTGGATGACGTCCCTTAAAGGAACCGTCATTCGGCTAGTATGCGTCGGGAGAAGAGGATGTTCCGTGTCGGATGGAAGATGATGGCTCCCGAAGAAAGAAGATTGAAGATGCCGTTGATAGAAGACTTCATCCGGATCATGGACCTCTTCAGCTCCCGCTTGGATGAAGACTTCATCCGGATCATGGACCTCTTCAGCTCCCGCTTGGATGAAGACTTCAGCCGGATCATGGACCTCTTCAGCCCCCCGCTTGGGCTTGGATCAGGACATCGGAGGAGCTCTTCAGGACGGATCGGTGAACCTGGTATGGTGAAGATAAGGTAGGAAGATCTTCAGGGGCTTAGTGTTACGTTTATTTAAGGGGGGGTTGGGTTAGATTAGGGGTATGTGGGTGGTGGGTTGTAATGTTGGGGGGGGGTATTGTATATTTTTTTTTTACAGGCAAAAGAGCTGAATTCTTTGGGGCATGCCCCGCAAAGGGCCCTGTTTAGGGCTGGTAAGGTAAAAGAGCTTTGAACTTTAGTAATTTAGAATAGGGTAGGGCATTTTTTTATTTTGGGGGGCTTTGTTATTTTATTAGGGGGCTTAGAGTAGGTGTAATTAGTTTAAAATTGTTGTAATATTTTTCTTATGTTTGTAAATATTTTTTTATTTTTTGTAACTTAGTTCTTTTTTATTTTTTGTACTTTAGCTAGTTTATTTAATTGTATTTATTTGTAGGAATTGTATTTAATTAATTTATTGATAGTGTAGTGTTAGGTTAATTGTAGGTAATTGTAGGTAGTTTATTTAATGAATTTACAGGGAGTGCAGAATTATTAGGCAAGTTGTATTTTTGAGGATTAATTTTATTATTGAACAACAACCATGTTCTCAATGAACCCAAAAAACTCATTAATATCAAAGCTGAATAGTTTTGGAAGTAGTTTTTAGTTTGTTTTTAGTTATAGCATTTTTAGGGGGATATCTGTGTGTGCAGGTGACTATTACTGTGCATAATTATTAGGCAACTTAACAAAAAACAAATATATACCCATTTCAATTATTTATTTTTACCAGTGAAACCAATATAACATCTCAACATTCACAAATATACATTTCTGACATTCAAAAACAAAACAAAAACAAATCAGTGACCAATATAGCCACCTTTCTTTGCAAGGACACTCAAAAGCCTACCATCCATGGATTCTGTCAGTGTTTTGATCTGTTCACCATCAACATTGCGTGCAGCAGCAACCACAGCCTCCCAGACACTGTTCAGAGAGGTGTACTGTTTTCCATCCTTGTAAATCTCACATTTGATGATGGACCACAGGTTCTCAATGGGGTTCAGATCAGGTGAACAAGGAGGCCATGTCATTAGATTTTCTTCTTTTATACCCTTTCTTGCCAGCCACGCTGTGGAGTACATGGACGCGTGTGATGGAGCATTGTCCTGCATGAAAATCATGTTTTTCTTGAAGGATGCAGACTTCTTCCTGTACCACTGCTTGAAGAAGGTGTCTTCCAGAAACTGGCAGTAGGACTGGGAGTTGAGCTTGACTCCATCCTCAACCTGAATAGGCCCCACAAGCTCATCTTTGATGATACCAGCCCAAAACAGTACTCCACCTCCACCTTGCTGGCGTCTGAGTCGGACTGGAGCTCTCTGCCCTTTACCAATCCAGCCACGGGCCCATCAAGACTCACTCTCATTTCATCAGTCCATAAAACCTTAGAAAAATCAGTCTTGAGATATTTCTTGGCCCAGTCTTGACGTTTCAGCTTGTGTGTCTTGTTCAGTGGTGGTCGTCTTTCAGCCTTTCTTACCTTGGCCATGTCTCTGAGTATTGCACACCTTGTGCTTTTGGGCACTCCAGTGATGTTGCAGCTCTGAAATATGGCCAAACTGGTGGCAAGTGGCATCTTGGCAGCTGCACGCTTGACTTTTCTTAGTTCATGGGCAGTTATTTTGCGCCTTGGTTTTTCCACACGCTTCTTGCGACCCTGTTGACTATTTTGAATGCAACGCTTGATTGTTCGATGATCACGCTTCAGAAGCTTTGCAATTTTAAGAGTGCTGCATCCCTCTGCAAGATATCTCACTATTTTTGACTTTTCTGAGCCTGTCTAGTCCTTCTTTTGACCCATTTTGCCAAAGGAAAGGAAGTTGCCTAATAATTATGCACACCTGATATAGGGTGTTGATGTCATTAGACCACACCCCTTCTCATTACAGAGATGCACATCACCTAATATGCTTAATTGGTAGTAGGCTTTCGAGCCTATACAGCTTGGAGTAAGACAACATGCATAAAGAGGATGATGTGGTCAAAATACTAATTTGCCTAATAATTCTGCACTCCCTGTATTGATAGAGTAGTGTTAGGTTTAATTGTAACTTAGGTTAGGATTTATTTTACAGGTAATTTTGTAATTATTTTAACTATTTTAGCTATTAAATAGTTCTTAACTATTTAATAGCTATTGTACCTGGTTAAAATAAATACAAAGTTACCTGTAAAATAAATATAAATCCTAAAATAGCTATAATATAATTATAATTTATACTGTAGCTATATTAGGATTTATTTTACAGGTAAGTATTTATCTTTAAATAGGAATAATTTATTTAATAAGAGTTAATTAATTTCGTTAGATTAAAATTATATTTAACTTAGGGGGGTGTTAGTGTTAGGGTTAGACTTAGCTTTAGGGGTTAATACATTTATTAGAATAGCGGTGAGGTCCGGTCGGCAGATTAGGGGTTAATAAGTGTAGGCAGGTGGAGGCGACGTTGTGGGGGGCAGATTAGGGGTGAATAAATATAATATAGGGGTCGGCGGTGTTAGGGGCAGCAGATTAGGGGTACATAAGTATAACGTAGGTGCGGGTCGGCAGATTAGGGGTTAAAAAAATTTAATCGAGTTGCGGCGATGTGGGGGGACCTCGGTTTAGGGGTACATAGGTAGTTTATGGGTGTTAGTGTACTTTAGAGCACAGTAGTTAAGAGCTTTATAAACCGGCGTTAGCTCAGAAAGCTCTTAACTACTGACTTTTTTCCTGCGGCTGGAGTTTTGTCGTTAGATGTCTAACGCTCACTTCAGACACGACTCTAAATACCGGCGTTAGAAAGATCCCATTGAAAAGATAGGATACGCAAATTACGTAAGGGGATCTGCGGTATGGAAAAGTTGCGGCTGGAAAGTGAGCGTTAGACCCTATTTTGAGTGACTCTAAATACCGGAGTTAGCCTAAAACCAGCGTTAGGAGCCTCTAACGCTGGTTTTCACGGCTAACGCCAAACTCCAAATCTAGGCCTAAGCTAGCTACAATATAACTAATAGTTACATTGTAGCTATCTTAGGGTTTATTTTTATTTTACAGGCAACTTTGTATTTATTTTAACTAGGCACAATAGTTATTAAATAGTTATTAACTATTTAATAACTACCTAGCTAAAATAAATACAAATATACCTGTAAAATAAGACCTAACCTAAGTTACAATTACACCTAACTCTACACTATAATTAAATTAATTCCCTAAATTAACTAAAGTACAAAAAAAAAACACTAAATTACAGAAAATAATAAAATAATTACAAGATTTTTAAACTAATTACACCTAATCTAATCCCCCTAACAAAATAAAAAAGCCCCCCCAAAATAAAAAAAGCCCTACCCTACACTAAATTATAAATAGCCCTTAAAAGGGCCTTTTGCGGGGCATTGCCCCAAAGTAATCAGCTCTTTTACCTGTAAAAAAAAATTACAACCCCCCCAACATTAAAACCCACCACCCACACAACCAACCCTACTCTAAAACCCACCCATTCCCCCTTTAAAAAAACCTAACACTAACCCCTTGAAGATCACCCTACCTTAAGACTTCTTCACCCAACCGGGCCGAAGCCCTCAACGAAGCCGGGCGAAGTGGTCCTCCAGACGGGCAGAAGTCTTCATCCAAGCCAGGCAGAAGAGGTCCTCCAGACGGGCAGAAGTCTTCATCCAGACGGCATCTTCTATCTTCATCCATCCGGCGCGGAGTGGGTCCATCTTCAAGACATCCGACGCGGAGCATCCTCTTCATCCGGAGTCTTCTTCGACAATGACGGATCCTTTAAGTGACGTCATCCACTTATCCTATTGGTTGATGCAATCAGCCAATAGGATTGAAGTTCAATCCTATTGGGTGATTGAGCTCGCATTCTATTGGCTGATTGGAACAGCCAATAGGATTGAAGTTCAATCCTATTGACTGAGTGCATCAACCAATAGGATTTTTCCTACCTTAATTCCGATTGGCTGATAGAAATCTATCAGCCAATCGGAATTGAAGGGACGCCATCTTGGATGATGTCACTTAAAGGACCCGTCATTGTCGAAGAAGACTCCGGATGAAGAGGATGCTCTTCGTCGATGTCTTGAAGATGGACCCGCTTCGCGCCGGATGGATGAAGATAGAAGATGCCGTCTGGATGAAGACTTCTGCCCGTCTGGAGGACCTCTTCTGCCCGGCTTGGATGAAGACTTCTGCCAATCTGGAGGACCACTTCGCCCGGCTTTCGTTGAGGACTTTGGCCCGGTTGGGTGAAGACGTCTCAAGGTAGGGTGATCTTCAAGGGGTTAGTGTTAGGTTTTTTTAAGGGGAGATTGGGTGGGTTTTAGAGTAGGGTTGGTTGTGTAGGTGGTGAGTTTTAATGGTGGTGGGGGTTGTCATTTTTTTTTTACAGGTAAAAGAGCTGATTTGTATTTGTAATTTAGTGTAGGGTAGGGCTTTTTTTATTTTGGAGGGTCTTTTTTATTTTGTTAGGGGGATTAGATTAGGTGTAATTAGTTTAAAAATCTTGTAATTATTTTATTATTTTCTGTAATTTAGTGTTTGTTTGTTTTTGTACTTTAGATAATTTTATTTAATTTTATTTAATTGTAGTTAATTTCGGGAATTAATTTAATTATAGTGTAGTGTTAGGTGTAATTGTAACTTAGGTTAGGTTTTATTTTACAGGTACTTTTGTCTTTATTTTAACTAGGAAGTTATTAAATAGTTAATAACTATTTAATAACTATTGTACCTAGTTAAAATAAATACAAAGATGCCTGTAAAATAAAAATAAACCCTAAGCTAGCTACAATGTAACTATTAGTTATATTGTAGCTAGCTTAGGGTTTATTTTATAGGTAAGTATTTAGTTTTAAATAGGAATAATTTATTTAATGCTAGGAATATTTATTTATATTTATTTAAATTATATTTAAGTTAGGGGGTGTTAGGGTTAGACTTAGGTTTAAGGGTTAATAAATTTAATATAGTGGCGGCGATGTTGGGGGCGGCAGATTAGGGGTTAATAAGTATAATGTAGGTTGCGGCGGTGTAGGGGGGGGCAGATCAGGGGTTAATAAGTATAATGTAGGTGGCGGTGGGCTCTGGGAGCGGCGGTTTAGGGGTTAATAAGTATAATGTAGGTGGCGGCGGTGTAGGGGGGCAGATTATGGGTTAATAAGTATAATGTAGGTGGCGGTGGGCTCTGGGAGCAGTGGTTTAGGGGTTAAACACTTTATTTAGTTGCGGCGGGGTCCGTGAGCGGCGGTTTAAGGGTTAATAAGTTTATTAGAGTGGCGATGGGCTCAGGGAGCGGCGGTTTAGGGGTTAATAAGTATAATGTAGGTGGCGGCGGTGTAGGGGGGGGCAGCAACTCTCGATACCAGAGTTGCTTACGCAAGCGGCCAGCCTCAAAAACGTGCTCGTGCACGATTCCCCCATAGGAAACAATGGGGCTGTTTGAGCTGAAAAAAAAACTAACACCTGCAAAAAAGCCGCGTTCAGCTCCTAATGCAGCCCCATTGTTTGCTATGCGGAAACACTTCCTACGTCTGCACCTAACACCCTAACATGTACCCCGAGTCTAAACACCCCTAACCTTACACTTATTAACCCCTAATCTGCCGCCCCCGCTATCGCTGACCCCTGCATATTATTATTAACCCCTAATCTGCCGCTCCGTAAACCGCCGCTACTTACATTATCCCTATGTACCCCTAATCTGCTGCCCTAACATCGCCGACCCCTATATTATATTTATTAACCCCTAATCTGCCCCCCACAACGTCGCCTCCACCTGCCTACACTTATTAACCCCTAATCTGCCGACCGGACCTGAGCGCTACTATAATAAAGTTATTAACCCCTAATCCGCCTCACTAACCCTATAATAAATAGTATTAACCCCTAATCTGCCCTCCCTAACATCGCCAACACCTAACTTCAATTATTAACCCCTAATCTACCTGTAAAATAAATATAAATCCTAAAATAGCTATAATATAATTATAATTTATATTGTAGCTATATTAGGATTTATTTTACAGGTAAGTATTTAGCTTTAAATAGGAATAATTTATTTAATAAGAGATAATTAATTTCGTTAGATGTAAATTATATTTAACTTAGGGGGGTGTTAGTGTTAGGGTTAGACTTAGCTTTAGGGGTCAGCCAATCGGAATTAAGGTAGGAATATTCTGATTGGCTGATGGAATCAGCCAATCAGAATCAAGTTCAATCCGATTGGCTGATCCAATCAGCCAATCAGATTGAGCTTGCATTCTATTGGCTGTTCCGATCAGCCAATAGAATGCGAGCTCAATCTGAATGGCTGATTGGATCAGCCAATCGGATTGAACTTGATTCTGATTGGCTGATTCCATCAGCCAATCAGAATATTCCTACCTTAATTCCGATTGGCTGATAGAATCCTATCAGCCAATCGGAATTCGAGGGAGGCCATCTTGGAACCGTCATTCGGCTAGTAGGCGTCGGGAGAAGAGGATGTTCCGCGTCGGATGGAAGATGATGGCTCCCGAAGAAAGAAGATTGAAGATGCCGTTGATAGAAGACTTCATCCGGATCATGGACCTCTTCAGCTCCCGCTTGGATGAAGACTTCATCCGGATCATGGACCTCTTCAGCTCCCGCTTGGATGAAGACTTCAGCCGGATCATGGACCTCTTCAGCCCCCCGCTTGGGCTTGGATCAGGACATCGGAGGAGCTCTTCAGGTATGGTGAAGATAAGGTAGGAAGATCTTCAGGGGCTTAGTGTTAGGTTTATTTAAGGGGGGTTTGGGTTAGATTAGGGGTATGTGGGTGGTGGGTTGTAATGTTGGGGGGGGGTATTGTATGTTTTTTTTTACAGGCAAAAGAGCTGAATTCTTTGGGGCATGCCCTGCAAAGGGCCCTGTTCAGGGCTGGTAAGGTAAAAGAGCTTTGAACTTTAGTAATTTAGAATAGGGTAGGGCATTTTTTATTTTGGGGGGCTTTGTTATTTTATTAGGGGGCTTAGAGTAGGTGTAATTAGTTTAAAATTGTTGTAATATTTTTCTTATGTTTGTAAATATTTTTTTATTTTTTGTAACTTAGTTCTTTTTTATTTTTTGTACTTTAGCTAGTTTATTTAATTGTATTTATTTGTAGGAATTGTATTTAATTAATTTATTGATAGTGTAGTGTTAAGTTAATTGTAGGTAATTGTAGGTAGTTTATTTAATTAATTTACAGGGAGTGCAGAATTATTAGGCAAGTTGTATTTTTGAGGATTAATTTTATTATTGAACAACAACCATGTTCTCAATGAACCCAAAAAACTCATTAATATCAAAGCTGAATAGTTTTGGAAGTAGTTTTTAGTTTGTTTTTAGTTATAGCATTTTTAGGGGGATATCTGTGTGTGCAGGTGACTATTACTGTGCATAATTATTAGGCAACTTAACAAAAAACAAATATATACCCATTTCAATTATTTATTTTTACCAGTGAAACCAATATAACATCTCAACATTCACAAATATACATTTCTGACATTCAAAAACAAAACAAAAACAAATCAGTGACCAATATAGCCACCTTTCTTTGCAAGGACACTCAAAAGCCTACCATCCATGGATTCTGTCAGTGTTTTGATCTGTTCACCATCAACATTGCGTGCAGCAGCAACCACAGCCTCCCAGACACTGTTCAGAGAGGTGTACTGTTTTCCCTCCTTGTAAATCTCACATTTGATGATGGACCACAGGTTCTCAATGGGGTTCAGATCAGGTGAACAAGGAGGCCATGTCATTAGATTTTCTTCTTTTATACCCTTTCTTGCCAGCCACGCTGTGGAGTACATGGACACGTGTGATGGAGCATTGTCCTGCATGAAAATCATGTTTTTCTTGAAGGATGCAGACTTCTTCCTGTACCACTGCTTGAAGAAGGTGTCTTCCAGAAACTGGCAGTAGGACTGGGAGTTGAGCTTGACTCCATCCTCAACCCGAAAAGGCCCCACAAGCTCATCTTTGATGATACCAGCCCAAAACAGTACTCCACCTCCACCTTGCTGGCGTCTGAGTCGGACTGGAGCTCTCTGCCCTTTACCAATCCAGCCACGGGCCCATCAAGACTCACTCTCATTTCATCAGTCCATAAAACCTTAGAAAAATCAGTCTTGAGATATTTCTTGGCCCAGTCTTGACGTTTCAGCTTGTGTGTCTTGTTCAGTGGTGGTCGTCTTTCAGCCTTTCTTACCTTGGCCATGTCTCTGAGTATTGCACACCTTGTGCTTTTGGGCACTCCAGTGATGTTGCAGCTCTGAAATATGGCCAAACTGGTGGCAAGTGGCATCTTGGCAGCTGCACGCTTGACTTTTCTCAGTTCATGGGCAGTTATTTTGCGCCTTGGTTTTTCCACACGCTTCTTGCGACCCTTTTGACTATTTTGAATGCAACGCTTGATTGTTCGATGATCACGCTTCAGAAGCTTTGCAATTTTAAGAGTGCTGCATCCCTCTGCAAGATATCTCACTATTTTTGACTTTTCTGAGCCTGTCAAGTCCTTCTTTTGACCCATTTTGCCAAAGGAAAGGAAGTTGCCTAATAATTATGCACACCTGATATAGGGTGTTGATGTCATTAGACCACACCCCTTCTCATTACAGAGATGCACATCACCTAATATGCTTAATTTGTAGTAGGTTTTCGAGCCTATACAGCTTGGAGTAAGACAACATGCATAAAGAGGATGATGTGGTCAAAATACTCATTTGCCTAATAATTCTGCACTCCCTGTATTGATAGTGTAGTGTTAGGTTTAATTGTAACTTAGGTTAGGATTTATTTTACAGGTAATTTTGTAATTATTTTAACTATTTTAGCTATTAAATAGTTCTTAACTATTTAATAGCTATTGTACCTGGTTAAAATAAATACAAAGTTACCTGTAAAATAAATATAAATCCTAAAATAGCTATAATATAATTATAATTTATACTGTAGCTATATTAGGATTTATTTTACAGGTAAGTATTTATCTTTAAATAGGAATAATTTATTTAATAAGAGTTAATTAATTTCGTTAGATTAAAATTATATTTAATTTAGGGGGGTGTTAATGTTAGGGTTAGACTTAGCTTTAGGGGTTAATACATTTATTAGAATAGCGGTGAGGTCCGGTCGGCAGATTTAGGGGTTAATAAGTGTAGGCAGGTGGAGGCGACGTTGTGGGGGGCAGATTAGGGGTGAATAAATATAATATAGGGGTCGGCGGTGTTAGGGGCAGCAGATTAGGGGTACATAAGTATAACGTAGGTGGCGGTCGGCAGATTAGGGGTTAAAAAAATGTAATCGAGTTGCGGCGATGTGGGGGGACCTCGGTTTAGGGGTACATAGGTAGTTTATGGGTGTTAGTGTACTTTAGAGCACAGTAGTTAAGAGCTTTATAAACCGGCGTTAGCCCAGAAAGCTCTTAACTACTGACTTTTTTCCTGCGGCTGGAGTTTTGTCGTTAGATGTCTAACGCTCACTTCAGACACGACTCTAAATACCGGAGTTAGAAAGATCCCATTGAAAAGATAGGATACGCAATTTACGTAAGGGGATCTGCGGTAACTGCGGTATGGAAAAGTCGCGGCTGAAAAGTGAGCGTTAGACCCTATTTTGAGTGACTCCAAATACCGGAGTTAGCCTAAAACCAGCGTTAGGAGCCTCTAACGCTGGTTTTCACGGCTAACGCCAAACTCCAAATCTAGGCCTAAGCTAGATACAATATAACTAATAGTTACATTGTATCTATCTTAGGGTTTATTTTTATTTTACAGGCAACTTTGTATTTATTTTAACTAGGCACAATAGTTATTAAATAGTTATTAACTATTTAATAACTACCTAGCTAAAATAAATACAAATATACCTGTAAAATAAGACCTAACCTAAGTTACAATTACACCTAACACTACACTATAATTAAATTAATTCCCTAAATTAACTAAAGTACAAAAAAAAACACTAAATTACAGAAAATAATAAAATAATTACAAGATTTTTAAACTAATTACACCTAATCTAATCCCCCTAACAAAATAAAAAAGCCCCCCCAAAATAAAAAAAGCCCTACCCTACACTAAATTATAAATAGCCCTTAAAAGGGCCTTTTGCGGGGCATTGCCCCAAAGTAATCAGCTCTTTTACCTGTAAAAAAAAATTACAACCCCCCCAACATTAAAACCCACCACCCACACAACCAACCCTACTCTAAAACCCACCCATTCCCCCTTTAAAAAAAACTAACACTAACCCCTTGAAGATCACCCTACCTTAAGACTTCTTCACCCAACCGGGCCGAAGCCCTCAACGAAGCCGGGCGAAGTGGTCCTCCAGACGGGCAGAAGTCTTCATCCAAGCCAGGCAGAAGAGGTCCTCCAGACGGGCAGAAGTCTTCATCCAGACGGCATCTTCTATCTTCATCCATCCGGCGCGGAGTGGGTCCATCTTCAAGACATCCGACGCGGAGCATCCTCTTCATCCGGAGTCTTCTTCGACAATGACGGATCCTTTAAGTGACGTAATCCACTTATCCTATTGGTTGATGCAATCAGCCAATAGGATTGAAGTTCAATCCTATTGGGTGATTGAGCTCGCATTCTATTGGCTGATTGGAACAGCCAATAGGATTGAAGTTCAATCCTATTGACTGAGTGCATCAACCAATAGGATTTTTCCTACCTTAATTCCGATTGGCTGATAGAAATCTATCAGCCAATCGGAATTGAAGGGACGCCATCTTGGATGATGTCACTTAAAGGACCCGTCATTGTCGAAGAAGACTCCGGATGAAGAGGATGCTCCGCGTCGATGTCTTGAAGATGGACCCGCTTCGCGCCGGATGGATGAAGATAGAAGATGCCGTCTGGATGAAGACTTCTGCCCGTCTGGAGGACCTCTTCTGCCCGGCTTGGATGAAGACTTCTGCCAATCTGGAGGACCACTTCGCCCGGCTTTCGTTGAGGACTTCGGCCCGGTTGGGTGAAGACGTCTCAAGGTAGGGTGATCTTCAAGGGGTTAGTGTTAGGTTTTTTTAAGGGGAGATTGGGTGGGTTTTAGAGTAGGGTTGGTTGTGTGGGTGGTGAGTTTTAATGGTGGTGGGGGTTGTCATTTTTTTTTACAGGTAAAAGAGCTGATTTGTATTTGTAATTTAGTGTAGGGTAGGGCTTTTTTTTATTTTGGAGGGTCTTTTTTATTTTGTTAGGGGGATTAGATTAGGTGTAATTAGTTTAAAAATCTTGTAATTATTTTATTATTTTCTGTAATTTAGTGTTTGTTTGTTTTTGTACTTTAGATAATTTTATTTAATTTTATTTAATTGTAGTTAATTTCAGGAATTAATTTAATTATAGTGTAGTGTTAGGTGTAATTGTAACTTAGGTTAGGTTTTATTTTACAGGTACTTTTGTCTTTATTTTAACTAGGAAGTTATTAAATAGTTAATAACTATTTAATAACTATTGTACCTAGTTAAAATAAATACAAAGATGCCTGTAAAATAAAAATAAACCCTAAGCTAGCTACAATGTAACTATTAGTTATATTGTAGCTAGCTTAGGGTTTATTTTATAGGTAAGTATTTAGTTTTAAATAGGAATAATTTATTTAATGCTAGGAATATTTATTTATATTTATTTAAATTATATTTAAGTTAGGGGGTGTTAGGGTTAGACTTAGGTTTAAGGGTTAATAAATTTAATATAGTGGCGGCGATGTTGGGGGCGGCAGATTAGGGGTTAATAAGTATAATGTAGGTTGCGGCGGTGTAGGGGGGGGGCAGATCAGGGGTTAATAAGTATAATGTAGGTGGCGGTGGGCTCTGGGAGCGGCGGTTTAGGGGTTAATAAGTATAATGTAGGTGGCGGCGGTGTAGGGGGGCCGATTATGGGTTAATAAGTATAATGTAGGTGGCGGTGGGCTCTGGGAGCAGTGGTTTAGGGGTTAAACACTTTATTTAGTTGCGGCGGGGTCCGTGAGCAGCGGTTTAAGGGTTAATAAGTTTATTAGAGTGGCGGTGGGCTCAGGGAGCGGCGGTTTAGGGGTTAATAAGTATAATGTAGGTGGCGGCGGTGTAGGGGGGGCAGATTAGGGGTGTTTAGACTCGGGGTACATGTTAGGGTGTTAGGTGTATACATTACAATAGGAATCAATGGGATATCGGGAAGCAGCGAACATGAGCTTTCGCTGCTTTCAGACTCCCATTGATTCCTATGGCATCCGCAGCCTCCAGGGCGGCGGACTGAAAACCAGGTACGCTGGGCCGGAATAGTGTCGAGCGTACCTGGTAGACTTTTGATAACTAGCGTTCGGAACATCTGTAGTGACGTAAGCATCGATCTGTGTCGGACTGAGTCCGGCGGATCGTATGTTACGTCACAAAATTCTACTTTTGCCGGTCTGTAGGGTTTGATCACTAAGGCGAATCAGGCTCGCCACAAATACGCTGCGGAATTCCAGCGTATTTGCGGTTGACGGCTTGATAAATAGATGCCAAAGGCTCCATTTGCACCAATTGCAAATTAAACTGAATGTTTTCACTACAATTTAACTTGCTTATGTCTATATTTTACTATATATTAATTTTCTGTTAGCTAAGATAAGTGTATTGTGAATTTTGAGCAAACTGCAGCTGCATACAGCTGACGAGACAAATCAGTGAGACCAGCGTGTTTAAAATGCTAAGAACATTTCACAAGACTTGTGAGAGAGCTTCAGACATACACTGGAAAATGCCCTGTCCCTCCAACTTTCTGAAATTGAGAAAATACAATGTATCATCCTAAAGTTATTAACGTACACTTTAAAAGCGTAATCAATACTGTACCCGGCTAAAATAAGTATTAAAACTCCAGATGGGTTTAAGACCTTTGACAATCCTCAGGAAGCAGAAAAATTCCTATTAGAGGAAGTTAGGTGACAGAGAAGGACATAATTGAGGACAAGTGGGTCGATACTAGAATAGGATGGATCATAGGGTAGGGAACAGTAGGTTGTTGTTAGAAGAACCACACAAGGGATTGGTTGAATTCTATGCTAAGAGATTGGGTGGGGAGGGGGTGGTTTCTGGATGGATGAATGGACTTCTTTATTTTTTTTTATTTTTTTTTTATTTATTTTTTGTTTTCTCTCTCTTGCTTTCTTCCTGCTTCCCACCCCCTCCGACCAGGTTGGGAGTAGAGGGTGCAGCATGTTTGAATATTTGAATACTGAATGAGTGGGAGGTATAAGATAGGCTCCTGGAATGTTGGTGGTTTTAATTCTCCAATCAAAAGGAAGGCGGTCTTGCAACACTTGAATAAACTTAAAATAGACATAGGTATGCTGCAAGAAACGCATCTCGATGAGGGGGAAAGCCAGAAGTTGAAGTGGGGATGGGTTGGAGAAGTGGTATACGCCCCAGCTATCCATAAGAAAAAAGGGGTTGCCATCTTATTTAGGAAAAATTTGCAATACCAAATCATGAAAAAGGAAATGGACCCACAGGGTAGATTTATCATTTTGGAAATGGAACTAGAGGGGAGGAGAATTATAGTGTGTAATATATATGGCCCTAATGAAAAGAAAAAACGTTTTTGGAAAATGTTGCAGGATAAATTGATGGGATCAGATAGGAATATTATTCTGGGGGGGGATTTGAATATGGTTGCATCAGGCTTAATAGACAGGAAACAACAGGCGGGGAAGCAGCATTCTGGAAATAGGGACACTAGAACATTTTAAAAATTTTGTTATAATTTAGATCTCCTAGATATATGGAGAAATACTTTTCCAGATACTAAAGAATACACTTGTCTCTCCAAAGCATATAAATCCCTCGCGCGTATTGATATGTTTTTAGTTAGTAAGAACTTATACACCCTGATTCAAAAAACAACAATAATGCCAATTACCCTTTCTGATCATGCGCCAATCTCGCTATCATTAGTAATTAGCACTAATAAACTACCAAACAATAGATTGTTCTTCCCAAATTACTTATATACAAATTTGAAGTTTCGGAACTTCTTGTCAAGTAAGTGGGAGGAATACCTAGACAAAAATAAGGGATCGGTTGAGAATATAGAGATATTATGGCAAGCCTTCAAGGCAGTAATTCGAGGATAAATAATAGCCTATTTGGCTAAAGCGAAAAAAATAAACAATAGCCAGTGGTTACAACTCACGAATCAGATTGTTAATAAATTTCAAAGATACACACAGAATAATAACAGTGAGAACTGGAATCAATACCTAGAGGCTAAGAAACAGAGGGACGATTGGTGTATAGCTAAAGAAATACAAGCAGAAACGAGGCGCAATAGTAAATTTATGGTGTATGGTAATAAGTCAGGGAAGTTCCTGGCTAAAATGATTAGTTTTCAGAAATCAAGTAAAAACATAACGGCTATTAAAGTGAAAGGTAAAATCATCACCCAGCCATTGGATATTATTAAGGAATTTCAACAGCACTTCCAAAATTTGTACAGGGAGAGAAAAATTGAGCAAAGTAACAAGGAGCAGTTCTGGGGAAGTATTAGGCTCCCCCAAGTTAAGAAGGAAGACCTTGAAATGCTGAACACCCCAATAACTCAGGAAGAAATCAGTAAGACTATTAACAAATTAAAGCTTAATAAGGCTTCGGGACCTGATGATATTCCTGGGGAGTTATATAAGATCATTGGGGACAAAATAATCCATATTCTAAAGGATATGTTTAACTCCTTTCTTATAGAGGGGATTAGCCCAACTAAATACTTTAATGAATCCAGGATTGTTCTGGTACCAAAACAGGGGAAGGATTTGAAATGTATTGAGTCTTATAGACCCATTTCCTTGTTGAATGTGGACTACAAGATATTAACACACATTCTAGCGAATAGACTGCAGATAGCCATGGGCCCACTTGTGCACCCAGACCAAACTGGATTCATGAAAGGTAGGACGTTGGTAAAAAATATTAGAAAATTAGAACTTGCAATAAATTACTGTGACATAGTTAAGAAAGAGGGATCATTTCTTGCTAAGGATGCTGCTATTATATCTATTGATACACAGAAGGCTTTTGATTCTCTGATCTGGGATCATATGTTTACTGCTATGGGAAACTTTGGGATTAAGGGTAATTTTGTGAATATTATCACATTATTATACAATACACCCCAGGCTGCTCTAGTTATTAAATCTATTCTCTCGGATAAATTCAATTTACAGCGAGGGACAAGGCAGGGATGTCCTATCTCACCCTTGCTATTTAATTTATCATTGGAACCCTTAGCTATTTATTTTAGAGAATATCTAGAAGGAATAGATATAGGACAATCTAGGATACAACAAGCAATCTACGCTGATGATGTGCTTATTTTTACACAAAATCTGGGAAATAACTTACCATTAATTGTTGATGCTTTGGACAGATATCAGACCTTTACAGGTTTTGGAATAAATAAGAGTAAATCGGAAATAATGTGGCTGATTAAAAATAAAGATTTTCCTTTAACCCCCGTTATGGAAGCAAAAGAATATATCTCATATTTGGGTTTGAAATTCTCATGCGACCCAGGGAAGTGGTATAGTCTAAACTTTCTCCCACTTATTATATCACTTAAAGAAGACATAGATAGATGGATGAACTTGCCCTTGTCCCTATCTGGTAGGATTCAGTTAATAAAAATGATCTCACTACCCAAATTTCTCTATGTATTTCAGGCTATGCCTCTTCTTTTAGCAAAGAGGGATAGCTTAATAATCAATAAACACATTAGGCAATTTATTTGGAAGAACAGCAGATCTAGGATAGCCATAAGGCGCATGTCAGCTGGGAGGAAGGGAATGGGAATGGCCGTCCCGGACTTCGAAGCTTACAATTTAGCAGCTAATATGAAGTATGTGGTAGACTGGTTCTTAGAGACAGATCACTTCTCGATATATAACATAGAGGAAGGGCTAGTCGCACCATTTTCTCTGAAAGCCTTGGTTCATATGTTGCCAACTGAAATTCCTAAATGGATCAAAAAATTAAAAATTATTGAACAACCGATACGGGCTTGGCGTAAGTTCTGTGCGAGAACGGGTTCCAACTTTAGGGTCTCTCCATACCTAACGATTAGAGGGAACCCAGAGTTTTCGGAGGGATATGATTCTTCAAGATTTGGGAAGTGGACTAATGCTGGGGTCAAATATATGATTCAAATAATTAATATATCGGAGAATAGAGTGTAAACTAGAATTCGGTATTACCAACTCCCAATATTTCGCTTTTTTGCAACTTCGGCATTATGCTGAACAAATTCTGAAGACGCCAGGTTTGGAGTGGAATAATAAAGCCTTAAAACAAATTCTTTGCTTATTTAGTCTAGGGAAACTCTCAATCTCATCCATATATGGGGCTTTATTAGTTAATCAAGATACGAGTAATATTAGATATCTAACCTTAAGATGGAGGGAGTGTTTGGTTATTTCTATAGAGCCAGAGCTTCTGATTAGTTCGGTTAAAAGAGTAGCGAAGGCTATGACAGGGGAATATTTTAGAGAACAAAAAATTAAAATCTTATATCAGGTGTATATTACCCCGAAGTCTCTCTCGCCATGGGTAAAAGGAAGAGATAGCTTGTGTTGTATCAGATGTAAATTAGTCCTAGCTGATATATACCATATGTTTTGGTTTTGCCCGGTGATTCAGAGGTTTTGGGGTAAAATTTCATTTTGGTTAACAAAACTTCTTCAACGACATACCCATATTACTTGCCAGAATGTTTTCTTTCTAACAACGTATGAGGAAATTGGGTGGAACCCTTTATTAATAAATACGGTTATTCTTATAGGTAGGAAAATAATCTTGAAAAACTGGCGATCTCACAAGGAGCCCAAATTTGCAGAATTTAAGAAAGGTATACATTATCAGCTATTTCTAGAGCAGATTAAAACCCAAATTGATATGGAAATAAGCATAGAGGCCTTTTTTGCTAAATGGGAAATCTATATTAAGTCGCTGGATATAAGCACTAGGAAGTTGGTTATTTCACCTTTTAGAGATTCAGTGTATATTTTAGAGTCTAACCTAAGGGGAGAGTGGATATGCCCCTAGGCCGACTGTTGGGGGGGGGGGGGGGGCAGGGAGAGAGATTTGTGATGTATTTTTTTTTTTTTTTTTTTTTTTTTTTTTTTTTTTTAGTGTTCTTTTGTATGGGATTTGTATGTTTGTGGTTTAAACTGCTAGAAATTCCAGTATTGTGCATAAGTCTTTTTTCAGCAACAAGTATGTAGCCACACGGGTTGAACTGGTAATTGTGTTAGAGTTTGAAGATTTGGCCCTGTGTGGCGCAAAAGATAAAGCGTCTGTGCTTTTTGCTTGGTTTTTGCTTTCTGTTTTGTAACATTGTACACTGCTGGTGTGAAAATAAAGAAATTAAAAAAAAAAAAAGCGTAATCAAATTGTGTAAAATCACTGTTACATCAAAATTTAAATGTATTACAATACAAACGAGAAAGTTCAAAGCTTAAATGCAATAATACTGAAAGGACCCGATCTGAAATGTATATTAATATAATATACAATGCACACAGTGTAACAAATATTCATGCAATATTGCACTGAGCTTGTTTCTGCACATAAATGAGCGCATAAATGAGAGAGATCTGTCAGTGCTGGAGAGTTTCACCCTTTTTCTTTTGAAAATTCAGTGAGTTCAGCCTTTGTGAAGTTTGAACTACTATTTCTCTCCAAGCTAGAGAATCTTTGAATATCAGGGCCTAAGGGCCAGATTACAAGTGTCGCATTATTTTTTCCACTCGAGCACTAACTAATTAGAGCACTAATTATTTATTTATTAAAGCACAGAATTTTTAAACTACTCACTATGGAATGCTAAGGCCTACATTACTATTTGAGAGCAAATATTAATGGGCACTGCATAACTTTATGCTGGGCCTCATGCAAACAATAATGCATAATCGAGTATTAAAAGATGTTAGTTAACAATGCATTTTAACCAAAGGATTTTAACTTACTCAATACATAAATAACATGCCCTATCCTTTCAATGGAAAGCACTTGTAGAGAGCTCATTGCACTCACAGGTTATTCTCACCCCTATCTGGTCAAGTTGCTGTCAACTCGACCAGATATCAGGCATATTTGTTAAAGTGAATGTCAATTTTGATGCTAAAGTGCCCGTTTTTTAAAAATTCGATTAAAAACAGGGGCACTTTAATTTATCAAAATTTACATTTCACTCCTGTTGAGAAAAAATAAATTACCTTTTAATCTTCACAGCAGCTCCAGCTTCCTCCACCCGTCGCAAAGCCTCTTCCTGGGTCTAAAATGAGGAATCCAGCTTCCTCCAATCACGGCGTTGAATCAGACACTGATTCCCCCGGGGGGGAAGCCGTGATTGGAGGATGACCTATCCATCATTTCTGACGTCAGAAATGGCTTGCAACGACAGGAGGAAGCTGGAGCTGCTGTGAAAATTAAAAGGTAAGTTTTTTTTCACAACAGGAGTGAAATGTAAATTTTGATGAATTAAAGTGCCCCTGTTTTTAATAGAATTTTTTAAAACTGGGCACTTTAGCATCAAAATTGACATTCACTTTAAAGTCTTATACGGATGTTAAAGTACTTAAAGGGACATGATACCCACATGTTGAAGTACTTGAAAGTGATTCAGCAAAGCTGTAAAAAGCTGACTAGAAAATATAACCTGAACATTTCTGTGCAAAAAAAGAAATTGACCTTAAAATTTCCTAAGTATTCACACCCCACTGTAAAGAGACTTTAGTCCCAGAACTTTCAAGGAAGTGTGCCTCTGGCTTATGCAGGCACAGTCATGTTATTTTCCTATTCAATTTAAGGAAGTTTACTGTGAAATCTTAGAAGATTTAAGTGAAATCTCATGAGATCAGAGCAAAGCAGTGCAAGAATTCAGCACTGCTGATGTTGATTGGCTATTGTGGGGGGGTGAAGAAATTTTGAGGTCAAATATCTTCCCTTTTTACATAGAGATTTTCAGGTGATTTTTTCATGTAATCTTTTTACAGTTATGCTGCATCAATTTCAAGTGATTTAGCATATTACTATTATGTCCCTTTAAAGAGGAATTCTCACTAATTTTCTTTTTTCTTTCTCTCTGCAAGATCATACAACTGTTGCTAATCACTCATTAGTGACAAGTCCTAGACATAAGGAGTAAATATTTTTACCATTCTGATTCTACTATGACACTGAGGAATCTCTCCGTATAATTCCATTCTCACCACTGCCCTTGACAACATAGCCCCTCCTTTCATAGCTCACACCTGACGGAAGCACCCACAACCACGGCACATACATCTGACATAATACTTGCAAAAATGCACCCGTGCTACCGAACAACACTGGACGAAATCTCGTTCCTCTGCTGACTTCTTGCATTACAAATTTATTCTGCAATCATACTCCTCTGCCATCAATCTCTCTAAGCAAAACTACTTTGCCACTATCATTGTATCTACGTCTTATAATCCTAAGCGTTCCCACTGCAATCCATCATGAATGTCTCTGACAGGCTCATTTTCCTTAACGGGACACTGAACCCAAATTTTTTCTTTCATGATTCAGATAGAGCATGCAATTTTAAGCAACTTTGTAATTTACTCCTATTATCAAATTTTCTTCATTCTCTTGGTATTTTTATTTGAAAAGCAAGAATGTAAGTTTAGATGCCGGCCCATTTTTGGTGAACAACCTGGGTTATTCTTGCCGATTGGTGGATTAATTTAACCAAACAATAAACAAGTACTATCCAGCGTTCTGAACCAAAAAATAGCTTAGATGCCTTCTTTTTCAAATAAAGATAGCAAGAGAACGAAGAAAAATTAATAATAGGAGTAAATTTCTAGGATTTTATCAGCCAATCGGAATTAGGTTGAATCAGCCAATCAGATTCAAGTTCAATCCGATTGGCTGAAACTGCGGGCGGCGGGGGTTCCCTCGCTTGCGCCGCAAACTTCGATCTTTATCGGATCGCGCCCAAGATGTCTCTACTTATGTTTCCCTCTCCCTCAAATTCCTCATGTACATCCTTAAGAATGTAAGCTCACAAGTCTACCTGTCCTGTTAATCATTTTATGTAAAGATGGTTTACAGCTTACAGTGACTCAAGGGGTCTAACCCTTATGATTGAGGTAAATGTCTTCAGATTATTGTACTTCATAACTGTATACTTAGAGGTCTATTTATCAAATGTCTGTCGGACCTGATACGACAGTGCGGATCAGGTCCGACAGACATTGCTGAATGCGGAGAGCAATATGCTCTCCGTATTCAGCATTGCACCAGCAGCTCACAAGAGCAAAGCCGCCCCCTGCAGACTCGCGGCCAATCGGCCACCAGCAGCGGGGTGTCAAACAACCCGATCGTACTTGATCGGGTTGAATTGTGGCAATCTCTGTCCGCCTCATCAGAGCAGACGGACAGGGTTATGGAGCAGCGGTCTTTAGACCGCTGCTTCATAACTGCTGTTTCTAGCGAGTCTGAAGACTCGCCAGAAACACGGGCCCTCAAGTCTCTTAATGTGCCTCTTAATGTTAAAGCGCTGCATAATATGTTGGTGCTTTGTAAATAAATGATGATAAAAATAATAATTTAATCCATATTGTATTTTCACACGTATAGCAAAAGACAAGCAAATCGGGGGGGGGTTTATTTATTTTCAGGGGGTCTTTCACATTTTCCTTTTTTTAAATGTAAGCATTTTTTTTCTCTGTAACTTAACTTAAGGGGTCCTATGTCAACCATCAGGCATAAAAAAATAATTATTTAATTGGACCATTATATATACAAACTGCTTTTTTATTGCTTAAAATTGTTCTCGGAAGCAAGTAGGTGGAGAATAATTTCAGCGCGACTAGAAGTGTGTTATATCACATGCTTTTTGAAAGTCACTCCAAGCCAATAAGGCCTAAGAATGAAATATTGCAAGCATATATATTTTCCTGCAATGTTTCACGCATCAGCTAACAAGACCCATATATCAGGCTGGTCTACTTGATTTTGAATAATCGCTTGAATTTTTTAAAGGGATATTAGACACTAAATACAATTCATAAGAATAGTATTGAGATTATTTCCTGCCTCCCTCTAGTCATGGGTGCTGCCATGTTGAAATCTAGCTTTCACTACATTCCAGTGCTGACTTGTTTGCACATGTGCAGTAACTCTCCTTCAGATAGCTGCAGTGTAACCTAGTCTCCATAATGGCAGCACCCGTGATTAGAGGGAGGTGCATGAAATGTATTTCGTGCTTAGTGTCCCTTTAAGCGCATTTTGACAAGCGTTAGCAATCTTGCGTTATATGAATAAGGGCCTATGTCCTACAACACTACCATTACCACTACTATATTAATTAAGTAAAATTACTGTTATAAATTATTTCTATAACTTCTGCTCTGATTTTAAATTTGTCCTATCACAGCTCAATACAACTGATCCTCTTGGTGCTATAGTGGTCACCCCTGTTTCTAAAAGGTATCTACAACCTTTCCCTAATTGCTTAAAATAACTAAAACCATAATTATTCCCAGAAAACACATCACAGCCACAAAAGAGAAAAGAAGGCAAAATGAGAATGCACTGCAAACTTTTTAAATATGTATAATTTAACATTGTGGCCCAGATTACAAGTGGAGCACTATTGATAGCATAGGATGCACTATCAATATCACAATACCAAGCTAAAATTAGCAAACAGTCTGGTATTATATGTCCATGGTAAAACAGAATTACCAAACTTAAACTGCTCCTACTCTTGAGAGCTTTCCAAGACATCACTGATGATATCACACACAGTAAAGTATTTACTTTACTGAAAAGTAATGCTACTAAACTAGAAGCAAATACAAGTTAAATTATAGTGAAAACATTTAAGTTTAATTTGGATTTGCTGTGTGTACTTGACATATGCAGCACAGTTTAAGGAAGTTTTCTATAAAATCTTATGAGATTTCAAGGAAATATCATAAGACCACAGTAAAGCACTGATGATGCTGAATACTGAATACTTAAAGGGACACTGAACCCAAATTTGTTCTTTCGTGATTCAGATAGAGCATGCAATTTTAAACAACTTTCTAATTTACTCCTATTATCATTTTTTCTTTGTTCTCTTGCTTTCTATATTTGAAAAAGAAGGCATCTAAGCTATTTTTTTGGTTCAGACCATGGAAAGCACTTGTTTATTGGTAGGTGAATTTACCCACCAATCAGCAAGAACAACAAAGTGTGTTCACCAAAAATGGGCCGGCATCTAAACTTACATTCTTGCATTTCAAATACAGATACCAAGAGAATGAAACGAATATGATAATAGGAGTAAATTAGAAAGTTGCTTAAAATTGCATGCTCTATCTGAATCACGATAGAAAAAAATGTGGGTTCAGTATCCCTTTAATACTCCCCTGCTGACAGACTCCTGCAATGCAGCTACATTGATAATTTGTTGAAGAAGGGCCCTACAAAACATGTCAGGTGGTGACTGATCAACAGTATTGGACTGGGGACTGTTGAAAAACAAAAGCTAATTTTAATAAAATTACTTAAAAATAATAAAAGTTATAAACTTCAAATTACCAAAGGGCATTAAAACAAATCAAAATCCATCAGCATGCTAGGTTATGTTAGCTGTAGAAGTGGCAACAAATCCCAAATAAAAGTCAAAGGAATCTGAAAAACAGCACTTTTTTGTCTACATTAAATAACTTTTAAAATGTCTTGGCCTATACAATCTAGCAGTTTTGCAGTCACTAGTAATAGCTAAAAAAAGTGCCACATTTAAGCACAATTACATTCTTATTTCAAAGCTATGCAAAATGTAAATTTAAACAGAAACTTTCGGCTAGATTTAGAGTTTCGCGTTAGCCGTCAAAAATTTAGAGTCTTGTAGGTAAGGGTCTAACGCTCACTTTGAACCTTCATTCGGACTTAGGACGTCGGAAGAAGAGGATGGATCCGCGCCGGAGGTCTTCAAGATGGAGCCGCTCATCATCGGATGAAGATAGAAGATGCCGCTTGGATGAAGATGGTTGCCGGTCCGGATCTCCTCTTCTGCCCGGATAGGATGAAGCCTCTTCTGGACTTCTTCTTGCCGCTTGATAGAAGACTTCAGCCGGATGATGGATCTCCAGCCCTCGCTTGGGCTTGGATGAAGAGTTCGGAGCCTGGACGGATCGGTGATACCCGGTGTGGTGAAGATAAGGTAGGAAGATCTTCAGGGGCTTAGTGTTAGGTTTATTTAAGGGGGGTTGGGCTAGATTAGGGGTATGTGGGTTGTAATGTTGGGGGGGGGGTATTGTGTTTATTTTTACAGGCAAAAGAGCTGAATTCTTTGGGGCATGCCCAGCAAAAGGCCCTTTTAAGGGCTGGTAAGGTAAAAGAGCTTTTCTATTTTAATTTTAGAATAGGGTAGGGCATTTTTTTATTTTGGGGGGCTTTGTTATTTTATTAGGGGGCGTAGAGTAGGTGTAATTAGCTTAAAATTGTTGTAATATTTTTATTATGTTTGTAATTAATTTTTTTATTTTTTGTAACTTAGCTTTTTTTATTTTTTGTACTTTAGTTAGTTTATTTAATTGTATTTATTTGTAGGTATTTCATGTAATTAATTTATTGATAGTGTAGTGTTAGATTTAATTGTAGATAATTGTAGGTATTTTATTTAATTAATTTATTGATAGTGTAGTGTTAGGTTTAATTGTAACTTAGGTTAGGATTTATTTTACAGGTAATTTTGTAATTATTTTAACTAGGTATCTATTAAATAGTTCTTAACTATTTAATATCTATTGTACCTGGTTAAAATAAATACAAAGTTACCTGTAAAATAAATATAAATCCTAAAATAGCTACAATATAATTATAATTTATATTGTAGCTATATTAGGGTTTATTTTACAGGTAAGTATTTAGCTTTAAATAGGAATAATTTATTTAATAAGAGTTAATTTATTTCGTTAGATTTAAATTATATTTAACTTAGGGGGTGTTAGTGTTAGGGTTAGACTTAGCTTTAGGGGTTAATACATTTATTAGAGTAGGGGTGAGGTCCGGTCGGCAGATTAGGGGTTAATACTTGAAGTTAGGTGTCAGCGATGTTAGGGAGGGCAGATTAGGGGTTAATACTATTTATTATAGGGTTAGTGAGGCGGATTAGGGGTTAATACATTTATTATAGTAGCGGTGAGGTCCGGTCGGCAGATTAGGGGTTAATTATTGTAGGTAGCTGGCGGCGACGTTGCGGGGGGCAGATTAGGGGTTAATAAATATAATATAGGGGTCGGCGGTGTTAGGGGCAGCAGATTAGGGGTACATAGGGATAATGTAGGTTGCGGCGGTGTACGGAGCGGCAGATTAGGGGTTAAAAAAAATATGCAGGGGTCAGCGATAGCGGGGGCGGCAGATTAGGGGTTAATAAGTGTAAGGTTAGGGGTGTTTAGACTCGGGGTACATGTTAGAGTGCTAGGTGCAGACTTAGAAACTGTTTCCCCATAGGAAACAATGGGGCTGCGTTAGGAGCTGAACCCTGCTTTTTTGCAGGTGTTAGGTTTTTTTTCAGCTCAAACTGCCCCATTGTTTTCTATGGGGGAATCGTGCACGAGCACGTTTTTGAAGCTGGCCGCGTCCGTAAGCACCCCTGGTATTGAGAGTTGCAATGGCGGTAAATATGCTATACGCTCCCTTTTTGGAGCCTAACGCAGCCCTTCTGTGAACTCTAAATACCAGCGGTATTTAAAATGTGCGGGGGGGGAAAAGCCAGCGTTAGCTACGCGGGTCGTTACCGACAAAACTCTAAATCTAGCCGTTTGTTCAAACTTAAACTATAGCTGGGTATATATTTGTATTTATTTGTTTATTTATATATATATATATATACATACATATTTATTTATTTTTTAATAAAAATAAAAATGTCTTCTAAGTGAAGAACAATGCTGTTTAAAGTATTTCTTAAAGGGACAGTGTACACCAATTTTCAGCATGTAATAGACACTACTATAAAGAATAATATGCACAGATACTGATATAAAAATTCAGTTTTAAAAACTGTAATTTGTAATTAGAGGTCAAGAATAGGGTCTATCAGCTTCTCCCCATAATCCTATCATATATAAATAGTTATTGCAGTTCATTCAGTCCTATGATCAGTGTTACTAGTTTTATTATACTGTTTATAAATTATAAAAAACAGAAGTAAAATCATGCAATTCTTTACCAGAAAGCTGTGTCGTGCAACCCCAATGTCTTCATAAACTCTTTCAACCTCTTTTCCTTTTCAGCCACAACATGAACTGCTACAGAGTACCCAAATGGTGAAAAGGCCATTACCAGGAATACTGCCATGAGAGCATACTGAAAAGTGTATACTTCCACCGCGGCTTGTTCCTTCATCATTACCACTGGAGTCTCCTTCAGCTCATCCCAAACAGAATAATTTGTTTTCAGCTGAAAATAGATAAGTTCATTTGTTTATTTTCATAGTTTTATATTTATATGAGGTGCTATGTCAATAACAATTTGCCAGTAACATTTTATTCATGTTCAGTTACAGATAACAGGTTTACAGAATGTTGTATATATTTATAACCACTTCAATTAAAAAGAACCATAAACATTATTTAGAAATGTAAACCTGAAAGTGATTTAGAATATCGCCCATAGAAGTCAATGGAGAAGTTTAAAAAAACAAACCAACACCCCATTCTCGAGCAAACACCATGACATAAATACAAAGAACATATTCTGTTATGTACAGAACATTGGAATGTAAAATATTTACGGTAAATATATAGTTAAAACCTTTATTAAATATGATTATTGCATAAATATGTTTTTTACAAGTTTTCATCTAACGGCAAATGGCTCTAATGCACTTATATACAGTATATGGCCTCTATCAAAGTATGGCGGACCTGATCCGACAGTGCAGATCAGGTCCGCCAGACCTCGCTGAATACAGAGAGCAATACGCTCTCCGTATTCAGCATTGCACCAGCAGCTCACAAGAGCTGCTGGTGCAACGCTGCCCCCTGCAGACTCGCGGGCCAATGGGCCGCCAGCAGGAGGGTGTCAATCAACCCAATCATACTCGATCAGGTTGAATTGTTGCGATTCCTGTCCGCCTGCTCAGAGCAGGTGGACAGGGTTATGGAGCAGCTGTCTTTGTGACCGCTGCTTCATAACTGCTGTTTCTGGCGAGTCTGAAGACTCGCCAGAAACACGGGCCGTCAAGCTCCTTTCGGAGCTTGAAAGATAGGCCTCTATGTCTATATATGTGAACTTATATATTGATGTGTTTATATGTGTATATATGTTTGTAAATACATATATACACATTTAAATATATAAATAAATATTTACACACACACACATATATATCCATATATATATATATATATATACACACATACATATCCATCTTTAGACATGTATATGTATCTATCTCTATGTTAAAGCCCTTCGGCGGCTTTTTCTTCGCCTCTAACACCTGAGGGGCTCGATCACATATGCAGCGTCGCCCGCAAAAGCCGGCGACGACAGATTTTATGCGATTTTGGTATTACATATACGGAGTAGCATACAAGTTACGCGCATATATTTCACCCTTCGGACGTATTTTTTTTTATCCGTAGACTAACATAGAACAGACGCGCAATTTGGTATCCAATATACAGCGTAAGGACTTACGCGTGCAGAATTCAGAAAATCTACTCCATTCTCATCTCGCCACAAATTGGAGGCGCAGCAACCCTTGCACTGACTAAAAAAACAACGTAACTCCCTGGAAGCCTTAACAAACACATACATTTAAGCAGCATCTCAAGGTTAAAGGGACAGTATACTATGATATTGTTTTTTAAGGTTTATTTGTGTATTTGAAATAGTTTGAAGCCACAACATAATCAAATGGATTGAGCTTGTAGGTATTTATCACATTGTGGACATATACTTGCTTATTTACTTTATATTTGTTCTTAAAACAATCAACAATACTTGGATGAGAGAACAATGGGAAATCATAATTGTATTACCTTCATCTCTTTATATATGGGTTTATATATGAATTTTGAATAGCATAATTATGTGTCGCAATGTTATATGAAATCGCGGTTCATTTTTACGAGTGTTAGCCTAATTTGCATAAAACTACTCTATATTGACACTTTCCGTGGACAAAATACTGGCGTAAGTTACTTGCGACGACTAAAATGTGTATTTGCGCACATTTCAGAAGATCGCCAGTTTGTCCTACTTACACCAGTTTAGCATCTGACGGCGCAGTATATGTAATACCCCGATGTGCGAGGTGAAATTACGGGCGGCGCGGGTTCCCTCGCTTGCGCCGAAACCTGCGCCGTATATGTGATTGCCCCCGAGATCTCATATCTTTGAGCACTTGTGCAATATTTTTTTATTAATTATTTTTATTAGGCAGTGTTAATGAGTGTAAGTGTACTTCATAATGTATTTTTGAAGTGTTTTGTGCAACTTTTTAATTTAGCCAAACAGTTAAAGTGATGGTAAATCCTAGCGATTTTGAAACGCTAGGATTTACCAGTGGAACAAATAAAGGGGACTTTCAGTCATGAAGTATAAAATAATTCATGCTGAAAGTTCATTTTTTGTTTGAAGCATTCGCCACACTGAGCTTCTCTGGCAGCCCACAGCAGAACACTATTTTACTGTGAGGTGACGTTTCCACCTCTGATTCAATAGCCGTGCAGGCTATCCGGCTTGGTGCCAGTTGGCCCGCACGGCTATTGTTCCTCTAAAAGTGTATTCATCATGTACTGAGTGCACATTAAGGGGTGTAATATTTGTATGGAGGAGAGAGAACAAATATTCCCCATTAATACACAAATTAACATATTCTTTGGTTGTATTATGACATCTAATTTTGTATAGCAAACACATGTATAAGTTCTTTTTCTAAAAGTTTTCAAATGCAGGGTGTAGCTTTCTTCCCAATAAATTTACAGGTAGAAAACCCTTTATCCAAACTGCTTGGGAACGGAAAAGGTTTGAATTTCGAAATAGTTTGGATTTTGGAATATTTGCATCTTTCAAATGGGACAGTTTGGAGAGGGGTTGGAACCAAGTGTAGGCAACAATATCGTATGTCATTTAGGCAATATTTAAATGTCATAATACAGCTTATACCTGTAAGCAAAAGGTAGATATATATAATTTTGAATACTTATGTATATATAGTACCCTCAGAAAGATAGTACCGTAATTAGAAATATAATATTTGTTATTTTAAACAAATATGTGCTATTATTTGCAAAAAGACACAGGCAGGGAAAAATAGTAATTTTTAATCATTTTATTTTTGAAAAAATATTAATTAAAAAAATTGGATTTGGGGCGTGGCTAGGCAGCGGCCATGAAAGGTCACAATATCTGTTGCTCCTAAAGAGATCTGCTCAATCCGCCGATTTTCGCAGTGAATCTGCAATATCTGATAACATCCATTTCATCTTTGGCTAGATGGAGGAAAGTAGCATTGATCTATACTAAATTTTCAGAGCTTATGACCTATAGGATCCAGATCTGACCCGTTGAGTTCTTTGGCGGCGGCCTTACTGCAGGATCTCAACACCCCCCCCCCCCCACCCCCCGTAAGCTGGGGTATAGCAGTCTCCAGTTGACTGCCTACTATACTAAGAAGGGAACCATCTTTCAGGATAATTAATCTACATGTAGGTGTGTTTGAAAGGGAGCTGCACAAGTATTGTTTAAAAAGGAGAAAAAAAGATGAAGGCCATAAACAAGTGGGAAAACATAATTTATGCTTACCTGATAAATTTATTTCTCTTGTGGTGTATCCAGTCCACGGATCATCCATTACTTGTGGGATATTCTCCTTCCCAACAGGAAGTTGCAAGAGGATCACCCACAGCAGAGTTGCTATATAGCTCCTCCCCTAACTGCCATATCCCGTCATTCGACCGAAGACAAGCAGAGAAAGGAGAAACCATAGGGTGCAGTGGTGACTGAAGTTTAAAATTAAAAAATACCTGCCTTAAAATGACAGGGCGGGCTGTGGACTGGATACACCACAAGAGAAATAAATTTATCAGGTAAGCATAAATTATGTTTTCTCTTGTAAGGTGTATCCAGTCCACGGATCATCCATTACTTGTGGGATACCAATACCAAAGCTAAAGTACACGGATGAAGGGAGGGACAAGGCAGGTACTTAAACGGAAGGTACCACTGCCTGTAAAACCTTTCTCCCAAAAATAGCCTCCGAAGAAGCAAAAGTATCAAATTTATAGAATTTTGAAAAAGTATGAAGCAAAGACCAAGTTGCCACCTTGCAAATCTGTTCAACAGAAGCCTCATTTTTAAAGGCCCATGTGGAAGCCACAGCTCTAGTAGAATGAGCTGTAATCCTTTCAGGAGGCTGCTGGCCAGCAGTCTCATAAGCTAAGCGGATTATACTTCTTAGCCAAAACGAAAGAGAGGTTGCCGAAGCCCTTTGGCCTCTCCTCTGTCCAGAGTAGACAACAAAGCAGATGTTTGACAAAAATCCTTAGTAGCTTGTAAATAATACTTTAAAGCACGAACCACGTCAAGATTGTGTAATAGACGTTCCTTCATTGAAGAAGGATTAGGACACAATGATGGAACAACAATCTCCTGATTGATATTCTTATTAGATACCACCTTAGGCAAAAACCCAGGTTTGGTACGCAGAACTACCTTATCTGCATGGAAGATCAGATAAGGAGAATCACATGGTAAGGCAGATAACTCGGAAACTCTACGAGCCGAGGAAATAGCTACCAAAAAAAGAACTTTCCAAGATAAAAGTTTGATATCTATGGAATGAAGAGGTTCAAACGGAACCCCCTGAAGAACTTTAAGAACCAAATTTAAGCTCCAAGGTGGAGCAACAGGTTTAAACACAGGCTTGATTCTAACTAAAGCCTGACAAAATGCCTGAACGTCTGGAACATCCGCCAGACGCTTGTGCAAAAGAATAGACAGCGCAGAAATCTGTCCATTTAAGGAACTAGCTGACAATCCTTTCTCCAATCCTTCTTGGAGAAAAGATATCCTGGGAATCCTGACCTTACTCCATGAGTAGCCCTTGGATTCACACCAATAAAGATATTTACGCCATATCTTATGATAGATTTTCCTGGTGACAGGCTTTCGTGCCTGAATTAAGGTATCAATGACTGACTTGGAGAAACCACGCTTTGATAAAATCAAGCGTTCAATCTCCAGGCAGTCAGCCTCAGAGAAATTAGATTTGGATGGTTGAAAGGACCTTGAAGTAGAAGGTCCTGTCTCAGCGGCAGAGTCCATGGTGGAAAGGATGACATGTCCACCAGATCTGCATACCAAGTCCTGCGTGGCCACGCAGGCGCTATCAAGATCACCGATGCTCTCTCCTGCTTGATTTTGGCAATCAGACGAGGGAGCAGAGGAAACGGTGGAAACACATAAGCCAGGTTGAAGGACCAAGGCGCTGCTAGAGCATCTATCAGCGTTGCCTTGGGGTCTCTGGACCTGGATCCGTATCAAGGAAGCTTGGCGTTCTGGCGAGACGCCATGAGATCCAGTTCTGGTTTGCCCCAACGATGAATCAATTGTGCAAACACCTCCGGATGGAGTTCCCACTCCCCCGGATGAAAAGTCTGTCGACTTAGAAAATCCGCCTCCCAGTTCTCTACACCTGGGATATGGATAGCTGATAGGTGGCAAGAGTGAATCTCTGCCCTGCGAATTATCTTTGAGACTTCTAACATCGCTAGGGAACTCCTTGTTCCCCCTTGATGGTTGATGTAAGCCACAGTCGTGATGTTGTCCGACTGAAATCTGATGAACCTCATTGTCGCTAGCTGAGGCCAAGCCTGAAGAGCATTGAATATCGCTCTTAGTTCCAGAATGTTTATTGGAAGGAGTGTCTCCTCCTGAGTCCACGATCCCTGAGCCTTCAGGGAGTTCCAGACTGCCCCCCAGCCTAGAAGGCTGGCATCTGTCGTTACAATTGTCCAATCTGGCCTGCGAAAGGTCATTCCCTTGGACAGATGGACCCGAGATAGCCACCAGAGAAGAGAATCCCTGGTCTCTTGATCCAGATTTAGTAGAGGGGACAAATCTGTGTAATCCCCATTCCACTGACTGAGCATGCATAGTTGCAGCAGTCTGAGATGTAGACGTGCAAATGGCACTATGTCCATTGCCGCTACCATTAAGCCGATTACTTCCATACACTGAGCCACCGAAGGGCGAGAAGTGGAATAAAGAACACGGCAGGAATTTAGAAGTTTTGATAACCTGGACTCTGTCAGGTAAATCCTCATTTCTACAGAATCTATTAGAGTTCCCAGAAAGGAGACTCTTGTGAGAGGGGATAGAGAACTCTTTTCCTTGTTCACCTTCCACCCATGCAACCTCAGAAATGCCAGAACTATGTCCGTATGAGACTTGGCAATTTGGAAATTTGACGCCTGTATCAGAATGTCGTCTAAATAAGGGGCCACTGTTATGCCCCGCGGTCTTAGGACCACCAGAAGTGACCCCAGAAACCTTTGTAAAGATTCTTGGGGCTGTAGGTAACCCAAAGGGAAGAGCTACAAACTGGTAATGCCTGTTCAGGAAGGTAAACCTGAGAAACCGATGATGATCTTTGTGTATCGGAATGTGAAGATAAGCATCCTTTAAATCCACTGTAGTCATGTATTGACCCTCCTGGATCATAGGTAGGATGGTACGAATAGTCTCCATCTTGAATGATGGAACTCTGAGGAATTTGTTTAAAATCTTGAGATCTAAAATTGGTCTGAAGGTTCCCTCTTTTTTGGGAACCACAAGCAGATTTGAGTAAAATCCCTGTCCTTGTTCCTCCTGTGGAACTGGATGGATCACTCCCATAACTAGGAGGTCTTGAACACAGTGTAAGAATGCCTCTCTCTTTATCTGGTTTGCAGATAATTGTGAAAGGTGAAATCTCCCTTTTGGAGGAGAAGCTTTGAAGTCCAGAAGATAACCCTGGGATACAATTTCCAACGCCCAGGGATCCTGGACATCTCTTGCCCAAGCCTGGGCGAAGAACGAAAGTCTGCCCCCTACTAGATCCGTTACCGGGTAGGGGACTAATACTTCATGCTGTCATAGGGGCAGCAGCAGGCTTTTTGGCCTGCTTACCTTTGTTCCAGGTCTGGTTAGGTCTCCAGACCGACTTGGACTGGGCAAAATTTCCCTCTTGTTTTGCATTAGAGGAAGTTGATGCCGTACTCGCCTTGAAGTTTCGAAAGGCACGAAAATTAGTCTGTTTGGCCCTTGATTTGGACCTATCCTGAGGAAGGGCATGACCTTTTCCTCCAGTGATATCAGAAATGATCTCCTTCAAACCAGGCCCGAATAGGGTTTGCCCCTTGAAGGGAATGTTAAGCAGCTTAGACTTGGAAGTAACGCCAGCTGACCATGATTTAAGCCATAGCGCCCAGAATTTTTAGCCGTTAGTTTAGTCAAATGAACAATGGCATCAGAAACAAAAGAATTGGCTAGCTTAAGTGCTCTAAGCTTGTCAAGTATGTCATCCAATGGGGTCTCTACATGTAAAGCCTCTTCCAGAGACTCAAACCAAAAAGCTGCAGCAGCAGTGACTGGGGCAATGCGTGCAAGGGGCTGTAGAATAAAACCTTGTTGAATAAACATTTTCTTAAGGTAACCCTCTAACTTTTTATCCATTGGATCTGAGAAAGCACAACTGTCCTCGACAGGGATAGTAGTACGCTTAGCTAGGATAGAAACTGCTCCCTCCACCTTAGGGACCGTCTGCCATAAGTCCCGTGTGGTGGCATCTATTGGAAACATTTTCTTAAAAATAGGAGAGGGAGAGAACGGCACACCTGGTCTATCCCATTCCTTAGTAATAATTTCTGTAAACCTTTTAGGTATTGGAAAAACATCAGTGCACACCGGCACTGCATAGTATTTGTCCAATCTACACAATTTTTCTGGCACTGCAATTGTATCACAGTCATTCAGAGCAGCTAAAACCTCCCTGAGCAATACGCGGAGGTGTTCAAGCTTAAATTTAAATGTAGACATATCAGAATCAGGTTGAATCTTTTTCCCTGAGTCAGAAACATCACCCACAGAAAGAAGCTCTCCTTCCTCAGCTTCTGTATATTGTGAGGGAGTATCAGACATAGCTCTTAAAGCGGCAGTATGCTCTGTATTTCTTCTAACTCCAGAGCTGTCTCGCTTTCCTCTAAACCCAGGTAGTCTGGATAATACCGCTGACAGGGTATTATCCATGACCACCGCCATGTCTTGTAAAGTAAACGCTATGGGCGCACTAGATGTACTTGGCGCCATTAGAGCGTGAGTCCCTTGAGCGGGAGTCAAAGGGTCTGACACGTGGGGCGAGTTAGTCGGCATAACTTCCCCCTCGTCAGATTCCTCTGGTGATAAATTTTTTAAAGACAGAATATGATCTTTATTACTTAAAGTGAAATCAGTACATTTGGTACACATTCTAAGAGGGGGTTCCACCATGGCTTCTAAACATAATGAACAAGGAGTTTCCTCTTTGTCAGACATGTTTAAACAGACTAGCAATGAGACCAGCAAGTTTGGAAAACACTTTAACTCAAGTTAACAAGCAAAAAATAAAAACGGTACTGTGCCTTTAAGAGAAACAAATTTTGTCAGAATTTGAAAAACAGTGAAAAAAAGCAATAAATCAAACGAAATTTTTACAGTGTGTATAATAAGCTAACAGAGCATTGCACCCACTTGCAAATGGATGATTAACCCCTTAGTTCAAAAAACGGATCAAAAAAACGATATAGACGTTTTTTAACAGTCACACCAAACTGCCACAGCCTTGCTGTGGGCCTACCTTCCCCAACAAACGATTTTGGAAAGCCTAAGAGCCCTTAAGAGAGGTCCTATAGCATTCAGGGGACTCCTGGAGGAAGCTGGATGTCTCAGTCTGCAAAAGTTACTGCGCAATAAAGCGCTAAATTAGGCCCCTCCCACTCATATTAAAACAGTGGAAAGCCTCAGGAAACTGTTTCTAGGCAAATTTAAGCCAGCCATGTGGAAAAAAACTAGGCCCCAATAAAGTTTTATCACCAAAGTATATATAAAAACGTTTAAACATGCCAGCAAACGTTTTATATTGTAAATCTATAAGAGTATTACCTCAGAAAGTAAGCATGATACCAGTCGCTATTAAATCACTGTTTTCAGGCTTACCTTACATAAATCTGGTATCAGCAGCATTTTCTAGCATTCACATCTTCTAGAAAATTTTTAACTGCACATACCTCATAGCAGGATAACCTGCACGCCATTCCCCCGCTGAAGTTACCTCTCTCTTCAGTCATGTGTGAGAACAGCAATGGATCTTAGTTACAACCTGCTAAGATCATAGAAATCACAGGCAGATTCTTCTTCTATTTTCTGCCTGGGACAAAATAGTACAACTCCAGTACCATTTAAAAACAACAAACTTTTGATTGAAGAAAAAAAACAACTACGTTTCACCACTTCTCTCTTACTACCTCCATGCTTGTTGAGAGTTGCAAGAGAATGACTGGGTATGGCAGTTAGGGGAGGAGCTATATAGCAGCTCTGCTGTGGGTGATCCTCTTGCAACTTCCTGTTGGGAAGGAGAATATCCCACAAGTAATGGATGATCCGTGGACTGGATACACCTTACAAGAGAAAGTGAGATGACGCAGACTTTTCCTGAGACCCGCAACTGCAATAGTCCCCACAAGTAAGAGTGGCAAGGAAACTATGCCTTTCTGGGCGGACTTGGCTAGTGAGGGGACATCCAACTCCCGCAGACAGACTGCTGATCGGAGCCGCATATGAGATGCAGACGGAGGCATTCTATGCGCTAACAGAGGAGACCACATTCCCAAATAACGTCTGAGTAATAATGGAGGTTGAGACGCAGAGACGGGCCCACTTCAGATCTACTTTTTTTGAAAACCCCAGCCTGTTACCTCCTAACCATCCGCTCATAATTGCGACAGGAGCTGAAGGGGAAATAAGCAGAACGCTCCTAAATACCCAAGGAAATCAGGGCCTTGCTGAAGCAGGACGCTTAGAAGTAATAAACACACGGAGTGTATGTTCCTTTTATTCAGGACTTTCTTGGAAGTGGCTTTATCTCAACTTGGCGCTCTATGGCCAGGACAGTGCTTCCCTGGATGTGAGACACGAAGTGGGGTAAATTAAAGTTATGCACCAAGATCTGCACTTGAAACACATGCTGAGATCGGCAGATCTGTAGTATATTGCTATTACTACTCAATGGTATCTTTTTTATGTATGTTTGAGTCCTGTATCAGACTAACTAGCTATTGGGTTCATGAGGATTTTGCCAATCAGAAGCTTTACTAATAGCTTTTGTCTGCCTTATTTACTAGCCAGCACGTATATACATGCCCCAAGATACACAATTTCAGTTCTGCTAAGAAACTTGAGAAACCCTTATATGCTTTGACTAAGATGTTCTCTCTAAATAACAATGTGGACATTAAATATCATGGATCCATGAAGAATTTGGGGATTTAAAATATAGTACAATAAAAACAGAGTAGTACATACAAATGAAATACAGACAATCAGAGAGGATTACGGTTCTCAGGCGCTGTGAAAATACCCAAAGTTTGGTGTGGTTGTGGCACACAGAATCAAATAATGTGCAAACCATAAAAAATTAAAAAATATAATAAGAAATATAATAAGAAAGTTTGATAAATATATCACAAAATCAAAATCAAAAGCCGTGGAAAAAAACAAGTGATGGGTGGAACAATTAGTGATTGAAAAAATAAAAAATATGCGAAAATCCTTTGTGTGAAAAATTTAAAAATTAAAAGTTAGAAAAATTTAAAAAAAAAAAAAATGTATTCAAAATTCAAAATTTAAAATTAAAAGTTAGTGAAATCCTTTGTGTCTAGTCTAATCCATAAAGTTCATCATGAAGTGTGGTAAACTTGAGTGCGAGGAAAATAAATGCTGCGTGTAGATTTTGCGTGTTAAAGTGCAACAGTACAAGTTGTAATCCAATAAAGTCCAATAATAGTCAAGGAAGGTGTGTATGCACCTTAGAAAGGATTGAATGAAAAAGTAGTGAAGATAGCTTAATCACGCAATGGTGAAGAAATGGCGAAATGTTAGCTAAAAATAAAGCATGAAAATAGTGACAAGTAGTGTAGTGCTCGCAGCTAAGGGATTCCTGGAAAATACAAAGGAGTATGAACTTCTGAGAGATTCCTAGTGTAGAATGAACCGAGTGTCAACCTAAAAGAGAATGAAAAACAACAACATAGCGCAATAACGTTTTTGCAATGAAAGTAATAGAGGAAATAGGCTTACCAATCGGTCAACGCGTTTCGGCCCGTGATAGGCCTTTATCAAGACTCTAGTCTGATAAAGAGTCTTGATAAAGGTCTATCACGGGCCGAAACGCGTTGACCGATTGGTAAGCCTATGTTGTTGTTTTTCATTCTCTTTTAGGTTGACACTCGGTTCATTCTACACTAGGAATCTCTCAGAAGTTCATACTCCTTTGTATTTTCCAGGAATCCCTTAGCTGCGAGCACTACACTACTTGTCACTATTTTCATGCTTTATTTTTAGCTAACATTTCGCCATTTCTTCACCATTTGCGTGATTAAGCTATCTTCACTACTTTTTCATTCAATCCTTTCTAAGGTGCATACACACCTTCCCTGACTATTATTGGATTTTATTGGATTACAACTTGTACTGTTGCACTTTAACACGCAAAATCTACACGCAGCATTTATTTTCCTTGCACTCAAGTTTACCACACTTCATGATGAACTTTATGGATTAGACTAGACACAAAGGATTTCACTAACTTTTAATTTTTATTTTTGAATTTTGATTTTTTTTTTTTTCTTAATTTTTAATTTTTCTAACTTTTAATTTTTAAATTTTTCACACAAAGCATTTCCACATATTTTTAATTTTTTCAATCACTAATTGTTCCACCCATCACTTGTTTTTTTCCACGGCTTTTGATTTTGATTTTGTGATATATTTATCGAACTTTCTTATTATATTTCTTATTATATTTTTTAATTTTTTATGGTTTGCACATTATTTGATTCTGTGTGCCACAACCACACCAAACTTTGGGCATTTTCACAGCGCCTGAGAACCGTAATCCTCTCTGATTGTCTGTATTGCATTTGTATGTACTACTCTGTTTTTATTGTACTATATTTTAAATCCCCCAATTCTTCATGGATCCATGATATTTAATGTCCACAGTGTTATTTATTGTGTACACCAAGATATGTGATTTGTATTATTAAAGTTTTAATATTTTGACATTGTAACCACAATAGTCTACGTGTGAAGTAACTTTTCTATCTCGATCATCAGTCATTATATATATCCCCTTTGCCTCCGTGTTATAGGCGCCTGAGGGACTACAATCCATTTTTTAGCTCACTGTCACCCTGGTGGTTACTAGGTACCACCACCCTTAGGCCAATAGGGGTTAAGTTGGCGCTGGTCCAAGCTCTTATCCTTAAGATGTTCTCTCTAAAGCTAGTGGTCATGCTCCATGTTTAAGTTAAGACAAATTGTATTGAATAGCAATTGACATGCAAGGTATTGACCCATTGTATAATTGGCCTTGTAACATAATTAAATGCTCTAGCTAAGTTGCTCTCTACAAGTTCAATGTTTCCTAATATTATCATATGCTTTAACTAAGTTGCTTCCTATAATGGTTAATGTTCATGTTTCTTGTTTCTTTTATGTTGAATTTACCTTGAATCTCAGATACTTCCTACCATAATGAATATTTATAATATAGGTATAAATAACAGTCACTATAGTTCCCTAGACAAAAAAATACCGCAATTAGTAATGCTGATAGTTAGATGGGATTAAACACAAGTATCCTCATAGTTGCTCCTATATCCCTACAATGGATACGTCCCTTCTTTATGGGTACCACAAGGTATAGACTAATCCCAGGATTCTTACTAACAACAAGCACAATATTAATCTTGCTTTGTTTGCCTTAACCTCGCCTAGCTGTATGTATAGGGTATTCTAATGCAGATCTCTATAAACAACACGTTACAGAGCTGGAGAGCTGAACTCTACCACATCAACCTCTCTCTCCCTCCCCTTTAACTTAAGAATATATTACGCTACATAGCATCTGATGCCCATATGGCATTAGCCTACTACTGAAACACGATTTTAAGGAGTCCATACCCATTTGCGCAACATCCCACTATATCTATTGTCTCTGATTGTCACGCATTGTAGATGGGAATTCCACTATTGTTACCAGGTTGTTCTACTATATGTTTTGATGTGGGAGTGCTGTCGGCGGCCGAGATAGCACATCACAGTCTTCTCCTTATGACCACTACACTTGATATCAGTAGACAATTACCCACTTATGTAAATAAATGACATTTGGAAGACTTTCGCTTTCTAACCCTTTCTTAATTGATTCCAAAATTATGGGCTTAAGGAGAGAATACACTCTAGTGTACCTATACCAGTACTAATAATTGAATGCTAGATAGAAGCAGATACCTATCTATGGCTATACATTTCCCTGTAGCACTCTATACTGACATACACTCCAACCCTTACCCTATCTGGTTAATTTATAGAGCCTATATTGATGGTTCCCCCCTCATTATATATATCAATGTTAGAAATTGGGTCCAAAAATGGCCCTTTCATCATTTTACTTTTGTATTCCCCTTTCCAACTGTACTCTGTTATCAGCGGTCCAAGAGTGGCTGCTCTTTTCCAACTTGGGGAAATCAATCTTACTCTTATCTTAAGGTCCAAGAGTGACCGTTGTTTTACATTCGGGCACCTTCTCTAAGTCATTTAATCTACATGGGTCCATGAGTCATTAGAGGTGCATTTATCCTATTTATCCTATATATAAAAGTAAAAAGTAAAATGAGGTTCCACTTCAATAGTTCGGTAGTAACTTGTTGAATAGATTTGCACTGATCTTTCGTATTTTGGCAGCCTTGTATTTTGTAATTTTTACAGTTCTGATTGTAATGGCTAAATCAATTTATGATGGTACCTAATGTATTTACTACAGATTTTTTGACGAATGTTATTTATATGTACAACCTCAATAAAAAAAAAAATTACGTTTGGATTTTGGAATTCCGGATTTGGGGATTTGTACCAGTATTATATTTATTATCTAGTGTTTAAGGATCAGGTTTCTTCCGAATAAAACAACCATTTTTATAAATAAAATGTCTGTGTTTTCCTTTATAAAATCTAAGTGCAGAATGTAGTTTATTTGCAAATGTTGTAAAAATTCAAATTAATTTGGCTCCAAATAGCTTTTATTTTGATACAATACTGTAAACGGTGCAAACTATTTGGGTCTATTAAGTCATTGTAATGGAACAAGTGTCAGAATGGCAGAATTGGTGCTTTATTGTGAGTAAAGTTTTAGAATATAATAAAAAGGCATTTGAGATATGGCTTGTTTCTTTTCAATGGCATGGAGAGTCCACAAATCCATTTGATTACTAGTGGGAATTCAACTCCTGGCCACCAGGTGGAGACAAAGAACACCCCAGCAAAGCTTCAAATATCCTCCCATTACCCACAATCCCCAGTCATTCTTTGCCTGTGGAACATTGTAGGTGATGTGCGAAGAAGGCGTCTGAAGAAATCAAGTTGTTAATTTTGTAATGGGTACATTTCCCTGCAAGCAAGGATTGGGGTTATGCTGTGTCTCTTTAGTAAGAGTAATGGTGGCTTTTAGCAGTTGGAAGATGGCGAGGTGGTCTTTGCTTAACGTCCAACATTTTTGCTACCCCTATATAGAAAACCAGGGTTGGTTACTCTCTTTTTTCTTTATCTACAGGTCTATGTCAGTGAGGATTCTGTCACACCTGTTTGCTGTACCTGCCCTACAATGGATCCACAGGTAAGTACTTTTACCTACTAGGTGAGAAGGATGCAGCACTTAGGAGTTCCTTGTTTACAAAGTTTAACTTTTATTTAGTTTGGGCAATATCTTTTTAAGAAAGTTGTTGGACCGCACCATACTTTTGAATTTGCGATCATGTGACCACTCAGTTACTTCCTGAATGCAGAAAGTTTGTTTTTAAGGGATTTTCAAGGAGACAGACCGTATTTTCTGGCATTAGATCGTTTTTCCTGCCACCAGCAAATTACAGACCTTGTTACTACAGCATGGGGGGGGGCAGGGGGTAAACAGTGTCACTATATACAGTAATAAGGGGTCAGACCATCTCACAGACTGTGTCACTAACTTACTATATTCAGTACTGGGGGTTAAATAGTGTCGCTATATATATATATATATATATATATATATATATATATATATATATATATATATAAAGTAATAGGGGGTCAGACCATCTCACAGACTGTGGGCACAGGGTACCTCCTTTTGCAGACATGTAATCTGATTCACATTTTTTTTCTGTGTTATATGTAAAAAAAAAAAAAAAAAAGTATTAAATTCACCTTTTTTTGGAGGGGGGAGGGGTGGTGGGGGGGGCCCTTCTTAGATTCTTGCACCTGGGCCCTGTGGTTTCTAGTTACGCCTCTGGACCCAAGGGTCGTCAGACTTCTAATTTTCTTTTCTTTCGTAACTTCAAGGGACAGAGATCTTCCTCGGCTTCTAAATCTGAGCAAGCCAAGACTTCTTGTAGAAGCTAGCCAGCTCTGGAACAAGCAATCCAGAAAGCCTTCCGCTAAAGCTAAGTCAGCATGAAGTGGCCGCCCCGATCCAGTTTTGGATCAAGTAGGGGGCAGGCTTTCCTTCTTTCAGCATGCTCGGATTTGCGACGTTCCAGATCCTTGGGCAGTGGATGTAATCTCCCAGGGATACAGGATAGGATTCAAGTCTTGTCCCCCCAGGGACAGATTGCTATTATCGAGATTATCTGTAAGCCAGGTAAAGAGAGAGGCCTTCTTAAACTGCGTAAGGGATTTGTCCTCTCTGGGAGTGATTATCCCAGTTCCTTTAGAAAAACAGGGTCAGGGATTTTATTCAAATCTTTTTGTGGTTCCTAAGAAGGAGGGAACTTTTTGACCCATTTTAGACCTCAAGTCTCTCAAAGTCCCGTCTTTCAAGATGGAGACTATTCGTTCTATTCTCCCTCTAGTTCAGGAGGGTCAGTTTATTACCACAATAGACCTAAAGGATGCGTATCTTCATGTGCCTATCCACAGGGAACATTTCAGGTTCCTGAGGTTCGCTTTTTTGGATCAATATTTCCAATTTGTAGCCCTGCCTTTCGGCCTTGCCACTGCTCCTCAAATCTTTACGAAGGTTCTAGGGGCTCTGTTGGCTGTGGCCAGATCTCTAGGGATTGAGGTGGCTCCTTACCTGGATGATATCTTGGTCCAGACGCCATCTTTTCAGTTAGCAAAATCCCATACAGATTCTCTGTTAGCTATTCTCCGCTTTCACAGGTGGAAGGCAAATCTAGGGAAGAGTTCCTTGGTGCCAAGTACCAGGGTATGTTTTCTGGGGACAATTATAGACTCAGTATCTATGAAGATTTTTTTGACGGAGGTCAGAAAATTCAAGCTTCTGGAAGCCTGTCGTTCTCTTCAGTCCTCTGTTCGTCCATCAGTGGCTGTATGCATGGAAGTAATTGGTCTCATGGTGGCATCCATGGACATTATTCCGTTTGTTCACTTCCATCTGAGACATCTACAGTTATGTATGCTCAATCAATGGAGACTACTCGGATCTCTCTCAGAGGATAGTTTTAGACTGTCAGACAAGGATTTTTCTGTCTTGGTGGATCTCCCAGGACCATTTGTCTCAGGGCACTTGTTTCCCGAGACCTTCTTGGGAGATTGTGACCACGAATGCCAGCCTGTTAGACTGGGGAGCAGTTTGGGGGTCCCTAAGAGCTTATGGACTTTAGACTCTGGAGGAGTCTGCCCTCCCTATAAATATTCTAAAATTGAGAGCAATTCTCAATGCTCTAACAGCTTTGCCTCAACTAAGTTCAGTCCAGTTTATCAGATTTCAATCGGACAACATCACTTCGGTGGCGTATATCAACCACCAAGGAGGAACTCTGAGCTTGTTAGCTATGAAGAAGGTGACTCGCATTCTACAGTGGGCAGAGTCTCACAATTGTCATGTCTCTGCCATTCATATCCCAGGGGTGGACAACTGGGAAGCAAATTATCTAAGCAGTCAGACGTGTCATCCAGGGGAATGGGCTCTCCATCCGGAAGTTTTCTCGATGTTGACCCTCAAATGGGGAGCTCTGGAGCTGGATCTGATGGCATCTCGTCTAAACGCCAACTTCGTTGTGAGATCAAGAGATCCTCAAGCAGCTCTGGCAGTGCCATGAATTTCTGTCTAATTTATCTGTTTCCTCTGGTTGCCCTCCTTCCTCGGGTGATAGCTTGTATAAAACAGGAGCAGGCTTCGATTCTAATAGCTCCAGCGTGGCCTCACAGAACTTGGTTTGCGGACCTAGTGAGGATGTCGTCATTTCCCCCATGGAAATTGCCTCTGAGGAAGAATCTTCTACTTTAGGGTCCCTTCCTCCATCCAAACTTAGTCTCTCTTAAGCTGACTGCTTGGAGATTAAACTCTTAGTCTTGTCCAGACAAGGTTTTCTATGAAGGTTATTGAGAGTATGATTCAGGCTCGTAAGCCTGTTACTCGCAAGATTTATTATAAGGTATGGCTTAAATACCTTCATTGGTGCGGATCTAGGGGTTTTTCTTGGAGTCAGGTGACAATTCCCGGTATTCTATCCTTTCATCAGGAGGGCCTGGGGAAAGATTTATCAGTCAGTACCCTAAAGGGTCAGATTTCGGCTTTGTCGATTCTTCTGCAGAAGCATCTGGCAATTTTGCCAGATGTTCAATCTTTTGTCCAGGCTTTGGTTAGAATCAGGCCTGTGTTTAGGTCCATTGCTCCTCCTTGGAGTCTTAATCTGGTTCTTAAAGTTCTGCAGCAGGCTCCATTTGAGCCTATGCATTCTGTTGATATCAAATTATTTTCCTGGAAGGTTTTATTTCTGCTGGGAATTTCCTCTGCCCATAGAGTTTCTGAGCTTTCGGCTCTACAGTGTGATTCTCATCTTATTTTTCATGCGGATAAGGCGGTTCTCCGTACTAAAATAGAATTTCTACCTAAGGTGGTTTCGGAACGCAATATTAACCAAGAAATTGTTGTTCCTTAGTTTTGTCTTAATCCTTCCTCTAAGAAGAAGCGGTTTTTGCACAATCTGGATGTTGTGCATGCTTTAAAGTTTATTTACAGGCTACAAAAGATTTTAGTCAATCTTCTCCTCTTTTTCTTGTCTTTTCCGATAAACGGAGGGGTCAGAAGGCCACTTCTTCTACTCTCTCCTTCTGGTTAAGAAGTGTTATTCGATTGGCTTATGAGACAGCTGGACAGCAGCCTCCAGAGAAAATTACGGCTCACTCAACTAAGCCTCTCGCTTCCTCTTTGGCCTTTAAAAATAATGCTTCTATGGAACAGATTTGCAAGGTGGCCACTTGGTCACCATTGCATATTTTTTCAAAATTTTACAAATGTGATGTTTTTGCCTCAGCTGAGGCTTCCTTTGGAAGGAAAGTTCTTCAAGCAGTGTTGACTTCTGTTTAGGTTCGCCTGTCTTGTGTATCCCTCCCTTCCATTCTGTGGACTCTAGCTTTGGTATTGGTTCCCACTAGTAATTGAATAGATTCATGGACTCTCCATGACATTGGAAAGAAAACAAAATTTATGCTTACCTGATAAATTCCTTTCTCCTGTAGTGTAGTCAGTCCACGGGTCATCCATTACTTATGGGATTATAACTCCTCCCTAACAGGAAGTGCAAGAGGATCACCCAAGCAGAGCTGCTATATAGCTCCTCCCCTCTACGTCATACCCAGTCATTCGACCGAAACCAAACGAGAAAGGAGAAACTATAGGGTGCAGTGGTGACTGGAGTTTAATTTAAAATTTAGACCTGCCATAAAAGACAGGGCGGGCCGTGGACTGACTACACTACAGGAGAAAGGAATTTATCAGGTAAGCATAAATTTTGTTTTCTCCTGTTAAGTGTAGTCAGTCCACGGGTCATCCATTACTTATGGGATACCAATACCAAAGCTAAAAGTACACGGATGACGGGAGGGACAGGCAGGATCTTTACACGGAAGGAACCACTGCCTGAAGAACCTTTCTCCCAAAAACAGCCTCAGAAGAAGCAAAAGTGTCAAATTTGGAAAATTTGGAAAAAGTGTGAAGTGAAGACCAAGTTGCAGCCTTGCAAATCTGTTCAACAGAGGCCTCATTCTTAAAGGCCCAAGTGGAAGCCACAGCTCTCGTAGAATGAGCTGTAATTCTTTCAGGAGGCTGCTGTCCAGCAGTCTCATAGGCTAAACGTATTATGCTACGAAGCCAGAAAGAGAGAGAGGTAGCAGAAGCTTTTTGACCTCTCCTCTGTCCAGAATAAACGACAAACAGGGAAGAAGTTTGGCGAAAATCTTTAGTTGCCTGTAAATAAAATTTCAGGGCACGGACTACATCCAGATTGTGTAGAAGTCGTTCCTTCTTTGAAGAAGGGTTAGGGCACAATGATGGAACAACAATCTCTTGATTGATATTCCTGTTAGTGACTACCTTAGGTAAGAACCCAGGTTTAGTACGCAGAACTACCTTGTCTGAATGAAAAATCAGATAAGGAGAATCACAATGTAAGGCCGATAACTCAGAGACTCTTCGAGCCGAGGAAATAGCCATTAAAAACAGAACTTTCCAAGATAACAGCTTGATATCAATGGAATGAAGGGGTTCAAACGGAACACCCTGTAAAACGTTAAGAACTAAGTTTAAACTCCACGGCGGAGCAACAGTCTTAAACACAGGCTTAATCCTGGCCAAAGCCTGACAAAAAGCCTGAACGTCTGGAACTTCTGACAGACGTTTGTGTAAAAGGATGGACAGAGCTGAGATCTGTCCCTTTAAAGAACTAGCAGATAAACCCTTTTCTAAACCTTCTTGTAGAAAAGACAATATCCTAGGAATCCTAACCTTACTCCATGAGTAACTCTTGGATTCGCACCAATGTAAGTATTTACGCCATATTTTATGGTAAATTTTCCTGGTAACAGGTTTCCTAGCCTGTATTAAGGTATCAATTACTGACTCCGAAAATCCACGCTTTGATAAAATCAAGCGTTCAATCTCCATGCAGTCAGCCTCAGAGAAATTAGATTTTGATGTTTGAAAGGACCCTGAATTAGAAGGTCCTGTCTCAGAGGCAGAGACCAAGGTGGACAGGATGACATGTCCACTAGATCTGCATACCAGGTCCTGCGTGGCCACGCAGGCGCTATTAGAATCACCGATGCTCTCTCCTGTTTGATCCTGGCAATCAATCGAGGAAGCATCGGGAAGGGTGGAAACACATAAGCCATCTTGAAGGCCCAAGGTGCTGTCAGAGCATCTATCAGAACCGCTCCCGGGTCCCTGGACCTGGACCCGTAACAAGGAAGCTTGGCGTTCTGGCGAGACGCCATGAGATCCAGATCTGGTTTGCCCCAACGCCGAAGTATTTGGGCAAAGACCTCCGGATGAAGTTCCCACTCCCCCGGATGAAAAGTCTGGCGACTTAGAAAATCCGCCTCCCAGTTCTCCACGCCTGGGATGTGGATCGCTGATAGGTGGCAAGAGTGAGACTCTGCCCAGTGAATTATCTTTGAGACTTCCATCATCGCTAGGGAACTCCTTGTCCCTCCTTGATGGTTGATGTAAGCCACAGTCGTGATGTTGTCCGACTGAAACCTGATGAACCTCAGAGTTGCTAGCTGAGGCCAAGCTAGAAGGGCATTGAAAACTGCTCTTAATTCCAGAATGTTTATGGGAAGGAGACTCTCCTCCTGAGTCCATGATCCCTGAGTCTTCAGGGAATTCCAGACAGCGCCCCTACCTAGCAGGCTGGCGTCTGTTGTTACAATCGTCCAATCTGGTCTGCTGAAGGGCATCCCCTTGGACAGATGTGGCCGAGAGAGCCACCATAGAAGAGAATTTCTGGTCTCTTGATCCAGATTCAGCATAGGGGATAAATCTGAGTAATCCCCATTCCACTGACTTAGCATGCACAATTGCAGTGGTCTGAGATGCAGGGGTGCAAAGGGAACTATGTCCATTGACGCTACCATTAAACCGATTACCTCCATGCATTGAGCCACTGACGGGTGTGGAATGGAATGAAGGACACGGCAAGCATTTAGGAGTTTTGTTAACCTGTCCTCTGTCAGGTAAATTTTCATTTCTACCGAATCTATAAGAGTCCCTAAGAAGGGAACTCTTGTGAGTGGCAATAGAGAACTCTTTTCTTCGTTCACCTTCCACCCATGTGACCTTAGAAATGCCAGTACTAACTCTGTATGAGACTTGGCAGCTTGGAAACTTGACGCTTGTATCAGAATGTCGTCTAGGTACGGAGCTACCGATATTCCTCGCGGTCTTAGTACCGCCAGAAGAGAACCCAGAACCTTTGTGAAGATTCTTGGAGCAGTAGCTAACCCGAAGGGAAGAGCTACAAACTGGTAATGCCTGTCTAGGAAGGCAAACCTTAGGTACTGGTAATGATCTTTGTGAATCGGTATGTGAAGGTAGGCATCCTTTAAATCCACTGTGGTCATGTACTGACCCTTTTGGATCATGGGTAAGATTGTCCGAATAGTTTCCATTTTGAACGATGGAACTCTTAGGAATTTGTTTAGGATCTTTAAATCCAAGATTGGTCTGAAGGTTCCTTCTTTCTTGGGAACCACAAACAGATCTGAGTAAAACCCTTGTCCGTGTTCCGACCGCGGAACCGGGTGGATCACTCCCAGTAGTAAAAGATCTTGTACACAGCGTAGAAACGCCTCTTTCTTTATCTGGTTTGTTGACAACCTTGAAAGATGAAATCTCCCTTTTGGAGGAGAAGCTTTGAAGTCCAGAAGATATCCCTGAGATATGATCTCTAACGCCCAGGGATCCTGGACATCTCTTGCCCAAGCCTGGGCGAAGAGAGAAAGTCTGCCCCCCACTAGATCCGCTTCCGGATTGGGGGCCCTCACTTCATGCTGTCTTAGGGGCAGCAGCAGGTTTTCTGGCCTGCTTGCCCTTGTTCCAGGTCTGGTTAGGTTTCCAGCCCTGTCTGTAGCGAGCAACAGTTCCTTCCTGTTTTGGAGCGGAGGAAGTTGATGCTGCTCCTGCCTTGAAGTTACGAAAGGCACGAAAATTAGACTGTCTAGCCCTTGGTTTGGCTCTGTCTTGAGGCAGGGCATGGCCCTTACCTCCAGTAATGTCAGCGATAATTTCTTTCAAACCGGGCCCGAATAATGTCTGCCCTTTGAAAGGTATGTTAAGCAATTTAGATTTAGAAGTCACATCAGCTGACCAGGATTTAAGCCACAGCGCTCTGCGCGCCTGAATGGCGAATCCGGAGTTCTTAGCCGTAAGCTTAGTTAAATGTACTACGGCATCAGAAATAAATGAATTAGCTAGCTTAAGGACTCTAAGCTTGTCTGTAATTTCATCCAACGTAGCTGAGCTAATGGTCTCTTCCAGAGACTCAAACCAGAATGCCGCCGCAGCCGTGACAGGCGCAATGCATGCAAGGGGTTGCAATATAAAACCTTGTTGAACAAACATTTTCTTAAGGTAACCCTCTAACTTTTTATCCATTGGATCTGAAAAAGCACAGCTATCCTCCACCGGGATAGTGGTACGCTTAGCTAAAGTAGAAACTGCTCCCTCCACCTTAGGGACCGTCTGCCATAAGTCCCGTGTGGTGGCGTCTATTGGAAACATTTTTCTAAATATAGGAGGGGGTGAGAAAGGCACACCGGGTCTATCCCACTCCTTGTTAACAATTTCTGTAAGCCTTTTAGGTATAGGAAAAACGTCAGTACACGTCGGTACCGCAAAATATTTATCCAGCCTACATATTTTCTCTGGGATTGCAACCGTGTTACAATCATTCAGAGCCGCTAATACCTCCCCTAGTAACACACGGAGGTTCTCAAGCTTAAATTTAAAATTTGAAATGTCTGAATCCAGTTTATTTGGATCAGATCCGTCACCCACAGAATGAAGCTCTCCGTCTTCATGTTCTGCAAATTGTGACGCAGTATCAGACATGGCCCTAGTATTATCAGCGCACTCTGTTCTCACCCCAGAGTGGTCGCGTTTACCCCTAAGTTCTGGCAATTTAGATAAAACTTCAGTCATAACATTAGCCATGTCTTGCAAAGTGATTTGTAATGGCCGCCCTGATGTACTTGGCGCCACAATATCACGCACCTCCTGAGCGGGAGATGCAGGTACTGACACGTGAGGAGAGTTAGTCGGCATAACTTCCCCCTCGTTGTCTGGTGAAATTTTCTTGACATGTACAGATTGGCTTTTACTTAAAGTAGCATCAATGCAATTAGTACACAAATTTCTATTGGGCTCCACATTGGCCTTTGAACATATTGCACAAAGAGATTCCTCTGTGTCAGACATGTTTAAACAAACTAGCAATTAGACTAGCAAGCTTGGAAAATACTTTTCAAATAAATTTACAAGCAATATAAAAAACGTTACTGTGCCTTTAAGAAGCACACAAAACTGTCACAGTTGAAATAACAATGAACCGGATTAGTTATAGTAACCAAATTTTCACATTAAATGCATTAATTTAGCAAAGGATTGCACCCACTAGCAAATGGATGATTAACCCCTTAATACCAAAAAACGGATAACAAATAAAAATATATACGTTTTTATCACAGTCAAAGCACAGTCTCACAGGTCTGCTGTGAGTGATTACCTCCCTCAAAACTAGTTTTGGAGACCCCTGAGCTCTGTAGAGACGTCCTGGATCGTGCAGGGAGAACAAGGAAGACTTGTGACTGAATTTCTACTGCGCAGTAAAGCGCCAAAATAGGCCCCTCCCACTCATAATACAACAGTGGGGAAGCTCAGTAAACTGATTCTATTCAAAACAAACGACAGCCATGTGGAAAAATAATGCCCATAAAATTTTTCACCAAGTACCTCATAGAAAAAACGATTAACATGCCAGTAAACGTTTTAAATATAAATATATGAAATGTTATTAAAAAGCCTGTTGCTAGTCGCTTTCACTGCAGAAAAGGCTATAAGTTATATGTATACAGTATTTTCTTAGTGAAGTGCCATTCCCCAGAAATACTTCAGTGCCAACATACATACATATCAGCCTGATACCAGTTGCTACTACTGCATTTAAGGCTGTACTTACATTACATCTGTATTAGCAGTATTTTCTCAGTCAATTCCATTCCTTAGAAAATAATATACTGCAACATACCTCCTTGCAGGTGAACCCTGCCCGCTGTCCCCTGTTCTGAAGTTACCTCGCTCCTCAGAATGGCCGAGAACAGCAAATGGATCTTAGTTACGTCCGCTAAGATCATACACAACTCAGGTAGATTCTTCTTCTAATGCTGCCTGAGAAAAAACAACACACTCCGATGCTGTTTAAAATAACAAACTTTTGATTGAAGAAATAAAAACTAAGTTTAACAACCACAGTCCTCTCACATGTCCTATCTATTAGTTAGGTGCAAGAGAATGACTGGGTATGACGTAGAGGGGAGGAGCTATATAGCAGCTCTGCTTGGGTGATCCTCTTGCACTTCCTGTTAGGGAGGAGTTATAATCCCATAAGTAATGGATGACCCGTGGACTGACTACACTTAACAGGAGAAAACATATATTATACTTCCATGATAACTTATTTTCTTTCCCGGAATGGAGAGTCCACGATCCGCCCCTTATTTTAAGACGGCTTTTTGTCATTTTTCTAAACCTCAGTCACCTCTATACCCTTTGTGTCTTCTTCTCTTTCCATAATTCCTCAGCTGAATGACTGGGGATTATGGGTAATGGGAGAATATTTTAAGCTTTGCTGGGGTGTTCTTTGCCTCCACCTGGTGGCAAGGAGTTCAATTCCCACTAGTAATTAAATGGATTCATGGACTCTCCATGCCAGGAAAGAAATGAATTTATCAGGTAAGTATAAATTATGTTTTTTTTATATTTTGATATTTGAGCAATATGACATGAATTTTACATGCAATATAACAGGAAAATCTGGTTAATTAAAAAAAAAAACTAAATGCATTTTCATTATTTTGCAGGTGCTTTCGTGGAAGCAAATGATACATGTCCAAAGCAAAAGTAAAATATGGGCTAATTAAAAGGACATTCCAGCTATTTTGCGTGGGACCAGCAGTGTTCTGCTGGTCTCAAGCAGGATTTCTACTGTCTGTTTAACCCCTTTGTGGGGGTTAAACAAACAATAGTGAAGGGTCAATAGACTAAAAATTACATGTTCTAACAAATTAGAGCATTTTTATTTTCGACAATTATGGCCCTTTAAAACAGGTCATAAGAAAATATTTTTAGTTGCTTGAAGAAGAGCTTAGTGAAATATTTAGATTTACCTTGATTATGGCGGCATCAAGACAGGCTTGCAATGCTGTGAATGCTGTGTAGTAATATGATGTGGAATCACAATCCCCTTGATCACAATCTTCTGAACATGGAGACAAAACAATAGAAAATGATTTCTTTTTCAATATATGTGTATCTCACTACTCATACATTATAGATTCCTAGCACCATCGCATATTAGGTTAGCCTGGTGTCAAGCATTTCAACTAGCTGTCCAGTAAAGTCTGTACAAATATACTAGATAAATTAAAGGGACATGATATCTAAATGTTGAATCACTTGAAAAGTGATGCAGCAAAGCTGTAAAAAGCTGACAAAAAATATCACCTGAACATCTCTGTGTAAAAAAAAAGGAAGATATTTAACCTCAAATGTTCCTCAGTAACCAAATCCTATTATAAAGGGACTTTAAGCAGCCAATCAGGGTGCTAGTTCCAGGACCTTCAAGAAAGCGTGCTTCTGGCATTTACAGCACAATCCTGTTTTTTCCTTCCCCAATTTAAGGAAGTTTAATAGAGCTGCAACAACTAATCGTCATAATCGATAATAATCGATTATGAAAATAGTTGTCAACGAATCTCATAATCGATTAATCGATTAGTTGGTTTGCAATTAGTTGGTCTGTGCACAACACCAGCTGCTTCACTCCAATGACCTCCTGCATATGGTATTGTATTTTATGGTTATGTCCTTAGCCTAAAGGACATCTACAGACATCTACTTTTCCCTTTTCTCGGGACAGTATAAGTTTACAACCCTGATATAATAGTCATCATTTGGATTGTTTATATTAAATCAGGTGATTTGGAACTATGCTTTTCATGATATAGTACCAAGCTTGTTATTTACACCTACCCCCTAGATTGGTGGGAGTTATTTAAATTGATGTGCACTATTATCTGTATGCACAATTATTAGCATATTGCTTGTTATTGCTGATTATATGTACTGTATAAATAAATGTGTAAGGCTTTGTCCTGTTATTGATATACAGTCCTTAGCGCGTTTGATTTGTTTTTTTATATTTTTAATGTATTGTGATAATATGTACCAGATTCAACCTATATGTATATATCTGTTATTTTTAGAGCGGACTAGATATTTCTCCTAACCTTATAGCTGGTTATTTACCATTGCATATAGATATTCAATATATTTTTTATGTAAGAACGAAGTCAAGGGTTACTTTATTGAGAGGCCCCTTGCCAAGGTGAAAACCCCTTTGCATTGGTGAAGAGCTAACAAAGATAAATATCCCACTTTGGTGAAATTGGCAAAACCCTACTTATACATCTCAAGCACCTCAACACCATCTTAGTGCCTTTTCTCTGCTGCAGGAAATATAGCTGCAAACAGAGAACCAGCCTTAGCCAGAAGCATGTGGACATGTTGAGATTTTTTGCATTTCAATGCAAAGTTTCTGAAAGAGTGAATAACAGAATGTTATTAACAGTGATAGTCTCTTTCTAGTTCTACCTCTTTCCAAACAGTTTGTGGTTTTGTTTTGTTTAATTATAAAACTGTTCTCTGCTGCTTAAAAATTGGACAAACAGTTGTGTTAATGTAAAGTTTGAGTCTGAAGTTTATATTTGTAACACTCAGTATGTGGATTTTATTTAAAATATAGGAAACAATTATTGATTTTTTTTATCCGATTAGTCGATTAATCGAAAAAATAATCGGCCGATTAATTGATTATGAAAATAATCGTTAGTTGCAGCCCTAAAGTTTAATATGAAATCTTGCAAGATTTATGTGAAATCCCATGAGAGTAAAGTGTAACATCAGCGCTGATGAAACTGATTGGCTGTTTTTGTTTTTTTCCAACATGCAGCTGACTAGCTGAAGGATAAATGTTCACAGAGCGCTTACTATTTTAAGCGGAAGACATTTTGAAGTAAAATCAGGTGATATTTTCTTGCCAGCTTTTTACAATTACTCTTCATTACTTTCAAGTAATTAAGCATATGGGTATTATGTCCCTTTAATATCCACCTTTCAGGTACCCAAACTGCAACAAAATAAAATGGTCTATATAGAACTGCCACAAAAAAGCACAATTTTCAGAGTTAAATTAAAGGAAAAACAAGCAATAAGAACAACTAGCATATGACAAATATTTTCTCATTGTTCTCAAGTTTAGATCTCCTACCTCTAGAGCTTGTATACGACGTCGATATCGGTTTAGAGTCAGAATAAAAGGTAAGTTCGTAAGACATGGAATCTTTAAATATAATATAAGCACTGTTGAATGTATATGTTTCAGATTTTAGTTTCTCTTCATCCTCAAACTGTATGAAAGTAAAATCTGCAAATAAAAGAAAAAAATACCTATATGAAAAAAAGCAAACTGATTGCATAAAAACAGATTTAACTAAAAAGTAAAGACATTGGGGTAGATTTAACAAACAGTGGATGCTGCTTTCTACGCCCAAAGTTTCAGGCTCGCCTGAAACGTAAGTTAAGAAGCAGCGGTCATAACTTCTCCGCCACCTTTTAGCGAATCATGTCCGCCTGGCACTTGTTAAATCTACCCCATAGTAACTACAATATTTCTGTTGTCTTGCAATAAATTCATTAACATGTTAGGTAAATGTTTACAAATTTTGAATGCATTAACACCTAGTTTGCTGCAATTGTTTTTCAATACCAAACCCCCACCACCACCACTTGCCTTATTTTGAGGAGCCAATCTTGGCTTTTTACTGGAGTAAATACAGCAAGTCACAGTCATTTTGTGAGTTTAATTGGCTTTCAATTTCTTATCTGCTTAGGGGCCCGATTACATGTGGTGCACTATTTCGCGTTTTCACACGTGCACAAACAACCCAAGAAGTAAACTTTTAACATGTGCGGGTTAGCACACGTCATTGAAGTTGAAAGTAAAATGAACGTCGGGACTTAGGATATTGCGACCGCGCTAACTTTTTCTTCCCATAGACTTTAATGGAGAGCGCAAACTGGAAAAATTTTTTCCAATTTACTTCTATTATCAAATTTGCATCATACTCATGTTATTTTCTCTTGAAGAGATATCTAGATAGGTAGCGTGCACCCATCTGGAGCACTACATGACAGGAAATAAAATTTGAAAATAGAAGTAAATTGGAAAGTTATTTAAATTTTTATGTTCTGTCTGAATCATGAAAGAAGAATTTTGGGTTTTATGCCCCTTTAAATATATATCTCTAACCCAAAGGTAGTTATAGGGAAAGTCTAGTCCAAAATAAACTTTCATGATTCAGATAGGGTATGTCATTTTAAACAACTTTCCAATTTACTTTTATTACCAATTTTGCTTTGTTCTCTTGGTATTCTTAGTTGAAAGCTAAACCTAGGTAGGCTCATATGCTAATTTCTAAGCCCTTGAAGGCCGCCTCTTATCTGAATGCATTTGACAGTGTTTCACAGCTAGAGGGCATTAGTTTATGTGTTTCATATAAATTACATTGTGCTCATGCATGTGGAGTTATTTAAGAGTTAGCACTAATTGCCTAAAATACAAGTCTGTCAAAAGAACTGAAATAAGGGGGCAGTCTGCAGAGGCTTAGATACAAGGTAATCACAGAGGTGAAAAGTGTTTTCAAAATAACTGTGTTGGTTATGCAAAACTAGGGAATGGGTAATAAAGGGATTATCTATCTTTTAAAACAATAACAATTCTGGTGTAAACTGTCCCTTTAAGATAATTTCACATATAAGAACATGTTTTTATATATATATATATATATATATATATATATACAGGGAGTGCAGAATTATTAGGCAAGTTGTATTTTTGAGGATTAATTTTATTATTGAACAACAACCATGTTCTCAATGAACCCAAAAAACTAATTAATATCAAAGCTGAATAGTTTTGGAAGTAGTTTTTAGTTTGTTTTTAGTTATAGCTATTTTAGGGGGATATCTGTGTGTGCAGGTGACTATTACTGTGCATAATTATTAGGCAACTTAACAAAAAACAAATATATACCCATTTCAATTATTTATTTTTACCAGTGAAACCAATATAACATCTCAACATTCACAAATATACATTTCTGACATTCAAAATCAAAACAAAAACAAATCAGTGACCAATATAGCCACCTTTCTTTGCAAGGACACTCAAAAGCCTGCCATCCATGGATTCTGTCAGTGTTTTGATCTGTTCACCATCAACATTGCGTGCAGCAGCAACCACTGCCTCCCAGACACTGTTCAGAGAGGTGTACTGTTTTCCCTCCTTGTAAATCTCACATTTGATGATGGACCACAGGTTCTCAATGGGGTTCAGATCAGGTGAACAAGGAGGCCATGTCATTAGATTTTCTTCTTTTATACCCTTTCTTGCCAGCCACGCTGTGGAGTACTTGGACGCGTGTGATGGAGCATTGTCCTGCATGAAAATCATGTTTTTCTTGAAGGATGCAGACTTCTTCCTGTACCACTGCTTGAAGAAGGTGTCTTCCAGAAACTGGCAGTAGGACTGGGAGTTGAGCTTGACTCCATCCTCAACCCGAAAAGGCCCCACAAGCTCATCTTTGATGATACCAGCCCAAACCAGTACTCCACCTCCACCTTGCTGGCGTCTGAGTCGGACTGAAGCTCTCTGCCCTTTACCAATCCAGCCACGGGCCCATCGATCTGGCCCATCAAGACTCACTCTCATTTCATCAGTCCATAAAACCTTAGAAAAATCAGTCTTGAGATATTTCTTGGCCCAGTCTTGACGTTTCAGCTTGTGTGTCTTATTCAGTGGTGGTCGTCTTTCAGCCTTTCTTACCTTGGCCATGTCTCTGAGTATTGCACACCTTGTGCTTTTGGGCACTCCAGTGATGTTGCAGCTCTGAAATATGGCCAAACTGGTGGCAAGTGGCATCTTGGCAGCTGCACGCTTGACTTTTCTCAGTTCATGGGCAGTTCTTTTGCTCCTTGGTTTTTCCACACGCTTCTTGCGACCCTGTTGACTATTTTGAATGAAACGCTTGATTGTTCGATGATCACGCTTCAGAAGCTTTGCAATTTTAAGAGTGCTGCATCCCTCTGCAAGATATCTCACTATTTTTGACTTTTCTGAGCCTGTCAAGTCCTTCTTTTGACCCATTTTGCCAAAGGAAAGGAAGTTGCCTAATAATTATGCACACCTGATATAGGGTGTTGATGTCATTAGACCACACCCCTTCTCATTACAGAGATGCACATCACCTAATATGCTTAATTGGTAGTAGGCTTTCAAGCCTATACAGCTTGGAGTAAGACAACATGCATAAAGAGGATGATGTGGTCAAAATACTCATTTGCCTAATAATTCTGCACTCCCTGTATATATATATATATATATATATATATATATATAAAAATAATATAATATAGGTACATACTAATATATATATATATGAATATCTATTTAAAAATATATATATGAATATGTATTTATTGAGGAGTATAAAGATACTGCAAGATACTGCAATATCTTTATACTCCTCAATACCACACGAGGAGGGAATTAAAGCAGTCAGTTTCTTTCTACGAAAATTTACGGATTACACAGTGGATTTTCAACTTTTCATATTGAGGGTCACAAGATTTTTATTAACACACAACTTCTTTCAATTTGAAGGGGTATTCTATCTCCAAAGGTGTGGAACGGCAATGGGAGCTAAATTTGCCCCATCATACGCCAACCTATTTTTAGGTTGGTGGGAGCTCTTCCACATCTTTGGAGATAGGAACCAATACAAGCAAGACATACTCATGTACAGGAGATATATAGACGACCTCATATTTATATGGAGGGGGGTCATATGAAGACATACATTCCTTCATAAATTATCTCAATCAAAACCAGATTGGATTTAGCTTTGAATATGAGATCTAACCTACTGAGATTAATTATCTGGATTTGACCCTCATGGGTATGAGGGATGGTACTATAATGACCAAAACATACAGGAAACCGATTTCGGGTAATTCCCTCCTGCATGGGAAAAGTTGTTATCCAAAACACATACCAGCAGCAGTGGCAAAAGGGGAATTCCTTCGCTTGAAAAGAAACTGTAGTGACACAAGTGTTTTCAAAGAACAAGCTGATGCATTACAACAGAGGCTTATTGAAAGGGGTTACCATAAAATACTATAATCAAAGCTAAGAAACAATGCAATGAGAAACAGAGAACAGCACTCCTTAGGAGTGGAAATAAGTCACAAAAAGCATTTTCAGGAGTTACCAGTCACCAGTTATAGCTCTCAGTACCCACAGATAACACGGGTTATAAAGAAACATTTTCCAATTTTAGCGGCTGATGACAAATTAACTTCCTTAGTGAAACAGGGCATCAGATGTAGTTCAAGAAAGAGTCCTACATTGGGTACAATAATCTCTCCAACACTTCTGAAACAGGGTGAAACAAGTAACAGCACTTGGTTAAGGAGTACAGGGATGTATGGTTGTGGGCACAATAAATGCAAACCCTGTGAGTATCTAGACAGGACAAATGAATTCAGCTCATGTGTCACAGGAGAGGTTTTCCAAATGAAATCCCTAATGAACTGTATGTCCAAGAATGTTATCTACACAATCAGATGCACACAATGTAATATTCAGTATATTGGACTCACTTCCAGGGATATTAAGTCCAGGATGAGGGAACATCTCTCTACTCTTGGAAGAGGAAAATCCACGACCCCCCTCATAAGACATTTCTCAGAAACACATAATGGCAATCTCAATACAATGAAGTGGTGTGCCATTGAACAAGTTAGAATGTCTAAAAGAGGGGATGACATGGATAAACTTCTTGCCAAGAGAGAAATTTTTGGGATGTTTAGACTAAAGACCAGACATCCAGCAGGTTTAAACTCCAAGTATGATCTAATAAATTTCTGGGAATAAGACCATATACTTTAATATAGATGGATATTTAGGATTTATAAACCTAGTTTATTTTCCTAGCCAAATCTTCTCTCTTTTCTATCCTTTAGATACAGCATATTATAATACCACTGATAATATAAAGTTATGTTCCACCATTTAGTCAATTACTATATACTAACAGACTCTTTCTGTTGTCATTTTACAGGCTAATCAGGCATCATTGACATATGCAGTATATGGTACCCTGAACTAGAATTTTCTAGGTATATCAACAGCACTGTATTATAAGTGGTCTGTGTATGCTATGGGGAACATATGCCGTTGTCCGTATAAATACATATACTTACTTAAAAACAGAATTTAGGCTTACCTGATAAATTACTTTCTCCAACGGTGTGTCCGGTCCACGGCGTCATCCTTACTTGTGGGAAATATCTCTTCCCCAACAGGAAATGGCAAAGAGTCCCAGCAAAGCTGGCCATATAGTCCCTCCTAGGCTCCGCCCACCCCAGTCATTCGACCGACGGACAGGAGGAAAAATATAGGAGAAACCATATGGTACCGTGGTGACTGTAGTTAGAGAAAATAATTAATCAGACCTGATTAAAAAACCAGGGCGGGCCGTGGACCGGAAACACCGTTGGAGAAAGTAATTTATCAGGTAAGCATAAATTCTGTTTTCTCCAACATTGGTGTGTCCGGTCCACGGCGTCATCCTTACTTGTGGGAACCAATACCAAAGCTTTAGGACACGGATGAAGGGAGGGAGCAAATCAGGTTACCTAAACGGAAGGCACCACGGCTTGCAAAACCTTTCTCCCAAAAATAGCCTCCGAAGAAGCAAAAGTATCAAATTTGAAAAATTTGGCAAAAGTGTGCAGTGAAGACCAAGTCGCTGCCTTACATATCTGATCAACAGAAGCCTCGTTCTTGAAGGCCCATGTGGAAGCCACAGCCCTAGTGGAGTGAGCTGTGATTCTTTCAGGAGGCTGCCGTCCGGCAGTCTCATAAGCCAATCGGATGATGCTTTTAAGCCAAAAGGAAAGAGAGGTAGAAGTTGCTTTTTGACCTCTCCTTTTACCAGAATAGACGACAAACAGAGAAGATGTTTGTCTGAACTCTTTTGTAGCTTCTAAGTAGAATTTTAGAGCACGGACTACATCTAAATTGTGTAGCAAACGTTCCTTCTTTGAAACTGGTTTCGGACACAAAGAAGGTACAACTATCTCCTGGTTAATATTCTTGTTGGAAACAACCTTTGGAAGAAAACCAGGCTTAGTACGCAAAACAACCTTATCTGAATGGAACACCAGATAGGGCGGAGTACACTGCAGAGCAGATAACTCTGAAACTCTTCTAGCAGAAGAAATAGCAACCAAAAACAAAACTTTCCAAGATAATAACTTAATATCTATGGAATGTAGAGGTTCAAACGGAACCCCTTGAAGAACTGAAAGAACTAGATTTAGACTCCAGGGAGGAGTCAAAGGTCTGTAAACAGGCTTGATCCTAACCAGAGCCTGAACAAATGCTTGAACATCTGGCACAGCTGCCAGTCGTTTGTGTAGTAAGACAGATAAAGCAGAAATCTGTCCCTTTAGAGAACTCGCAGATAATCCTTTATCCAAACCTTCTTGCAGAAAGGAAAGAATCTTAGGAATTTTTATCTTATTCCATGGGAATCCCTTGGATTCACACCAACAGATATATCTTTTCCATATTTTATGGTAAATCTTTCTAGTTACCGGTTTTCTGGCCTGAACCAGAGTATCTATCACAGAATCTGAAAACCCACGCTTTGATAGAATCAAGCGTTCAATCTCCAAGCCGTCAGCTGGAGGGAGACCAGATTTGGATGTTCGAATGGACCCTGAACAAGAAGGTCCTGTCTCAAAGGTAGCTTCCATGGAGGAACCGATGACATATTCACCAGGTCTGCATACCAAGTCCTGCGTGGCCACGCAGGAGCTATCAAGATCACCGAGGCCCTCTCCTGTTTGATCCTGGCTACCAGCCTGGGAATGAGAGGAAACGGTGGAAACACATAAGCTAGGTTGAAGGTCCAAGGTGCTACTAGTGCATCCACTAGAGTCGCCTTGGGATCCCTGGATCTGGACCCGTAGCAAGGAACCTTGAAGTTCTGACGAGACGCCATCAGATCCATGTCTGGAATGCCCCATAATTGAGTCAACTGGGCAAAGATCTCCGGGTGGAGTTCCCACTCCCCCGGATGGAATGTCTGACGACTCAGATAATCCGCTTCCCAGTTTTCCACACCTGGGATGTGGATCGCAGATAGATGGCAGGAGTGATCCTCCGCCCATTGTATTATTTTGGTCACTTCTTTCATCGCTAGGGAACTCCTTGTTCCCCCCTGATGATTGATATACGCAACAGTCGTCATGTTGTCTGATTGGAATCTTATGAATCTGGCCTTTGCAAGCTGAGGCCAAGCCCTGAGAGCATTGAATATCGCTCTTAGTTCCAGAATGTTTATCGGGAGAAGAGACTCTTCCCGAGACCATAGTCCCTGAGCTTTCAGGGATTCCCAGACCGCGCCCCAGCCCACTAGACTGGCGTCGGTCGTGACAATGACCCACTCTGGTCTGCGGAAGCTCATTCCCTGGGATAGATGGTCCAGGGTCAGCCACCAACGGAGTGAATCTCTGGTCTTCTGATCTACTTGAATCACTGGAGACAAGTCTGTATAGTCCCCATTCCACTGTTTGAGCATGCACAGTTGTAATGGTCTTAGATGAATTCGTGCAAAAGGAACTATGTCCATTGCTGCAACCATCAACCCTACTACTTCCATGCACTGAGCTATGGAAGGACGTGGAACAGAGTGAAGAACTTGACAAGTGCTTAGAAGTTTTGACTTTCTGACATCTGTCAGAAAAATCCTCATTTCTAAGGAATCTATTATTGTTCCCAAGAAGGGAACTCTTGTTGACGGAGACAGAGAACTTTTTTCTATGTTCACCTTCCATCCGTGAGATCTGAGAAAGGCCAGAACGATGTCTGTATGAGCCTTTGCTTTTGAAAGGGACGACGCTTGTATTAGAATGTCGTCCAAGTACGGTACTACTGCAATGCCCCTCGGTCTTAGAACCGCTAGAAGGGACCCGAGTACCTTTGTGAAAATCCTTGGAGCAGTGGCTAACCCGAATGGGAGGGCCACAAACTGGTAATGTTTGTCCAGAAAGGCGAACCTTAGGAACTGATGATGTTCTTTGTGGATAGGAATATGTAGGTACGCATCCTTTAGATCCACGGTAGTCATAAATTGACCTTCCTGGATAGTGGGTAGAATCGTTCGAATGGTTTCCATTTTGAACGATGGTACCCTGAGAAATTTGTTTAGGATCTTTAAATCCAGAATTGGTCTGAAGGTTCCCTCTTTTTTGGGAACTACGAACAGATTTGAGTAAAATCCCATTCCTTGTTCCGTCATTGGAACAGGGTGTATCACTCCCATCTTTAACAGGTCTTCTACACAATGTAAGAACGCCTGTCTCTTTATTTGGTTTAAGGATAAGTGAGACATGTGGAACCTTCCCCTTGGGGGTAGTTCCCTGAATTCCAGAAGATAACCCTGAGAAACTATTTCTAGTGCCCAGGGATCCTGAACATCTCTTGCCCAAGCCTGAGCAAAGAGAGAGAGTCTGCCCCCTACTAGATCCGGTCCCGGATCGGGGGCTACTCCTTCATGCTGTTTTGTTAGCAGCAGCAGGCTTCTTGGCCTGCTTACCCTTGTTCCAGCCTTGCATAGGTTTCCAGGCTGGTTTGGGCTGTGAGGCATTACCCTCTTGCTTAGAGGATGCAGAATTAGAGGCCGGTCTGTTCCTGAAATTGCGAAAGGAACGAAAATTAGACTTATTCTTGGCCTTGAAAGGCCTATCTTGTGGAAGGGCGTGGTCCTTTCCCCCAGTGATGTCTGAGATAATCTCTTTCAATTCAGGCCCAAAGAGAGTTTTACCTTTGAAAGGGATGTTAAGCAATTTTGTCTTGGATGATACATCCGCTGACCAAGACTTTAGCCAAAGCGCTCTGCGCGCCACAATTGCAAACCCTGAATTTTTCGCCGCTAATCTAGCTAATTGCAAAGCGGCATCTAAAATAAAAGAGTTAGCCAACTTAAGTGCGTGAACTCTGTCCATAACCTCCTCATATGGAGTCTCTCTACTGAGCGACTTTTCTAGTTCCTCGAACCAGAACCACGCTGCTGTAGTGACAGGAACAATGCACGAAATGGGTTGTAGAAGGTAACCTTGCTGTACAAAAATCTTTTTAAGCAAACCTTCCAAATTTTTATCCATAGGATATTTGAAAGCACAACTATCCTCGATAGGAATAGTAGTTCGCTTGTTTAGAGTAGAAACTGCCCCCTCGACCTTAGGGACTGTCTGCCATAAGTCCTTTCTGGGGTCGACCATAGGAAATAATTTCTTAAATATAGGGGGGGGAACAAAAGGTATGCCGGGCTTCTCCCACTCCTTATTCACTATGTCCGCCACCCGCTTGGGTATAGGAAAAGCGTCGGGGTGCACCGGAACCTCTAGAAACTTGTCCATCTTGCATAATTTCTCTGGAATGACCAAGTTGTCACAATCATCCAGAGTAGATAACACCTCCTTAAGTAGTGAGCGGAGATTTTCTAATTTAAATTTAAATGTCACAACATCAGGTTCAGCTTGTTGAGAAATTTTTCCTGAATCTGAAATTTCCCCATCTGACAAAACCTCCCTCATGGCCACTTCAGATTGGTGTGAGGGTATGACAGAACAATTATCATCAGCGCCCTCCTGCTCTTCAGTGTTTAAAACAGAGCAATTGCGCTTTCTCTGATATGCAGGCATTTTGGATAAAATATTTGCTATGGAGTTATCCATTACAGCCGTCAATTGTTGCATGGTAATAAGCATTGGCGCGCTAGATGTACTAGGGGCCTCCTGCGTGGGCAAAACTGGTGTAGACACAGTAGGAGATGATGTAGTATCATGTCTACTCCCCTCATCTGAGGAATCATCTTGGGCAATTTCATTATCTGTGGCAGTACTGTCCTTACTTTGTTTGGACGCTATGGCACAATTATCACATTTTGAATGGGGAGACACATTGGCTTTCATACATATAGAACATAGCTTATCCGAAGGCACAGACATGTTAAACAGGCTTAAACTTGTCAATAAAGCACAAAAACCGTTTTAAAACAAAACCGTTACTGTCTCTTTAAATTTTAAACAGATCACACTTTATTACTGATTATGTGAAAAAGTATGAAGGAATTGTTCAAAATTTACCAAAATTTCACCACAGTGTCTTAAAGCATTAAAAGTATTGCATACCAATTTTCAGAGCTTTAACCCTTAAAATAACGGAACCGGAGCCGTTTACAAATTTAACCCCTATACAGTCCCAGCTACAGCCTTTGCTGTGATCTAACCAAGTCCAGAGGGGAATACGATACCAAATGACGCCTTCTAGAAACTTTTCCAACTACTTTCAGGTCCTCACACATGCATCTGCATGTCTTGCTCTCAAAAACAACTGCGCAGTAATGGCGCGAAAATGAGGCTCAGCCTACAACTGGGAAGGCCCTCCCTGACTGGAAAAGGTGTCTAACATAGTGCCTGACGTTAAAAAACGTTCCCCAAGTTTATAAGTGTGAATTATCAGCATAAACATGTATAAAATGTCCAAATAAAGCAATCGATTTAGCCCATAAAAGTGTCTACCAGTTTTATAGCCCATATTAAGCCCTTTGAAACTAAGAAAATGGCTTACCGGTCCCCATGAGGGGAAATGACAGCCTTCCAGCATTACACAGTCTTGTTAGAAATATGGCTAGTCATACCTTAAGCAGAAAAGTCTGCTAACTGTTTCCCCCAACTGAAGTTACTTCATCTCAACAGTCCTATGTGGAAACAGCAATCGATTTTAGTTACTGTCTGCTAAAATCATCTTCCTCTCACAAACAGAAATCTTCATCCTTTTCTGTTTCAGAGTAAATAGTACATACCAGCACTATTTTAAAATAACAAACTCTTGATAGTAGAATAAAAAAACTACATTTAAACACCACATACTCTTAACCATCTCCGTGGAGATGTTGCCTGTGCAACGGTAAAGAGAATGACTGGAGTGGGCGGAGCCTAGGAGGGACTATATGGCCAGCTTTGCTGGGACTCTTTGCCATTTCCTGTTGGGGAAGAGATATTTCCCACAAGTAAGGATGACGCCGTGGACCGGACACACCAATGTTGGAGAAACAGGGTTTAACATAGTTTAACTTAATATAACAACAATACCTCAAATACATATGCTTATGTCTAGCATATAACAATCTATGTATAGATTTCATAAATATAGGTAGTAGTTATATAATACACTATGTCTAGGTATAACTTGTTATTATTACAATCGGTGTCCAAGTTATTTGCTTTTTAGCATACTAATATTCAAGTTTAAATGTATGTGAGTAACTGCATGTGCTCTTGTTCTCCTAATATACATGTATGAAGGGCTTTTTTCTCCAAAGTCAACATAATATATTCATTCACTCAAAGGTGAACAATTTTTCTCTTTTTAAACGTGCACTAGTACACAGGTGGCACATGAGTATAGCGCAACTCCTCCTTTTAATTTTAGACCAATCGTGTAATAGTATAGTGTTTTAAAGGTAGTTGGGATGTGCACTAGGTAGGCTATGATTACGGGTCACACCCGAAACGCGTAAGCTGCTGTGCTGCGCTTCTCATGTTTTTGTATTGGTGGCTTGTTATTTTTAAGGATTACAAATAAAGTAAAAAGTTTTATTATATGGAATTTGCTGGAGCGTGTCACTTTCTACATTTGCTTATATATGTATATACACTGAGTCTGATGAAGGGGTGAGATCCTCGAAACGTCACAGCATTACTTTTGTATTGTTCACAATAAAGCACATTTAAAAAATTCCAAAGAGTGCATGCCTGTCATGGATTATTCATAATTTTCTGCCTGCACCCTGGTTGCTGGACTTGATGGTGAGAGTGCGCCCTGTTGGACTGTATATACATACATATATACACATATAAAATAAATACACATGTATACACATATGTATATATATATATATATATATAATTTACAAGGCAAGAATTTGTAACTATATATATATATATATATATATTTATATATACATACATAAACATGTATATATGTATGTATATAAACATGTAAATACGTATGTGTGTATGTATACATTAAAAAAATCTAAATACATAGAAAAAAATATATATATATTTATATATATATTGTTTACAGTACCTATAATCATGTTTAATAATTATTTTATTTTAATATTTTATATTTCATATTTCCATAACACGCCTTAAAGGGACAGTAAAGTCATAATCAGACATTCATGATTTAGACAGAGCATACAATTTTAAACAACTTTCCAATTTACTCCTATTATTTAATTTGCTTCCTTCTCTTGTTATCCTTTGCTGAAAGGTTTATCTAGAAAAGCTCAGGAGAAGCAAAGAACCTAGATTCTATTTATAGGAATAGATTTATAGGTTTAGGTATATACAAATATTTATAGAAATATAAGATATTTATAGAAATATACATTTACAATAAAAATAACATATTCCTGTAGGTAAAGAACATTTGAATGTTGAATATTTACAGTAAATAAAAACATTAAATATTATTATGGAATTATTATTTAAACACACACACACACATATATATATATATATATATATGTATATATATACATACAGAGAGAAATGCACTCACAGGAACGAACATCCAGCTCAATACCATTGTTAGCCTGTTCTATGGCGATTTACCACCTGGGTGCAACTTCTTTTAGCCCAGCAATGCTTTTCACAGAGTAAAACTTTCCTGTAGTATATCAGTCTGATCCCGCCTATTACGGTCAGTCCAGCACCGAAATACCAGGCAATTCTTCTCTGAACAAGGAACACAGCAACCCCAGACGATCGTTTCGGCCTTCATTGGGCCTCGTCAGTGAGGTGTAGCCACATTCCTCTAAGCACACTGAGCAAGGAGTCCACGTCTGGTTGCCCCTTTTTCCCTTAGGGAGACTAAATACATACAGAGAGAAATGCACTCACAGGAACGAACATCCAGCTCAATACCATTGTTAGCCTGTTCTATGGCGATTTACCACCTGGGTGCAACTTCTTTTAGCCCAGCAATGCTTTTCACAGAGTAAAACTTTCCTGTAGTATATCAGTCTGATCCCGCCTATTACGGTCAGTCCAGCACCGAAATACCAGGCAATTCTTCTCTGAACAAGGAACACAGCAACCCCAGACGATCGTTTCGGCCTTCATTGGGCCTCGTCAGTGAGCCACACAGGCTACCACCTGGGTGCAACTTCTTTTAGCCCAGCAATGCTTTTCACAGAGTAAAACTTTCCTGTAGTATATCAGTCTGATCCCGCCTATTACGGTCAGTCCAGCACCGAAATACCAGGCAATTCTTCTCTGAACAAGGAACACAGCAACCCCAGACGATCGTTTCGGCCTTCATTGGGCCTCGTCAGTGAGATGTAGCCACATTCCTCTAAGCACACTGAGCAAGGAGTCCACGTCTGGTTGCCCCTTTTTCCCTTAGGGAGACTAAATACATACAGAGAGAAATGCACTCACAGGAACGAACATCCAGCTCAATACCATTGTTAGCCTGTTCTATGGCGATTTACCACCTGGGTGCAACTTCTTTTAGCCCAGCAATGCTTTTCACAGAGTAAAACTTTCCTGTAGTATATCAGTCTGATCCCGCCTATTACGGTCAGTCCAGCACCGAAATACCAGGCAATTCTTCGCTAACAATGGTATTGAGTCAGTTGTTCGTTCCTGTGAGTGCACTTCTCTCTGTATGTATTTAGTCTCCCTATGGGAAAAAGGGGCAACCAGACGTGGACTCCTTGCTCAGTGTGCTTAGAGGAATATAGCTACACCTCACTGACGAGGCCCAATGAAGGCCAAAACGATCGTCTGGGGTTGCTGTGTTCCTTGTTCAGAGAGGAATTCCCTGGTATTTCGGCGCTGGACTGACCGTAATAGGCGGGATCAGACTGATATACTACAGGAAATTTCTTCTCTGTGAAAAGCATTACTGGGCTAAAAAGTTGCACCCAGGTGGTAAATCGCCATAGAACAGGCTAACAATGGTATTGAGTCAGTTGTTCGTTCCTGTGAGTGCACTTCTCTCTGTATGTATTTAGTCTCCCTATGGGAAAAAGGGGCAACCAGACGTGGACACCTTGCTCAATGTGCTTAGAGGAATATAGCTACACCTCACTGACGAGGCCCAATGAAGGCCGAAACGATCGTCTGGGGTTGCTGTGTTCCTTGTTCAGAGAGGAATTGCCTGGTATTTCGGCGCTGGACTGACCGTAATAGGCGGGATCAGACTGATATACTACAGGAAATTTCTTCTCTGTGAAAAGCATTACTGGGCTAAAAAGCTGCACCCAGGTGGTAAATCGCCATAGAACAGGCTAACAATGGTATTGAGTCAGTTGTTCGTTCCTGTGAGTGCACTTCTCTCTGTATGTATTTAGTCTCCCTATGGGAAAAAGGGGCAACCAGACGTGGACTCCTTGCTCAGTGTACTTAGAGGAATATAGCTACACCTCACTGACGAGGCCCAATGAAGGCCGAAACGATCGTCTGGGGTTGCTGTGTTCCTTGTTAAGAGAGGAATTGCCTGGTATTTCGGCGCTGGACTGACCGTAATAGGCGAAATCAGACTGATATACTACAGGAAATTTCTTCTCTGTGAAAAGCATTACTGGGCTAAAAAGCTGCACCCAGGTGGTAAATCGCCATAGAACAGGCTAACAATGGTATTGAGTCAGTTGTTCGTTCCTGTGAGTGCACTTCTCTCTGTATATATATATATATATATATATATATATATATATATATATATATATATATATATATATATATATATATATATATTATAGCCCTTTCCTTTGCATTCAAGTACATGGCCATATACCATATACTTTTAAACCCTTAAAATATTTTTATGAATAATTTTTACAAGATAATGTTTATATGAGTATACAGTACTGTAAATTTTAAAAGTATTTATGTTGTGCTTGGTGCAACTTTTAACTCACTACCCTTTATGCAAGGTTTTCAGTCATGCTAAACTGATGAGAATAAAATGCAATTGTGCTTACTTTCAACTTGTAATATCAGTCAAGTTAGCACAGGCGTGATATATTCCTACATCGCTCACACGCAAACATTAGCGCTCTACTTGTAATCTAGCCCTGTGTGTTAAGCAGCACATATAGGCAATTGTATGCAGTCTTAGAATTCCCATATGTCCCATACAAAATAATATGTCAATCACCTACTGTGGGGACCCTCTGCAGCTCACAACTGGCTGATCCACCCTTTGCGATGGTTAAACATACAGTAGTGTAGGGTCAATAGTCTTAAAATGACATGCTCTAATTGTAATTTTCCAACTATTATGGCCCTTTCACAAATCCCAGTAAATAGATCATTTGCACTGAGTTAACAAAAAAGAACATTAAGGGTTTTTTGCACTAAGGAATTATTGGGATGGGAGTAGTGGTGGTTTAAGGGTTTTAGTGGATGAAGCCATTGGGTGGGGGTTGTGGCAGTTTATGGGCTAAAAACCTTAGGAGGTTCAGGAGGTTTAGAAATGTATTAGAGCTGCAACAACTAATCGTTATAATCTATAATAACCGATTATGAAAATAGTTGTCCACTAATCTCATAATCGATTAGTTAGTTTGCAATTAGTTGGTCTGTGCATGGCACCAGCTGCTTCACTCCAATGAGCTCCTGCACATGTTATTGTGTTTTATGATTATGCCCTTAGCCTAAAGGACGTCTACAGACATTTACTTTTCACTTTTTCAGGACAGTATAAGTTTACAACTACTCCTAGCTTATGTGCAAACCAGAAATAATAGGAGTCATCATTTGGATTGTTTATATTAAATTAGATCAGGTGATTTGGGACTATGCTTTGCATAATATTGTTTCGAGCTTGTTATTTACACCTAGCCCTAGACTGATGGGATTTATTTGAATTGATGTGCACTATTATCTGTTTGCACAATTATTAGTGGATCGCTTGCTATTGCTGATACTATGTACTGTATAGATAAAGGCTTTGAGGCATATTTTTTTTAAAAAACGTCAACCGCAAATACGCTGGAATTCTGCAGCGTAATTGTGGTGAGCCTGATTCGCCCTATTTATCAAAGCCTACAGACCGGCAAAAGTTGAAATTTGTGACGTAACATACTATCCGCCGGTGTTAGTCCGACACAGATCGATGCTTACGTCATTACAGATGTTCCGAATACAAATTCAGCACTATCTGATAACTTTTGCAAGTTATCAAACTTCTAACAGGTACGCTCGCCACTATTCCGGCCAAGCGTACCTGGTTTTCAATCCGCCACCCTGGAGGCCACGGATGCCATAGGAATCAATGGGAGTCTGAGAGCAGCAAAAGCTCATGTTCGATGCTGCCAGATATCCCATTGATTTATATGGTATAAAACATGTAACATTTACACCTAACACCCTAACATGTACCCGAGTCTAGACACCCCTAAGCTGCCGCCCCCGACATCGCCGCAACCTACATAATATTATTAACCCCTATCCTGCCGTCCCCCGACACCGCCGCAACTAAATAAATGTAATAACCCCTATCTCACCGCTCCCGGAGCCAACCGCAACTAAATAAATGTATTTACCCCTTTTCCGCCGCTCCCGGAGCCCACCGCAACTAAATAAATGTATTAACCCCTATACCGCCACTCCCCGAGCCCACCGCAACTAAATAAATGTATTAACCCCTAAACCCCTGGCCTCCCACATCACTACCAGTTACTAAACCGATTAACCCCTAAACCGCCAGCGCCCCACATCGCCATAAACTTAACCCCTAAACCTAACAACCCGCTAACTTTACATTAAATATTAACTCATCCCTATCTTATAATAAATTTAAACTTACCTTTAGAATTAAAATAAACTATATTAAACTACTAATTAACCTATCCTAACTATTATACTAAAATTACATTAAACTATATTAAATTATTAATTAACCTACCCTAACTATTATACTAAAATTACATTAAACTAACAATTAAATTAACTATATTACATATTTAAACACCTAACCCTACTCAAATTATTTAAATCTACTATTAAAAAATTACTAAGTGGGGCGGAGCCGGCTATCTAGAGTGCAGGACGTGCTCTGCTGCAGCTCCTGACTTCATCTATTATATAACTACTATTATTCTTATAAACCATTCCAAAAACACATAATGATTGCAGCCCTGAAAGGACTAATTACTACCATTGAGTTAAAGAATGCTTAGGAGACTGGAATCCCAATCGGAGACCTTTATTAAGAGGTAGTAACGCAGCGTTATTTCTCATGGACTTGAGCCTCAGCAACGAGGACTATAAGGGGCTATAGAAGTGTCAGTAAGATCCTAATCTACAAAATACAGTAACAATGCTGCACTCCGTTACTCATTAAGGTAATTACTTTAGAAGACCACTCATTCGTAATTGAAATAGAGACAACTCTTATCCAAGATGGCGACGATAATACTTTTGCTAAAGCGGCTAGAAAGGAAGATGGATTCTCACTTCCTACAGCTCCATGCAGAGCTCGTCGCAGAGCGGAGCTCTATAGGAACGGATCACACTCCCAGTGCAAACCTGCCACAGAATGAATATAATATCCCTACTAGCCGCTCCTCTCTCTCGCCGCACAAATTTACGTCTGCAAGCGGCTCATATCGATCTTCTGTGGCCAACCATCAACCCGCCCTCTTGGAAGAAGCCCCTCAGCCCGCATGGCACGTACTCACCCTGACTAGGGTATCAACTCCCTGCTGCAACATCGGCAAGAGCCATGCGGATCTGGAGGACGCAGCCGGCATCATGGCTCATAGTAACTACGGAGGTGCTACCGCCATTCCCCAAGCGGCTGGAGATAGATCCCTAGCGATCAAGCTTAACTTACCTGGGGTTAACGCCTTGGAAGATGATAGTGATAACCGGAGAATGAGCACAGAGGGAAGCGGACATCTTGGATTTGAGGAAGCACTTTGCTATAGCGGAGCCTCACGGACTTGTCCTCTTTTACAGGTGAATTTATTTGTGAGGAATTCAGTTCTTCAGCCGTTTTTGGAACTAAGCCCTGCCGACACAATTTCATTTTGTGCAGTTTGGAAGCGCCGATTCACAAACTTGTCACTAGCTACGGGAGATTCTCCTTTGGTAAAGGTCAACTGCTCCCATTCCTCAATTCTATCGTGGAACTGCCTTAAGACTGGCATTGGGTAATCTGGCTTGGAACTTTACGTCTGAGGCATTGTCTTTTCTTTTTGCTAATTTCTAAATGACGACAGCTATGTCTGAAATGTGAATTTACAGTGCATCAGTTTATGTCATGATATTAGTAGTTGAGACTTATGTGTGTGGTAATCTTATGCAAAATTTTAATTATGCCCTTGCATGTCTTAAATATTCTCCCTGAAAACCTAGATGAGAGGTAATTGCCGGATAGTGTAGGCTTAAGGTCTCACTTTATATGCGTGTTTTCTACTTTTAATGCATTTTAATAGATATACCAGAGACTCATTACTGGGCAGCTCTAACCTCTATAACTTACGATACATTTACACACTATAGGCTTGCCTGGCAGTGTACACATAACAACCACATTACATAGAGACCAAGGACAGGGGGCTTTGATGTACATGTTATATTAGTAACAGATACTGATGTTATCACACCCTTAACCTCCTCAAAGGCGCATGGGTTAATTTGTTCATTATAGTTTACTCCCTGAAATAACACTTTATTGTATTATTGAGCTATTTACATTCTAATCTCTTATTGCTATCCCTGGAGTCCTATACAATAACTGTGAGCCTTATTTAGTCATTCACTCATGTGTTCTTACCGTGCCCAAGAGCTAAATAATCTCCAAGAAGGTAGACGGTCAGAACTTATGGTTAATATAGTTTAAAGCAGGCTATTATACTATCCATAGCTTTTTAAACTAACTCCTGATAACAACATTCTTTACAATATACTCTCTGATATGATTTATAGGGGTTCCCTTTATCTTGGTATTACTCACACTGCTCACATCGTAAGATATTAAACTAACTAGCTGCTTATATGTTGGGGAACAAGCTTAAATATGTTTATTGGTGTTATGTCAAACTTGTATTTTGCTGTTAATGCTGGCATGTATGACTACTTACCAACACAACTGTTCAGTCCTATCCTTAGGGTTTCCAAGGTGGCACTTTAAAAACTCCTGGTTTGCTAGCTTTAAAGATCCTGACTTGGTCTCTATCCCAGTTAGCCTACTTGCGTGCCTTTGATAACAACTACATATTTGCCATCCTTATCTAGAGCCAATATATACTGTGTTCAACATGAGGCATTCTACAATTATACCAGAACAACATTGGCATCTTAGATGGAGCCTAACCCATGGGCTATTTCAAACTGTTCTATGTTAAGGTCCAAACACTGTTCTGAGCATAGAATATTAACTCCTCCATTGTTATTGCTGAATGTTTTTGGGTGACACATACTACACACACTAGCAAATACCATGCCAGCCAGGGCCTTTCAGAGACAGTTTATATTACCTCTCAATTGTTACACCGCTTCTATCTATTGCTCCCATCATCTATATTCTAAGGATACATATGAGGGTTACATTGCAAACTTTATTATCGTTATTTCCCAAGAAAATTATTTTCTCTGTAGCGAATTTATGGTTTATACAAATTGTCTGGTACTGCTGGGCCCCTCTCCTCCCTTTCCCGCCGGTACTGGTTGCCTGCGGGTCATACCCCTTTTCCTTTTCCCAGCATCGTCTACAGCTGACATTTCCCCAGGGGAGGAGCTCACCCAGAAGTCCTTTATATGCCAAAGACACTAACATCCCCCCTTCCACAAAACTTTCTTGAGAACTACCCTTATTTATCTAATCGAAAGCAGATCTCTCAACTTTGACCCCCATTATATAATAGCTTTAAATCATCACCCCTAGCAACAAACTCACATTTTCTATTGACCTTTCTAGAAGCAATTGGATATCCAATTATATGGCGTACCCCCCATAGGGTATCACCAACTCCCCATCTTTTATGTTAATAGATCTGCTCCCAAACCTTCCCTATTTAGTCTAATAGGACCTTCCATTTCACCCCTCAACTGTATGTATAAATCACTACACCCTGAGCGACATTTGCTCCCCCCTAGTAACTATATAAATAACAGATTGTCCTCTGTAAGTCCATTCCTTTAGTATTGTAGAGTATTCAATATCCACCCTTCGCACTCTGTTATTTTGATATACCCTCAGGCTCCGCCCCCCCTTCACCCTTCCCCATCCCACTCAGAGCGGCTCTTGCCCGCTGCACTCCCTTCCCCCCTCTCTGCCAACTTGGTCCAAAAGTGACCAAACGACAGCTAACCTCCACTTGCCCAATTCTTCTTCTTTGTTCTATTAAATAACCACATGAGTCACAATGTGGAGATCAGTTCTATTGTTTATATAATATAAAACCGAGGTTACATTATTATTCGTGGTTCTATCAATTATTCATATTTTATAATACTACTTCTCCTGACTAGATATTGGTTACAAACGTCTATACTCACAATGTGAATATTAAGCATATTAGATATAGTTCCATATTATACAGACTCTAATTAGTTATTCTTCGGGAGAAGTATAAAATTCATGCTCAGTACTGCTATATTATTATTTTTATTTCTCTCCTATGTTTTTTGTGAGTATACTACATATGTTATAATGTTATACTCTCAATGTTAATTGATGAACATTCTCTGTAAAATTTCTTATAACCTAAATAAAAAATATAAAAAAAAAAAAAAAAAAAAAATTACTAAGTTACAAAAAAATAACAACTAAGTTACACAAAATAAAAAACACTAAGTTACACAAAATAAAAAATAAATGATCAAATATTTAAACTAATTACACCTAATCTAATAGCCCTATCAAAATAAAAAAGCCCCCCCAAAATAAAAAAACCTCTAGCCTACAATAAATTACTAATGGCCCTTAAAAGGGCCTTTTGCGGGGCATTGCCCCAAAGAAATCAGCTCTTTTACCTGTAAAATAAAAATATAAACAATTCCCCAACAGTAAAACCCACCACCCACACAACCAACCCCCCAAATAAAAACCTATCTAAAAAACCTAAGCTCCCCATTGCCCTGAAAAGGGCATTTGTATGGGCAATGCCCTTAAAATGGCATTTAGCTCTTTTTAAGCCCAAACCCCTAATCTAAAATTAAAACCCACCCAATAAACCCTTTAAAAAAACCTAACACTAACCCCCGAAGATCCACTTACAGTTTTTGAAGACCCGATATCCATCCTCAACGAAGCGGCAGAAGTCTTCATCCAAGCGGGCCGAAGTCTTCATCCAACCGGGCAGAAATCTTCACCCAGACGGCATCTTCTATCTTCATCCATCCGGCGTGGAGCGGCTCCATCTTCAAGACATCCGGCGCGGAGCATCCTCTTCTTACAACGTCTTCTGAAGAAGAGCCAATAGAATGCAAGCTCAATCCTACTGGCTGATTGGATCAGCCAATAGGATGAAAGCTCAAACCTATTGGCTGATTGCAACAGCCAATAGGATTATTTTCACCTTAATTCCTATTGGCTGATAGAATTCTATCAGCCAATCAGAATGTAAGGGATGCCATCTTGGATGACGTCATTTAAAGGGAAACTTCATTCTTCAGAAGACGTTGTAAGAAGAGGATGCTCTGCGCTGGATGTCTTGAAGATGGAGCCGCTCCGCGCCGGATGGATGAAGATAGAAGATGCCGTCTGGATGAAGACTTCTGCCGGCTTGGATGAAGACTTCGGCCCGCTTGGATGAAGACATCTGCCGGCTTCGCTGAGGACTTCTGCCGCTTTGTTGAGGATGGATGTCGGGTCTTCAAAAACTGTAAGTGGATCTTCAGGGGTTAGTGTTAGGTTTTTAATGGTTTATTGGGTGGGTTTTAATTTTAGATTAGGGGTTTGGGCTGAAAAAGACCTAATGCCCTTTTAAGGGCAATGCCCATACAAATGCCTTTTTCAGGGCAATGGGGAGCTTAGGTTTTTTAGTTAGGTTTTTATTTGGGGGGTTGGTTGTGTGGGTGGTGGGTTTTACTGTTGGGGGGTATTTGTATTTTTATTTAGAGGTAAAAGAGCTGATTTCTTTGGGGCAATGCCCCGCAAAACGCCTTTTTTATTTTGATAGGGCTATCAGATTAGGTGTAATTAGTTTAAATACTTGATAATTTATTTTTTATTTTGTGTAACTTAGTTGTTATTTTTTGTAACTTAGTAATTTTTTAATAGTAGATTTAAATAATTTGAGTAGGATTAGGATTTTAAATATGTAATAACAGAATTTATGCTTACCTGATAAATTACTTTCTCCAACGGTGTGTCCGGTCCACGGCGTCATCCATTACTTGTGGGAATATTCTCTTCCCCAACAGGAAATGGCAAAGAGCACAGCAAAAGCTGTCCATATAGCCCCTCCTCAGGCTCCGCCCCCCCAGTCATTCGACCGACGGTTAGGAGAAAAAAGGAGAAAATATAGGGTGCCGTGGTGACTGTAGTGTATAGAGAAAGAAATTTTTCAAACCTGATAAAAAACCATGGCGGGCCATGGACCGGACACACCGTTGGAGAAAGTAATTTATCAGGTAAGCATAAATTCTGTTTTCTCCAACATTGGTGTGTCCGGTCCACGGCGTCATCCATTACTTGTGGGAACCAATACCAAAGCATTAGGACACGGATGAAGGGAGGGAGCAAATCAGGTTACCTAAGCGGAAGGCACCACGGCTTGCAAAACCTTTCTCCCAAAAATAGCCTCCGAAGAAGCAAAAGTATCAAATTTGTAAAATTTGGCAAAAGTGTGCAGAGAAGACCAAGTCGCTGCCTTACATATCTGATCAACAGAAGCCTCGTTCTTGAAGGCCCATGTGGAAGCCACAGCTCTAGTGGAGTGAGCTGTGACTCGTTCAGGAGGCTGCCGTCCGGCAGTCTCATAAGCCTATCGGATAATGCTTTTCAGCCAGAAAGAAAGAGAGGTAGCCGTAGCTTTTTGTCCTCTCCTCTTACCAGAGTAAACGACAAACAAAGATGAGGTTTGTCTAAAATCCTTAGTTGCCTCTAAATAGAACTTTAAAGCACGAACTACATCTAAATTGTGTAACAAACGTTCCTTCTTTGAAACTGGATTCAGACACAGAGAAGGAACAACTATTTCCTGGTTAATATTCCTGTTGGAAACAACCTTCGGAAGAAAACCAGGCTTAGTACGCAAAATGACCTTATCTGAATGGAACACCAGATAGGGTGGATTACACTGCAAAGCAGATAATTCAGAAACTCTTCTTGCAGAAGAAATAGCAACCAAAAACAGAACTTTCCAAGATAGTAACTTGATATCTATGGAATGTAAGGGTTCAAACGGAACCCCTTGAAGAACTGAAAGAACTAAATTTAGACTCCAAGGAGGAGTCAAGGGTCTGTAAACAGGCTTGATTCTGACCAAAGCCTGTACAAAAGCTTGTACATCTGGCACAGCTGCCAGTCGTTTGTGTAACAAGACAGATAAAGCAGAAATCTGTCCTTTTAGAGAACTCGCTGACAATCCCTTATCCAAACCTTCTTGGAGAAAGGAGAGGATCTTAGGAATTTTAATCTTACTCCAGGAGAATCCCTTGGATTCACACCAACAGATATATTTTTTCCATATTTTATGGTAAATCTTTCTAGTCACAGGTTTTCTGGCTTGGACAAGAGTATCTATCACTGAATCTGAAAACCCACGCTTGGATAAAATCAAACGTTCAATTTCCAAGCAGTCAGCTGCAGAGAAACTAGATTTGGATGTCCGAATGGACCTTGTACTAGAAGATCCTGTCTCAAAGGTAGCTTCCATGGTGGAGCCGATGACATATTCACCAGGTCTGCATACCAAGTCCTGCGCGACCACGCAGGAGCTATCAGAATCACCGAGGCCTTCTCCTGTTTGATCCTGGCTACAAGCCTGGGAAGGAGAGGGAACGGTGGAAACGCATAAGCTAGGTTGAACGACCAAGGCGCTACTAATGCATCCACTAGAGTCGCCTTGGGATCCCTGGATCTGGACCCGTAGCAAGGAACCTTGAAGTTCTGACGAGACGCCATCAGATCCATGTCTGGAATGCCCCATAATTGAGTCAACTGGGCAAAAACCTCCAGGTGGAGTTCCCACTCCCCCGGATGGAAAGTCTGACGACTCAGATAATCCGCCTCCCAGTTGTCTACTCCTGGGATGTGAATTGCAGATAGGTGGCAGGAGTGATCCTCCGCCCATTTGATGATTTTGGATACCTCTCTCATTGCCAAGGAACTCCTTGTTCCCCCCTGATGGTTGATGTAAGCTACAGTCGTCATGTTGTCTGACTGGAATCTTATGAATCCGGCCTTCGCTAGTTGAGGCCAAGCCCGGAGAGCATTGAATATCGCTCTCAGTTCCAGGATGTTTATCGGGAGAAGAGACTCTTCCCGAGACCATAGACCCTGAGCTTTCAAGGAATCCCAGACCGCGCCCCAGCCTAATAGACTGGCGTCGGTCGTGACAATGACCCACTCTGGTCTGCGGAAACTCATTCCCTGAGACAGGTGATCCTGGGACAACCACCAACGGAGTGAGTCTCTGGTCATCTGGTCTACTTGAATCTTTGGAGACAAGTCTGCATAGTCCCCATTCCACTGATTGAGCATGCACAGTTGTAATGGTCTTAGATGAATTCGAGCAAAAGGAACTATGTCCATTGCTGCAACCATCAACCCTACTACTTCCATGCACTGAGCTATGGAAGGCTGCAGAATAGAGTGAAGAACTTGACAAGCGTTTAGAAGCTTTGACTTTCTGACTTCTGTCAGGAAGATCTTCATTTCTAAAGAATCTATTATTGTTCCCAAAAAGGGAACTCTTGTCGACGGAGACAGGGAACTCTTTTCTACGTTCACCTTCCACCCGTGAGATCTGAGAAAGGCTAGAACAATGTCTGTATGAGCCTTTGCCTTGGAAAGAGACGACGCTTGAATTAGAATGTCGTCCAGATAAGGTGCCACTGCAATGCTCCTTGGTCTTAGAACGGCCAGAAGGGACCCAAGCACCTTTGTGAAAATTCTGGGAGCAGTGGCTAGTCCGAATGGGAGAGCCACGAACTGATAATGTTTGTCCAGAAAGGCGAACCTTAGGAACTGATGATGATCTTTGTGGATAGGAATATGTAGATACGCATCCTTTAAATCCACGGTAGTCATATATTGACCCTCCTGGATTGTAGGTAAAATTGTTCGAATGGTTTCCATTTTGAACGATGGAACTCTGAGAAATTTGTTTAGAATCTTTAAATCCAGAATTGGTCTGAAAGTTCCCTCTTTTTTGGGAACTACAAACAGGTTTGAGTAAAACCCCTGACCTTGTTCCACAGCTGGAACTGGGTGTATCACTCCCATCTTTAACAGGTCTTCTACACAATGTAAGAATGCCTGTCTCTTTATTTGGTTTGAAGATAAGTGAGACATGTGGAACCTTCCCCTTGGGGGTAGTTCCTTGAATTCTAGAAGATAACCCTGAGAAACTATTTCTAGTGCCCAGGGATCCTGAACATCTCTTGCCCAAGCCTGAGCAAAGAGAGAGAGTCGGTCCCGGATCAGGGGCTACCCCTTCATGCTGTCTTGGAAGCAGCAGCAGGCTTCTTGGCCTGTTTACCCTTGTTCCAGCCTTGCATTGGTTTCCAAGCTGGTTTAGTCTGGGAAGCGTTACCCTCTTGTCTAGAGGCTGCAGAGTTGGAAGCCGGTCCGTTCCTGAAATTGCGAAAGGAACGAAAATTGGACTTATTCTTAGCCTTGAAAGGCCTATCTTGCGGAAGGGCATGACCCTTTCCCCCAGTGATGTCTGAAATAATTTCTTTCAATTCTGGCCCAAAAAGGGTCTTACCTTTGAAAGGGATATTAAGCAATTTTGTCTTGGAAGATACATCCGCCGACCAAGACTTTAGCCAGAGCGCTCTGCGCGCCACAATTGCAAACCCTGAATTTTTCGCCGCTAATCTCGCTAACTGCAAAGCGGCATCTAAAATAAAGGAATTAGCTAACTTAAGTGCGTGAATTCTGTCCATGACCTCCTCATATGGAGTCTCCTTACTGAGCAACTTTTCCAGTTCCTCGAACCAGAAACACGCTGCTGTAGTGACAGGAATAATGCACGAAATTGGTTGAAGGAGGTAACCTTGCTGAACAAAAATCTTTTTAAGCAAACCCTCCAATTTTTTATCCATAGGATCTTTGAAAGCACAATTGTCCTCAATGGGAATAGTCGTGCGTTTAGCTAGTGTAGAAACCGCCCCCTCGACCTTAGGGACTGTTTGCCATGTGTCCTTCCTGGGGTCGACCATGGGGAACAATTTATTAAATATAGGAGGAGGGACAAAAGGTATGCCTGGCTTCTCCCACTCCTTATTCACTATGTCCGCCACCCTCTTAGGTATCGGAAAGGCATCAGGGTGCACCGGGACCTCTAGGAATTTGTCCATCTTGCACAATTTTTCTGGGATGATCAAATTGTCACAATCATCCAGAGTAGATAGCACCTCCTTAAGTAATGCGCGGAGATGCTCTAATTTAAATGTCACAACATCAGGTTCTGCCTGCTGAGAAATTCTTCCTGTATCAGAAATTTCTCCATCTGACAAACCCTCACTCACTGCCACTTCAGACTGGTGTGAGGGTATGACAGATAAATTATCATCAGCGCCCTCCTGCTCTATAGTGTTTAAAACTGAGCAATCACGCTTTCTCTGAAATGCTGACATTTTGGATAAAATATTAGCTATGGAGTTATCCATTACTGCCGTCAATTGTTGCATAGTAACAAGCATTGGCGCGCTAGAAGTACTAGGGGTCACCTGCGCGGGCATAACTGGTATAGACACAGAAGGAGAGGATGCAGAACTATCCCTACTTCTTTTTTTCACCACAGTGTCTTAATGCATTCAAAGTATTGCACCCCAATTTTCAAGCTTTTAACCCTTAAAATGCGGAAACCGGAGCCGTTTGCAATTTTAACCCCACTACAGTCCCAGCCACAGCGTTTGTTGCGACTTCACCTATCCCAGGGGGTATACGATACCAATTCAAGCCTTCCAGGAACGTTTTCAGTGGATACCAGACCCTCTCACATGCAGCTGCATGCACTGCACTCAAAAGAAACTGCGCAATAATGGCGCGAAAATGAGGCTCTGCCTACTACAGTGAAAGGCCTTTCCTGACTGGGAAGGTGTCTTAACTAGTGCCTGGCGTTAAAAACGTTCCCCAAATAATAAAAAGTGTGAAATCCACTTCAAACTGTAAATAATACTTAAATAAGCAATCGATTTAGCCCTTAAGAGTGTCCACCAGTTAATAGCCCATAATAAGCCCTTTATTCTTTTTGAGTCTAAGAAAATGGCTTACCGATCCCCATGAGGGAAAATGACAGCCTTCCAGCATTACACAGTCTTGTTAGATAAATGGCTAGCCATACCTTGAGCAGAAAAGTCTGCAAACTGTTCCCCCCAACTGAAGTTCTCTGGGCTCAACAGTCCTGCGTAGGAACAGCAATTGATTTTAGTTACTGCTGCTAAAATCATACTCCTCTTTTAAACAGAACTCTTCATCTCTTTCTGTTTCAGAGTAAATAGCACAACCAGTACTATTTCAAAATAACAAACTTTTGATAGAAGAATAAAAAACTACAACTAAACACCACATACACTTCACCATCTCCGTGGAGATGCTACTTGTTCAGAGCGGCAAAGAGAATGACTGGGGGGCGGAGCCTGAGGAGGGGCTATATTGACAGTTTTTGCTGTGCTCTTTGCCATTTCCTGTTGGGGAAGAGAATATTCCCACAAGTAATGGATGACGCCGTGGACCGGACACACCAATGTTGGAGAAATAGTTAATTTAATGTTTAGTTTAATGTAATTTTAGTATAATAGTTAAGGTATGTTAATTAATAGTTTAATATAGTTTATTTTAATTCTAAAGGTAAGTTTAAATGTATTATAAGATAGGGATGAGTTAATATTTAATGTAAAGTTAGCGGGTTGTTAGGTTTAGGGGTTAATAGCTTAATTTAGTTTATGGCAATGTGGGGGGCTGGCGGTTTAGGGGTTAATAGGTTTAGTAAGTAGTAGTGATGTGGGAGGCCAGGGGATTAGGGGTTAATACATTTATTTAGTTGCGGAGGGCTCCAGGAGCGGCAGGATAGGGGTTAATAACTTTATTAGATTTGCGGTGGGTTCCGGGAGTGGCGGGATAAGGGTTAATAACTTTATTTAGTTGCGGTGGGCTCCGGGAGCAGCGGGATAGGGGTTAAACATTTTAGTATAGTGGCGGTGTTTAGTGACAGGGTATAAATAAAGTTGGGAAAAAGCCGAATAGCAGCGAGATCGATGACTGTTTAGTTAACAACAGTCCGCTGCTCATCGCCCCGTACTTGGTGCGCAGCTTTTTGACAGCTTTTTTAAAAATAAGGAGAGCGTATTCAGGTCCGCGGCAACGATGTTAGGCGAGCGTATTGGTGCTGTCGAATGCAGCACAGTTGATGGCTTGATAAATAGGTCTCTTTGTCTTGTTATTGATATAAAGTCCTTAGCCTTTTGCCTTTTTTTTTTAGTGTTTTTTTTTTATATTTTTAATAAATTGTGATAATATGTACCAGATTCAACCTCTATAAGTATATATCTGTTATTTTTTAGAGAGGAGTAGATATTTTTCCGTAACCTTATAGCTGGTTATTTACCATTGCATATAAATATTCAAGATATCATTTATGTTAGAATGAAGTCCAGGCTTGTTGCAAAAAGAGAGCCAGCCTCATTCTGAAAAAGTGAACAGAATGTTATAAACAGGGACAGTCTACCTCTTTCTAGTTCTACCTCTTTTCAAACAGTTTGTGGTTTTGTTTTGCTTAATTATAAAAATTTGTTCTGCTGCTTAAAAATTGGACAACCAGTTGTGTTAAAGTTTTAGTCTGAAGTTTATATTTGTAACACTCGGTATGTGGATTTTATTTAAAATATAGGAAACAATGTGTCATGAGATGCAGGACACATGAAGGACACAGCAAAGATGGTACAACTCTATTTTATTGTAGAGCATGGAAATATACATCTGGCAGCATTGATCTCACTTAGTAACTGCGACACAAACGGACCTAAGCCCCGCCCCCATCCGGTGACGTCACTTCCCACTCTCATCACATCTTCCCCCTTTTCAAAGGACAAGGCATACATTTTTTTTTCATTTGAATACAACAAATAACAAAGTATACAAAACAACAGTTTTGAACAGTATATAACAAGTAACACATTAAAGAGAATATTTGTATAAATAACATGAATTACATCCTGACTTGAACATCGGGGTAGACTACCCTAGTCCACAGTGACCATGGGATTATTCTGCCCATACTTCCGGTCACTGCTCTAACTAATGTTAATCCCGATATCGGGCCGGAAGTTTCACCACTCTTCCGCTTGATGTAACTCTACATGAACTGTCCTCTGATACAGAAGAAGGTGACTGAGAGTCTGCTGGAGGCAAAGACATATCCCCGCTGTGATCTTGCTGAGGGGAAGGCACCCCTCTAAAAACAGGGGATCCCACCGGCGGTGGTAGTGAGGCATCCAGTTCCAAACTCTCAGGTACAAGCTGATGATGGTTTAGATTTCGACATGTGACTGTCCCTCCATCAGTAAGGACTACATAAGACCTTGGTTCTGAAGAGCGTCCAATTACTGTAGCAGGCGTCTTCCATTTCTTCTCATCATCCAGTTTAATTCTGACACTTTGCCCGCATTCAGCTCCTGCAAGGGCCTCACAGAATGTCTCCTGTCTTAGAAGAATCGATAGCCCCTTTTTGCCTCTTCATCCCTCCTAAGGACTTTGTCCCGAGGAATAGAGCTAGTTGGCTGGAAGACACCCACAGAGGGTAAGGTGGTGCGAATCGGGCGCCCTAGCATCAGCTGTGCCGGGTTAAACCCCGTGGCTTGAATGGGAGTCGCCCTATAGGTCAAGAGGGCCAGGTACGGCTCAGATTGCTTCAAAATGAATTTTGTTGTTTGAACTGCCCTTTCAGCCATTCCGTTAGCCAGCGGGTAATGTGGACTTGATGTGGAATGTATAAAATCATACTCTCTGCTGAAAGAACTGAACTCTGTTGAAGCGAACTGCATTCCGTTATCACTCACCAACTACATTGGTATGCCCCACCAGGCGAACAAGCTCTTGAGACGAGTGATAACGGCTTGACTTGTGATTTCATTCAAAGGTGCAATTTCCAAATACCTGGAATAGTAGTCGATCACGACTAGGAACTTTTTCCCGTGCAGTTTGCACAAATCAGCAGCTATTTTCTGCCACAGGCCTGCAGGCAGCGGAGTAGAAATCAAGGGCTCCCTTCTCTGAGTAGGCCAGCGTTCCCGGCAAAAGGCACATTTAGACACATGGTTTGCAATGTCGGAACTGATCCCAGGCTACCATACTGCCGTAGCTGCCCTTTCTCTGCACTTTGTAATGTCTAAGTCGCCATTGTGATTCCTGTTTAACATCTCCTGCCGCATGCTAACAGGAATAACAATGCGGTCCTGGAACAGCACCAACCCATCCAGCTCCGTGAGCTGCGACCTTTCTGACTGGTAAGAACTTAAAAGACATCCAGGCTTCCGGACTCTCGGGCCAACCTTCTTTTATGTACTTTATAACTTCTTGAAGGTCTGTATCTAATTATGTCTCTTTCTTTATTTGTTCTAGCTTCCCTGAAGAAATGGATTTGGAGGCCAGAACTGAATCTACATACACTTTCACATCTGATTCCGTTGAAAACTCTTCAGCAGCAGCTAGCGGGAGCCTGGATAGTGTATCTGCCACAACCAGTTGTTTTCCCGGCACATGCACTGCCTGAACGTTGAACCTGAGCAGCCTCATTAGAAGTCTCTGGCATCTTAGGGGTGTTTTGTCAATATCATAAGAGTTGATTAGAGGGACTAGCGGTTTATGATCAGTCTCCAGACTTCTTTAAACCCACTTCTTTAAACCCACTAGGTAATGCTGAAAGCTCTTACAGGCCCAAACTGCAGCCAGGCACTCTTTCTCAATTTGGGCGTATTTTGACTCAGCATCCGTCAGTGTACGGGAACAGTAGGCGATGGGCTGCAGTTTATTTTCATTCAGCTGCAGGAGGGCGGCCCCTAGTCCATAACTGCTCGCATCAGCACTAACCACAGTCTTTTTGGAAGGGTCGTAGAACCCCAACACTGGGGCAGACCCCAGCAGGGACTTGACCTGCATAAAAGATTCTTCCTGTGAAGGTCCCCAGTCCCAGGCAACATCTTTCTTTAGCAACTCTGTGATAGGGTGTAGTATTGTGGATAAATCTGGAAGGAACCTACCCACATAATTTACAAGGCCCAATATTTGTCTCAGCTCATGTACATCAGAAGGACTTTTGATCTGTTCAATAGCACAAATTTTCTCGGGGTCTAGCTTGATGCCATCCCCATTGATGATATGCCCAAAGTAACATAACTCAGCTTTCCTAAAATGGCATTTCTCTTTGTTTAGCTTCAGCCCGGACTCTCTGATAGTCTGCAGCACACAGCTCAATCGCTGATCATGTTCCTCCAATGTAGACCCATACACTATGATGTCGTCCATGACGACTGCCATGCCCACGTGGTTTCTTAGAAGAGAACTAATTTCTCTTTAGAAGATTTCAGGAGCAGAAGATATCCCGAAAGGGAGTCTGCAAAAGCAAAACCGACCTACTGGTGTAATGAAGGTAGTCAGCTTGCGGCACTGTGGATCTAGAGGTATCTGCCAGAAGCCGCTAGAAGCATCCAATGTAGAGAAGAACGTCGCCCCAGCCAATTTCGGAGCTATGTCTTCAAGTTTCGGCAGCACATATCTCTCTCTCTTCACCGCCTCATTCAGCCTTTTCAAGTCTACGCAGATGCGTACCTTCCCGTTTTTCTTTGCAACAGGCACAATGGGGGTACACCAGTCAGTTGCTTCAACAAATTCTTCAATAACCCCCATATTCTTCATACGCAGAAGCTCCTTCTCCACTTGAGGCATGCGCGGGACCGGAATTTTACGGGGAGTGGTAATGCTGTATGGGAATGCGTCACCTTTAAGTGATATACAGACTGGGTTGCAATTCAGTAGGCCCAATTCACCAAACATATCTTCTGAGATCTCATTCACTCTGGCTACTAGGCCCAAACCACAGGCTGCTTTTCTTCTCAATAAGTTGTTAACACACTGACCTCTAACCACATGCACCCACATGGTGAATTTCCTTTGCTTGTACTCCCGCACAATCAATGCGGCCACCAGGACTATGGACTGCTGTTGTAACTTTCGCCAGCTGGGGCTGTCGAGGCAGTTTTATGAATGCTGCAAGAGATATTACAGTGATGTCTGCTCCTGTGTCAATCTTAAAGGCAACTTTGGCTCCCATTACGTAAGAGTAACCCTCCAATCATCTTCTGAACCCGGCCGTTCAACAACAGACCCCACAAAGGACACTTCTTGACCCTCCTGGTCACTATCCACCTGCATCTCCTTAATATATTCAGTCTTACACACCACCTCAAAATGGCCAATCCTGTTACATTTTCTACATCTTTTGTCTTTAGCAGGGCATATGACACTCTGATCATGGGCACGGTTGCACCGTGTGCATCGGGCATGTTGCGCCCATCCACTTCTAGGCCTATTTGTTGTCTTAGGTCTACCTCTCACACTGTGCCTTTCACTAGCAGCTCTCCTGAACTGCTGCACTTTATCCACAATGCTCTCAGACCTCAGATCAGCACTTTGCTTTTTCACCCGTTCACTCTGGCAGGCCATCCTAATAGCCCCATCTAATGTTAAATCTGACTCTAACTGTAACTTCAGTGAGACTTCAGCATCTGCAATTCCTATGACTATTCTGTCTCTGATTTGCTCCTCTTTAGCAACACCAAACTCACAGAATTCAGCTAGTTCATACAGGCTGCGCACAAATGACTTCACAGATTCTCCCACACGCTGAGTATGTTTGTGAAAACGCCCTCTCATGAATCACATTTCTTTTGGGCACAAAGTGGGCACTGAGTTTATTCATAACTATTTCAAAGTCAAATTCTTCCCCTTCTTGGAAAGTAAAGGCATTGAACACTGGCTCCACATCTTTCCCCATAGAGTATAAAAGAGAATAAACTTGTACTTCACTACTCTCCTTGTCCAGCTTGGAAGCAATCCTGAAGCGCTGAAACCACTGACGCCATGTGGGCCAAGCTGCAGGCTGAGAGAAATCAAAAGGCTCAGGTGGGGTAAACTTTGACATCGACATTGATCAGGAAACAGAAGTGCAGGCAAGAACTTCTGACACCATGTCATGAGATGCAGCACACAGCAAAGATGGTACAACTCTATTTTATTGTAGAGCATGGAAATATACATCTGGTAGCATTGATCTCACTTAGTAACTGCGACACAGACAAACGGGCCTAAGCCCCGCCCCCATCCGGTGACGTCACTTCCCACTCTCATCACACAATGATTGATTTTTTTATCCGATTAGTTGATTAATCCAAAAAATAATCGGCCGACGATTGATCGATTATGAAAATAATTGTTAGTTGCAGCCCTAAGAATGTATTACAGGGTTTAGTAGTCTGTATTGCTGGGTGAGTACTGGATGTATAACAGTTTACACCTGCCTTTAAACAGCGATATTACAAGGTGATTATCACGTGCAATCCTTGCAGCTCACAAGCAAAACATGGTAATTAAAGGGCTTGTGCAACTGACACCATTGACTGGCTAACCGATCATGTCCTGCTTGCAGCAAAGCTTGTGGGGTCAAACACACATAGTAAGCTTGAGCATGAATACAAAAACCACATGCTCTAACATGTCATTTTTTTGCTTTAGAATTTCCCCTTAAATCATGGGAGGAACCATCATGCAGAAATTACAAAATATCTCAGAGCTTGATTTTCTCTTGTATTGAAACTTCCATAAGAAAAAAAAACACACTAATTAGTTGTAGCTTTTCTAGCTTTAAGCAGGGTAGGAATAACAGCCTTAGAAACTTGTCTGCTTCAGGTCGCTCTGGACGAGGATGAAGAACTAGAACTTTTGATGAAGAAAATAATTTCTTAAAGGAATATTTTATGAATCTCCTTTCTAAGGGGACCAGTTTTGTAAAATGTCCATAAGTGGTGGTGGAAAGGTTATGTCATGGGCCCAGGTCAATCATGTTTAATTGCTTTTAGGGGATAGTTTGTGGTTAGGGTTAAATGAGTGGAGCCATAGTGCTGTTAGATATAATTATAGTTGAGGACCATGTCAGTTAGTGTCAATTGCTATGAGTGTGTTGCAGTTAGGTTATTTGCAGGGGTTTTACAGTTAGAAATTATTATTATTATTTTGGAGGGGGGGTGTCATAGGATTGTCCTGTTGTAGTTTAAAGCACTAGATCCTACCAGTACACTAACATGTACCTTTATTCAATGTCCAGATCAGCACAATTTGCCCACACTGGGTGCAGTCTCTGAATTTGTCCTGGTGAATTTGTAGGTACACTCTGTACACTGTGCTATGAAGTGAACTTGCCACTGTTTCCTAGGACATGCATAAGTAGGGTGGCATTATGAAATAGCTGTGTGGGGACAGTGTAATACTCTGCAATATTATAAAGAATTCTGTTATTTATAAATGTTACTATCCAAAGCACAAATTAATTGCATCATTTTACATAAATTGATTTAATGACAATTTGTGCAACAAAAATAATTGTGCAAAAAATGTATATTAGTTCATTTTAGCTTGATATGGGTGGTGTGCCCATTAAAGGGATATGAAACACAAAATTTTCTTTTATGATTCAGATAGAGCAATACCATTTAAAAAAAAGTTTCCTTGTACTTTTATTATCAAATTTGCTTTGTTCCCATGATATTCAGTGCTGAAGAGATAACTAGGTAGACATATGGAGGCCTATTTAACAAAGGTCTGTCGGACCTGATCAGACAGTGCAGATCAGGTCCGACAGACCTCGCTGAATGCGGAGAGCAATACACTCTCTGTATTCAGCATTGCACCAGCAGCTCTTGTGAGCTGCTGGTACTACGCCGCCCCCTGCAGACTGGCGGCCAATCGGCCGCCAGCAGTGAGGTGTCAATCAACCCGATCGTACTCGATCGGGTTGAATTGTGGCGATCTCTGTCTGCCTCCTCAGAGCAGGCGGACAGGTTATGAAGCAGCGGTCTTTAGACTGCTGCTCCATAACTTGCGTTTCTGGCGAGTCTGAAGACTCGTCAGAAACACGGGCCCTCAAGCTCCATTCGGAGCTTGATAAATGGGCCTCATGGAGCACTACATGGCAGGAAATAGTGCTGCCATCTAGTGCTCTTGCAAACGGATAACATTCTTGCAAAATTGCTGCCATATAGTGCTCCAGAATCGCCGGCTTCTAAATATACGTCCCTGCTTTTCAACAAACGATACCAAGAGAAGAAATAAACATTGATAATAGAAGTAAATTAGAAAGTTGTTTAAAATTGCATGCTCTATCTGAGTCATAAAAGAAAAAGTTTGGATTTCATATCCCTTTAAATAGGTCCTGGGAAGAACACTGTATAAGATCTAGCTCAATGTTTCTCTATTACGTTGTAATAGCTTTCATCTGATCCTCACCAATATTTTAGGTCCAGGAATTACTTTTGCATTAATATACGTTGTAAATATGAGCCTCTACCATTTCTGCTAAATAATAACCTCACCCGCCAAGTTATATATCAAGACCCCTTAGAATGGCATATGTGTCATAAAACTGTACCTCTAGTAAAACACTTCGAGGATAACACTTGATCCATGATGAACTCAGTAGCATTAGTTATTGGTGTGTATCCAACTTTAAGGGACGACCTGACTGGTTTGCTAAGAGGACCCATCACCTTGGCTTCCATTTCCTCATGGGATTTACTTTGCTTCATCACGCTGACCCACACAAGTGCAACAAGCCACCAAAGAAATGGGTAAAGAATTTCCTGTATTAAAAGAGATACACAATTAATTTATATAATAATTATATTATTTGTTAAAGTGCTAAAAAAAAATAACAAAAGGTAGATGTTCATGCAATACATTTTTATACTAGACATACAATGTGACCATGAGTATAAACCATCTTTTAAGGTTGAAGAAAAAAATACTTTTTTTTCACTGATTACAGTAGAAGCATTCACCAATGATGTCAACAAGACCTCCAGGCTGATGGACAGAAAAAAAAGTTGAATACCCCACTTCTGAATCACTAAAGGGCTACATTAGCACTTGCAGGATTCTTGAGTGAGACAGTCCTCTGGGACACTTGCTTAATCAGGCTAAATTGTTCTTGATTTACCAAAATCTGTTGCAGTTGTGAGGGAACACTTATAGCCATTATAGAGGATGGTTTGAAGTTTCCATACTACCCACTACTAATGGGATCTTGACTTTAAATTACTCCCCATTCTAAATGTCTTAATTCAGTATTTCAGTGTGACTCTGTCCAACGGTTAGAGACACTTGAGATATTCAGCCAGCAATACAGATGAGGGAATATAGAACTTAAAGGGACACTGAACCCAAATTATTTTTCGTGATTCAGAAAGAGCATGCAATTTTAAGCAATTTTCTAATTTACTCCTATTATCAATTTTTCTTCGTTCTCTTGCTATCTTTATTTTAAAAAGAAGGCAACTGGGGGCGGAGCTTAGCCGTTCTGGTAAATGGCTGCGTGAAGAGACAGCTCCTAGGCCCATACCACCTAAGCCCAACATACAAAATTAGCCAAACACCTCTATCTACCCCTCAGTGAGCCCATACACGCCGCGGGTGCTGAAGGACCATAAAATAGCCGCAGAAAGGAGAAGCGGCATACGGCAACCATCATAGGACGTCGGCAGGCCGACACCCGGATCACAGATTGTAGGAGGAGGGGCAGTGGAGTCACGGCAGCAGCCGTAATACCGCCCGGATCGTGCGCAAGATCTGAGCTGCAGTCGGTCTCACCACATAAGGTTAGTGCTGGCGGAGTATTGATACACACGGTCCGCATCGGCAGTGACTAAGTGCCAGATCACAGGGAGGCATAACAGCGCAGGTGGGGGCAGTAGACAGAGCTGCACCGGAGGCCCCAAAAATAAAAAAGTGAATCCACCCACAGGATCAACCGCACTACACGCAACCGGACTGACTCAGAAAGGGGGAAAAGAGGGGGGGAAAAAAATAAAGCCCACGACACGACAGGGGCTGTGTAACATACAAGCACAAGCACAGCACTTAGAGAGGCTACACAGGCTGGGCAAAAGAGGCACACAGAACAGGCCTTGAAGCCACAAAAAAGGGTTACCTTTCTCTTTATAACACTGCAGCAAGACGCAAAGAAACATTGTCCCCAACAGAAAGCATACTGCTCAGCAGAAACTACAACAGAGTATAATAGATTTTATTAAACTGGCCTCACAGTGCAGGTTGCCTGAGATCTACATTAAACCTACAATACAGCTTGCAGCTACTGCTGATTGCACAGCAGTAAATACATAGTTAATACTATAATCCCAGTACACCCTGAGTAAAAGGGGCAGCATACAGAGGGCACACAAAGAAAGCCAACCAAGGCACCTACCAGACTTAACAGCACTAATCATTCACCCACAGACCAAACAAGCCCACACAGGGGATATATAGTTGGAGACTGTCATTTTAATAAGCAGGCCAGCCTGCTGCACCCCTGCATCAACCATCAAAATATGCCAGCCCGCAAACAAAACAAGCCAGACGGCGCTACAAACCCAAAAATGCTGCAGCAATATTTGAAACCTGTGGACTCTCACCCACTCCCATCCACATCCACTCCGAGTGCCGCTGCTTCAGCGGAAGGCCTACAGGCTACAATACAAAAACCCTCCAGCCCTGCAGGCCTCACAAAGGAAGACCTAAGACCCCTCTGTACCAAAGAAGACGTAAAAGAGATCATGTCAGAAGTTAAAACTTGGTACACAGATCTGAAGCGTGACCTGTCTAGAGTGACTCAAAGAGTAACGAATTTAGAGGAGAATCACAACACAACATGCAACGATATCCAACATATGTCACGCATGGCGTATGAGCAGGAGGACACCATACATCATCTCCTGGAAAAAGTGGAGGATCTGGATAACAGGGGAAGGAGGAATAACCTCCGGATACGCGGCATCCCTGAAACCATACAACCAGCGGCCCTGGAGGGCTGTGTACAAGACCTGTTCAGGACACTAAAAGGGGATAACAGTGCTTCTGATGTACTAATTGAAAGAGTCCACCGAGCTCTGAGAGCCAAACCACTGCCTAAAGCGCCCCCTAGAGATGTTATCCTTAAACTCCTACACTTTAAGGATAAGGAAGACATCCTCAAGCACGCCAGACAGAAACAGGACTTTACACATGCGGGTATCCGCATCCAGATCTTTGCAGATCTGAGCCCAGCAACTCTACAGAAAAGGAGAGATCTCAACTATATCACCATTGCCTTGCGGGCGCAGAAAATACCCTACAGATGGGGATTCCCAGTCAGCATCATTGCCACAAGAGAAGGAACCACTGCAGTTTACAGAACCAGGGAGGATCTACCACACTTCTGTGAATCCTTGCGGATCAATATCCGACACCCAGATCATCTAGAGAACACGAACATGGCAACACAGAGGCCAAGCAGCAGGCTTTCGTCACCTACAGAGGGCAGATCAAGGACAAGCTCCGAAAACCGAGCCACTGCTTCAACTGCCTGCCCACATAAAGCTGATTCCTGCAGGCATCCAGAGACTGTGCGCCCACCAGCTCAGGAGGACACACAATCGTTATAAATGGCTACAGGTCGTATATAATGTACTAGCATTTAAGTTACCGGGCTTAGGGGTGGGGATACTGCCCTAAATTGTTATATTTCATTATTCTGTTCTTATTACTTGTTGCTTGATATTGTTGCAACATTGCAACATTGCACGCACTCTTTGTTTTACCTTGATCTAGGTTCACCTGTAAAATTGATTGTACTCTCTTTGCTCACTAGCTGTTTAGACTCAACACAATCTCTCGAACCGACAGCTTAGCACTACACACATATACTAAGCCCATCCGACTTAACTACAGAAACCCAGCGACAAACTCTCTATTAAGCAAGACGCACAACACCCTTCAGCTGTAGGTAAGAAATACAGTATTCTATTACCCCACAGCACTCTAGTCCGAGGGAGCTAGCAATATGACAGACCAGCGAAAGGCGCAGGGGCAAACTATCTCATTGATATCAATAAACGCGAAAGGGCTTAACAGCCCTGGAAAAAGATCAATAGCATTTCGTCAATTACACAAAGACACAGGAGACCTACTTTTCATACAAGAGACCCATTTTAAGAAGGGGAGGGAGCCTAAGTTTATGAACAATAGGTACAGGACCTTCTTCTTGGCCTCAGGGCCATCTAAGAAAGGGGGTGTAGGTATATTTCTGAGAAACTCAGTACATTTTCAACCAAAGCATATCATAAAAGATCCCAGAGGGGCGTTCCTAATAGTCATAGGGCTTCTCTTCAATACATATGTCACAATGGTAAACGTATATCTGCCCAACCAGGGACAGCACCTGGTCTTTAAACAAGTGACTCAATTATTACTGGAGCATATGAGGGGAATACTGTTCATCGCAGGCGACTTTAACTTGCCATTAGACCCCACACAAGACACCTCAACGGGGCGGACGGGCACACCACTGAAAGTTATAAAATCCATAAATTCTCAGTTACAGTTATTAAAATTGCACGACACATGGAGAGCCAAACACCCAGAAGCCACAGACTACACATTTTACTCCCACCCCCATCATACATACACTAGGATTGATTACATTGTGACGGACCAGATAGGACTGTCCATGGTAGAGACAATTGACATACTGCCGATTACATGGTCTGACCACGCCCCAGTGAAGTGCTCGGTTGACTGGCTGAACGCACCACCACACTCATTCCAGTGGAGGCTGGATGACGCTGACTTGACCAACCCTCTGATCCAGACAGACATTGACGGGACACTGGGACACTACTTTAGAGAAAACACCCCAGCCGACACATCAGCTTCCACATCGTGGGAAGCGCACAAATGTGTAGTGAGGGGGGAGTTTATCAAATACAAGGCGAGGAAAATCAAAAATGACAGGCAGTTTGTGAACTCCACCCTCTCTCAAATAAGATACTGGGAGACACAGCATAAACAGGCTCCAGCCTCCCCAATCATCTTCAAGAACTTAACTAAAGCAAGAAATGAACTTAATAACCATTACATTAGGGAATACCAGCACAAAGCCACATTGTTGAAACAAAAATACTTTGACGTGAACAATAAATCAGGGTCCTCACTGGCCAAGGCGCTGAAACGCCAGCAATTAACAACACACGTTCACTCACTAACGGACGCGACAGGAGACACACACAGAGATAGTATCAAAATAGCGGAGACTTTCAGACAATACTACGGCATGTTATACAACATCCAGAATGACTGTAGCCAACAAGAGATAGATAGCTACCTGGAGGGGGTAACTTTACATACACTCGATATGGAAGACTCAGAGGCCTTAGATCTACCGATTACACAAGACGAAATTATAGCTGCCATTAAATCTATGCCGAGTGGCAAGAGCCCAGGGCCAGATGGACTGGGTATTGGCTACTACAAAACCTTCATCCACCGTTTGTGTACACCCCTGGTCTCACTATTTAACTCATTATTAAAAGAAGGGGGTTTCTCAGAAAGCATGCTAGAGGCTAATATAACAGTCCTACCCAAACAAGGCAAAAACCCAGACAGACCAGAAAACTTCCGCCCCATCTCCCTCCTCAACTCAGATATCAAGATCTTTGCTAAGATCCTGGCCACCAGAATTAACAAATATTTACCTAAACTGATACATCCAGATCAAGTGGGGTTTGTCCCTGGGAGGGAGGCGAGGGATAACACCTTAAAGATCCTACAATTGATGACGTACGCCCAACAACATAAAATCCCATCGATCTTTGTGTCAACAGACGCAGAAAAAGCCTTCGATAGGGTAAATTGGCTTTTCCTAAAGGCAGTTTTGCACAAAATGAAGTTTAGCGACTCCTCTATAGCCCAAATCTTTACATTATATAGACTCCCGACAGCACGAGTCAAGGTTAACGGACTGTTATCAGACAAGCTATACATTCATAACGGCACGAGACAGGGTTGCCCCCTCTCACCTATCCTTTTCGCTATAACCATAGAGGTATTGGCCCAAAGGATAAGAGAGGACGCTCAGATATCAGGGATCCCCGTAAGCTCAAAGCAACATAAACTCGCACTCTACGCGGACGATGTACTGCTTACATTAACCACAATCGAAGCCTCTCTGCCCAAGGCCCTAGACGCATTTAGGGATTATGGTAGGGTATCTAATTTCCACCTCAACATAGCTAAGTCCGAGTTACTGAACATAACATATGACCCAGACGCACTACCAGAGACCCTGCGAGAATGCCCACTCCGAACACAACAGACTAAAATGAAATATCTGGGCATTTACATATCACCAGACCCGCAGGTACTATTTCAGGCAAACTACAAAACATTGGAACACACATTGGTCTCCGACCTCTCTAGCTGGAAAAAGAAAACGATATCATGGGTAGGGAGAATTAACGTTATAAAAATGAACGTAGTCCCCAGGATACTATACCTACTTCAGACCACCCCTATCCCGCTACCGACAAACTACCTGCACAAATTACAAAACATACTAGAGCAATACATATGGGGACATATAAGGCCCAGAATAGCAAAAAGCACCCTGTACCTCCCCAGAGATAGAGGAGGCCTTGGAGTCCCCCACATACCCACCTACAAGCAAGCCATTACACTACAGAGACTACTGGACTGGTGCCATAATGACCCTAATAAAGAGTGGGTGCAGCTAGACTGCGACATTCTGGCCACTAGAAACGCTGGCCTACAGGCCTGGGTTTCAGAGAAATACAGATCTCCAACTGTCACCATCTACCCACTACTGACAGATTTCTACTCGCACTGGGACAAAATTCAACGCACAACCACAACCATTTCCTCCACGCACTCGCCATTAACACCCATTTATCAGAACCCTGAAATACCCTGGAACTGCAGGGGAGGGGATGTAGAACCAGGGACCTCTTTCAGTGAACTGACACTTTCGGCCCTTTTGGACGGGGATAAACTTGCTCCACTAGCAGACATACAAGTAACGAGACCAGGCACACACATGAACTGGCTATCATACTCACAGATTAACCACTTCCTCACTACTCACCGCTCAAAGCGCACACTCACAGGACAGGTGACAGCCTTTGAAAGCTTGTGTTTAAGGGATACCCCCACGGCCCATGCAGTTTCACTAACATATAAGCTTCTACTAGTGGGGGACGCGCACACACTGCCCACATACGCCAGGGCATGGGAAAAAGAGCTACAAATAGAGATAGAAAATACAGAGTGGCAGACAGCGTTCCAGATCACAAAAAAGGCCTCGATCTCTGTGAGGGTGCAGGAGGCAAGCTACAAATTTCTATCACGGTGGTATCTCACACCTAGCAGGCTACGCCGCATCTATAAGACAGCGTCGGGACGATGCTGAAGAGACTGCGGGGGCGAGGGCACGCCGGCACATATCTGGTGGTTCTGCCCTAAGCTTGATTCATATTGGGTAAGCATCTTTCACCACATCGCGCGCACGCTAGGGAAATCACTACAAAACAGCCCTAAAACGATCTTATATTTATCACTACCCAAATTAGAAACTAAACAGAGCAGGGCTTTGCTCCTGGTCATGTTGAACAGCGCCAAAATGCTTATTCCAAAATACTGGAAAACAAGGACAATACCATCCGTAGTGGAATGGAGGAAACAGGTAGACACCTTATTACAGCTTGAAAGGTACCACCACCTCCAACATGGCACAACAGACATACACGACCTCATGCTGCAGCAATGGGCATCAAGCGACATTAACCATCAACCATAGCCCACAACAGAGCATTGCACCACAGAGGGGAGGCATGAAGGCTGACAAATTACAACTACAGGTACACCACACATAGGTTAGAGAGGACCGACACACGCAAAAGTACGTCCAGGAAAAGGGGAATATTAATCTATGTACAACTAGAAAATTAAAACATCGTATTACTAGGTGAACCAATGCTTCTTTCTTCTGTTAACCTTAAAGAGAATTTGTTAACAATGTTTTTTTATAGGATCTAAAGTATAATTGATCTTATGTTGTCTCTATTTTTGCTATTGATCACATCTGTTTACACTTGTACGGCTGGAAAGCCGAAATGGACACAGACTTTACAAAGGCACTACGAAAACCTTGTGGTACCCACAGACATGGCACTAGTTGCCAGAAAGGCATTGTAAAATTGAAAATGTGATGTTCTATATGTTATGTATATTTTATTAAACTTCTCAATAAAAAATACTTTAAAAAAAAAAAAAAAAGAAGGCAACTATGCTTTTTTTTTTGGTTCAGCACTTTTTTATTGGTGGATGACTTTATCCACAAATCAGCAAGAACAACCCAGGTTGTTCACCAAAAATGGTCCGGCAACTAAACTTACATTCTTGCATTTAACATCAAGATACCAAGAGAATGAAGAAAATTTGATAATAGGAGTAAATTAGAAAGTTGCTTAAAATATCATGCTCTATCTGAATCACGAAAGAAAAAATTTGGGTTCAGTGTCCCTTTAAACCTTAACTGTCCATGTAAAATGGCTTGGCATACCATAGTAAAGGAAAACTAAATGATGATTGTTATGTTCTTTTCAGTAGCCCTGGGCTTTGTAACAGTCCATCTCCCCCCCTCGAAGAAGAAAATTCTCGCCTGTCCAGTGATGCAGGGCCTAGTGATGATGGTTATGAACTTCCCCCCACAGCCAAAACAAAAACAATGTTGAAGTGCCTCTGTGTCTCAGTAATATCCTGGTGCACATGATGTCGTCATACACAGTGGAAAGATGTCAACATATGTCACTTAATTTGGGTGACGTAACATGAGCACAACAAGGGGGAAAGTTTCTTCTCTGCACAAAGTAGCAAACAAGGAAGTAGTCCTCTACAATGAAGGGGGTTAAAGAAAATGAATAAAAGAAAACATAAGGAATATAATATAGCATATGGTTCACCCTGGACATGTTAGATGGAAATAAATATCCTTCTGTAATGAGATGAGGAAACCATCTAAAACACTCTTCAAATCCTGGATTAATACAAACAGCTTGCTTCATTAGCTCAATAAGATAAGGTATTGATGTTGAGGGAGGCTGCTCAGGAGCAGATAAAGCTTTTAACCCAATTTACAAATCCCTAAAGGTGGTTTTCACAAGCAAAGTAATACTCTGGGAATTTCTCTTGATTTCTATCTCCATTCTCACAAGTTTATCAGACATAATAAGAGAAACAACAGCTAGCAGTATTCCTTTCTATCAGAGCTACCCAAACTACACTTTTAGGCCATATCTGGCCCTCCCAAAACAATGTGTGTGGCCTCTTAGCATCACAAAGCAGATCATTTTGTTCTACCAAATTTTGTAACTTAAAACACTGAATTAAAGGTATATGGTATATCACAAGGTGCTTTACTGTGAAAGGCTCATAGGTGTATATATACTGTACGTATATTTACGTTTGTGTGTATGTATATATGTTTATATGTGTGTGTGTATATATGTTTATATGTATGTATGTATGTATGTGTGTGCACATACATAATATGTACACATACATACACATATAGATAAATACACATACACAAATCCACACACATACAAATACTACTTTGAGCCCTTCCTAGTCCAACACCTTGTAATATACCATATCTTTTTAAATCACTTTTTAAACATTTATTTTAATTTAAAAAAAACCCATATATTTTACTTTTAAGATGTATGAATATGATTGAAATACTACATTTTAATATGTTTTACATGTGTTTTATATACTTTTATTGCAGCCCTAATTCAATACTTCAGGTCTCCAGGTGCACTAAGCTTTTAGCGCTGTTATGTGTTGTGCACGAGTGCAACATGTAACTCATCACATGTAATTTGAGCAATGTTTAGTACAGTAATTCTATTAATTATAGGACGCACTAAAAAAAAAAAAAGAATGTTTGCCGCGCTCTTTTTTTTCTCTTTTTTACCCCTTGTTATATCAGATGTGCGATATTCTTAGTGCAGGGTCACAATATGGCTAGAGCGCCACTTGTAATCTGGGCCTATATGCAGGGTTCAATAAAACAAGGCCAGAATACACACACATTGCAGACTCCAAAACATCAATATAAATTATGCATAAAACATAGCTTTTATTGTCACTTGCACATTAAAAAAACTTGTAGTCAGGTTCTGAACCAACACCTGCTGCAAAATGAATGCATCTCTCTTTATTGGTACTTTGGGAAACTGGAAACGAAATGTATAGGGGATGCTTTTGTACAACACCATGACATGGAATGAAAGACATGATCTTCCAGAGTTGCAGCTGAGGTGAACTACAGCAAACGCCCCACTTCCCAGCCCTTAGAATAACAATGTGTTGAGGACATGCAGAAGCCACTTGCAGCCATCACAGCCATATAAAATCTGGCTGAGGATGGCAAGTAGTATGATCATAGTAAACAGATTATGTCAGCAGTGATGCATCACGCTTTTTCTTTTTTTAAGGTGCTATGGCCTCATGGGTTTGTCAAGTCCTATACTACAAAAAATAGCATATATTTCTTGTATAGCCAGAAATCACAGGCAGATTCTTCTATTTTTCTGCCTGGAACAAAATAGTACAACTCCGGTACCATTTAAAAATAATAAACTCTTGATTGAAGCAAAATAACAGCTACATTTCACCACTTCTCTCTTACTACCTCCATCTTGTTGAGAGTTGCAAGAGAATTACTGGATATGGCAGTTAGGGGAGGAGCTATATAGACAGCTCTGCTGTGGGTGTCCTCTTGCAACTTCCTGTTGGGAATGAGAATATCCCACAAGTAATGGATGATCCGTGGACTGGATACACCTTACAAGAGAAATAGCATATATTTCTTGTATAGCCATTTTATTTCCTATTACACAGAATGGGACACTGTATAGTTGTAATAGGCATCAACACAAACACTCACAGATAATTAAAAATGGTAATAAAAAAAATGCACATTTGTACTTTAGGTTTTAAAGTTAAAACAAAACATTTTCATGTCTAGACGTACCTGCAAGCTGACATTTTTTGTCCTGCACTTCACAAGATAATTTTTGTACAGAAGTGTTTTTGTTTGTTTCCAAACGCTAACGTCTTTAATATCCGTAGCCATTTTACAGAGACCTGCAAAAAGTACAAATAAATATCTTACAATACAATTTTACCACTTCAGAAATTATTCTTCATAGTTTAATATTAAACCTAACTTTACTCCATGCACACACTTAAAATGATAATGCTTAGGGGTAGATTTATTAAATGCCGGGCAGACATGATTCGCTATAGCAAATCATGTCCGCACAACATCGCTAAATGCCGGCAGCATACGGTGTCGGCATTTAACATTGCACAAGCATTTCTTGTGAAATGCTTGTACAATGCTACCCCATGCACATTCGCGGCCAATCAGCCACTAGCAGGGGGTGTCAATTTACCTGATCGGATGAGGATGATTGCAGTCCGCCACACAAGTTAAGGAGCAGCGGTCTTACGACAGCTACTTCTTAACTTAAGCTTCTGGCGAGCCAGAAACTTACGGGGTAGAAACCAGCATCCGCTGTTTGTTACATCCACCCCATAGTGTCACCAGATAAATCTGATGTCCAAATTAATATACAGAAGATTGTAATATATAAAGGGGTAAATTACAAGTGGCGAGCAAATGATTGCACTAGGGTTTTCGCGACCATTTGCGCGCCGTATCAATTTGTGCTGATATTACAAGTGGAGCGAAATTGCGATTTCGCTAGCGCAAATTTGATTTACGCTAGAATCCTTACCGTGATTTCAGAGCTGTGGTTAATTGTTTTGCAAAATTAAAACGTTGCACAAAACACTTCAAAAATACATTACAAGGTACAGTTACACTCATATTAATACTGTCTAATAAAAATTATTCTCAAAAAATATTGCACACAAAAGTTATAAGAGCTCAAAGATATGGGATCTCGGGTGTTAGAAAAAAGAAGCGGCAGATGGGCTTTAACATTGAGATACATACATATATTTGTCTAAAGATAGATATGTATGTATGTATATATATATATATATATATATATATATATAAGCTTCCATCACAGAAAAAGGCCCTCGCTGGTCTTCGTCAGATATGAAATGTATTAAAAAAAATTAAGGTAAAGACATAACGTTTCGGTGTATCATTACACATTTGTCAAATGTCAAAAACAAGAGCAAACAGCGTATCCCCAAAGAGACTCTTTGGGGATACGCTGTTTGTTCTTGTTTTTGACATTTGACAAAGGTGTAATGATACACCGAAACGTTATGTCTTTACCTTAATTTTTTTTAATACATTTCATATCCGACGAAGACCAGCGAGTGCCTTTTTCTGTGATGGAAGTTTCAATGTGTATATAAAGTGCATCCTGGCAGTTGGGATTTTGTAAGACTGTGCTTATCCTTGATGGGGAATTGTGTTATATACTGTATATATGTATATATACACAGAGGTAGAACTTTTTTCACTTTCTGCACTGAGAATTTTTTAGTGACAAATTTTCTACAGATCATTTTGAAATGAAATTTCAAATTAAGCAGTTACACTAAAGCACCAGCTCAGCTGTAATGTATTGAATAACTGGGGAATAAAGCATTTTTTATATTGCAGCAGTCGAAAATAGCATTGCTAATTAGTTACAGAGAGAAATAAAGAAATTTTGATACGTTTTTAAAATGTCTCTTGAATAAATTTGTTTCCTTTGCTCCTGGTTTAATATCAAATAATTAAGGTAAAAAGGTTGTAAATAAAAGATGCATTGCTCAAAAGAATGTCTTACATTCAGGAGTCACAGCTTTGCAGTCCGGGATAGGCTAGGGTGCGGGTTAAAAAAATCCCTGAGAGGCAGTCATTAATCAGTGTGCTGCTCCATATTTGACTGTCCTCTTCAAACAGCGATTCGCTCTGGCTGCACCATGTTAATGAAAACTTGAGTGCACCCACAGCACAGTGCTGTTTGAATAGAACAGCCTGATGTTAAAGTTAAAGCACTAATAGTTTCTTTATGTGTCTAGTTCTTTCTGCAGACATGCTGCATTTTCTGCAATGACATCTCAGATCACAGCATGTTCTGCTTTGGGGTATATATATATATATATATATATATATATATGTATATATATATATATATATATATATATATATATACACACACACACAAAGGCCTCTATTTAACAAAGTCTGCCGTACCTGATCCGACAGTGCGCCAGACCTCGCTGAATGCGGAGAGCAATATGCTCTCCGTATTCAGCATTGCACCAGCAGCTCACAAGAGCTGCTGGTGCAACGCCGCCCCCTGCAGACTCGCGGCCAAAGGGCCGCCAGCAGGGAGGTGTCAATCAACCCGATCGTACTCGATCGGGTTTATTTCCGGCGATGTCTATCCGCCTGCTCAAAGCAGGCGGACAGGTTATGGAGCAGCTGTCTTTGTGACCGCTGCTTCATAACTGCTGTTTCTGGCGAGTCTGAAGGCTCGCCAGAAACACATGCCCAGAAGCTCACTACGGAGCTTGTTAAATGGGCGCCACAGTATCTCACAAAAGTGAGTACACCCCTCACATTTTTGTAAATATTTTATTATATCTTTTCATGTGACAACACTGAAGTATAATGGTGGCCACACAAAATATTGACACTTTGGGCTCAATTTGGATATTTCCACTTAGGGGTGTACTCACTTTTGTTGCCAACAGATTAGACATTAATGGCTGTGTGTTGAGTTATTTTGAGGGGATAACAAATTTACACTGTTATACAGGCTGTACACTCACTACTTTACATTGTAGCAAAGTGTCATTTCTTCAGTGTTGTCACATGAAAAGATATAATAAAATAATTACAAAAATGTGAGGGGTGTACTGAGATACTGTATATATATATATATATATATATATATATATATATATATATATATATATATATATATATATATATATATATATATATATATATATATATTACAACAAGGATATGAAACTGAATATAGCCCAAACTGAGTGCACAAGTGTGTTTCTAAATGTATCAAAACATTCAAAACAATCTCATCAAGAGTATAAAGTCCACAGTCAATACAAGTGTCCACTAATGCGTGCAAAAGTATATAATAGCCAAAAAGATCATAGATGCTTCATTCTTAATTGCTTATATCTTTGCACAAGTTATGTAGAGTACTCACAGTGTTCGACCTCAGTCATATGAGGTAAGGTCAGTTTCATATACTTGTTGTAGGTGAGGGTGAGGGTCCTTCCTATTTGTTTTTTGTACTAATAGCTGCATCTGTTTTTTTCTTGCCCACTAGAATCTCATAGGTTCTTTAGCTCATTGGTTTGTCCGGTTATCTCTTAAACCTTTACCTCTTTTCTGCATATATATGTGTGTGTGTGTGTACATATAGATTATTGAATTTATATGTGTATATATGTATTTACAGCTATATATAAACCTATATAAACACATAAATATATATGTACACACATATAAACATATATATAAGTGCATTAGAGGAAGGTATGACAGTGCAGTCTTGAACAGTATATAATATTATAGTATATTGTAATATATGTAATCCAAACATATGGAATCTACATATATCTATGTGTGCATATGTATACACACACACGCATATATTTATTTATATATATATATATATATACACATATACATACACATATACATACACATATACATACACATATACATAAACATATACATACACACTCACACACAAAAGTTTATGTAAATTTCAAAATAGTGCAAATTCAATCTAATTGTCCTATTTTCCCTGACAGAATCCAACCGACTTAAAGGGACATGCCACCCACATTTTTTCTTTTATGATTTAGAAAGAGAATGCAATGTTAAACATCTTTCTAATTTATTTATATTATCTAATTTGTTTGATTCTCTTGATATTCTTTGATGAAAAGCATATCTAGATATGCTCACTAGCTGATGATTGTTTGCTGCACATAGAAGCATCATGTGATTGGCTCACCATGTACATTGCTTTTTATTCAAATAAGGATATTTAAAAAATGAAGCAAAATAAATGATGGAAGTAAATTGTAATGTTGTTTAAATTTCTATTCTCTATCTGAATCATGAAAGAAAGATTTTGGGTTTAGTGGCCCTTTAAAGTGATTTCTTTTACTTTGTTTTGTAAGACATTCTAAACCATAAGAAGAGCAACTATTTAAAGTAAAAAAACTAGAATTGTGTATGTTGAAGGGACAGTAAACACCATGGGGCGGGGGGATGCTGCAATCTACCCCCGAAGTTTCAGGTCCGCCGGAAACTTAAGTTAAGAAACAGCAGTCGCCTCTAAGGTGGCGGACAGCAATCATCCCGATCAGATACGATCGGGGTGATTGACACCCCCTGCTAGAGGCTGATTGGCCGTGAATGTGCAGGGGGCGGCATTGCACAAGCAGTTCACTAGAAATGCTTGTGCAATGTTAAATGCCAACAGTGTATGCTGTCTGCATTTAGCGATGTCGGGCGGACATGATCCGACATTTGATACATTTACCCCCCCCCCCATGAGACCAATGATCTAAAGCTCTCCATGTGAAAACACAGCAAGCAACTATCATTTTGTTAGCAAAACTATCATTGATTTGCAGCTCCTTATCTGGTTAACTCTGCTAAGGTCAATTAAGGACAGATATGTAGAGGTGATAGATTTGTGCTTGGCTGTTGCCTGCCAAGTACACATCTAATTCTCAGAAGTGAAAAATAAATAATGATATATATATATTAATAAGTATATTACCTTTATATTGCAATTCTTAAGTGCGTTTTGTCTCTTTAACAAGACAACCTGGTTACATACATGAAAAATTTTAGGCTTTGTTTCCATATAGTTTTCCCCTTGATGGAAGAAAAAAAAAAACATGGCCAAACCAAATATGAGACATGACAAGCAAGACAGCTGATGAATTTGAATATAGGTTGCTGGGTGTTTTTTTTACATTACATCTGCAATTAATATATTTTAAGTAGTTCTAAATTTGCTAGGTATCATTTTTAAACATCCAAACATCTCTTTGTATTTATAAATGAACATTCTGGAGCCCATATTTTACCTGTGTACAAGTTAAAGGGCCATTACAGTCAAAAAATTATATGATCTCATCCATTAGAGTATTTCATTTTAAAGGAACATGAAACCCAAAACTTGTCATTCATAATTTAGTTAAAGCATACAATTTTAAACAGCTTTCCTGTTTACTTCATTCTCTTAGTATCATTTGTTGAAGGAGCAGCAATGTACTACTGGTTGTTAACTGAACATATGGAGGCCTATTTATCAAGCCGTCAACTTGCATTCGACGGCACCAATACGCTCGCCTAAGATCGCCTAACATCGCTGCCGCGGACCTGAATACGCTCTCCAAAGTTACCAAAAAAGCTGTCAAAAAGCCGCGCACCAAGTACGGGGCGATGAGCAGCGGACTGTTGTTAACTAACAGTCATCAATCTCGCTGCTCTTCGGCTTTTTCCCAGCTTTATTTGTATACTGTCACTAAGCACCCACACTATACTACACTGTTTTACCCCTATCCCGCTACTCCCAGACCCCGCCGCAACTAAATAAAGTTAATAACCCCTAAACCGCCACTCCCGGAGCCCACAGCCACTCTAATAAACTTATTAACCCCTATCCTGACGCTCCCGGAGGCCACCGCCACCTACATTATACTTATTAACCCCCAATCTGCCGTCCCCAACGTCGCCGCCACTATATTAAATGTATTAACCCCTAAACCTAAGTCTAACCCTAACACCCCTAATTTAAATAAATCTAAATAAAATTCCTATCATCACCTAAATTATTCCTATTTAAAACTAAATACATACCTATAAAATAAACCATAAGATAGCTACAATATAACTAATAGTTACATTGTAGCTAGCTTAGGGTTTATTTTTATTTTACAGGCAAGTTTGTATTTATGTTAACTAGGTACAATAGTTACTAAATAGTTATTAACTATTTAATAACTACCTAGCTAAAATAAATACAAAAGTACCTGTAAAATAAAACCTAACCTAAGTTACAATAAAACTTAACACTACACTATAATTAAATAAATTAACTAAATTAAATTCAATTACCTAAATTAAATTCAATTATCTAATGTACAAAAAAACCCCACTAAATTACAGAAAATAAAAAACAAATTACAGATATTTAAACTAATTACACCTAATCTAATAGCCCTATCAAAATAAAAAAGCCCCCCCCAAAATAAAAAAAACCCTAGCCTAAACTAAACTACCAATAGCCCTTGAAAGGGCCTTTTGCGGGGCATTGCCCCAAAGTAATCAGTTCTTTTACCTGGAAAAAAAAATACAAACAACCCCCCAACAGTAAAACCCACCACCCACACAACCAACCCCCCCAAAAAAAACTAACTAAAAAAACCTAAGCTCCCCATTGCCCTGAAAAGGGCATTTGGATGGGCATTGCCCTTAAAAGGGCACTTAGCTCTTTTGCAGCCCAAAGCCCTAACCTAAAAATAAAACCCACCCAATACACCTTTAAAAAAACCTAACACTAACCCCCTGAAAATCGACTTACCGGGAGACGTCTTCATTCAAGCCGGGCGAAGTGGTCCTCCAGGCGGGCAGAAGTCTTCATCCAAGCCGGGCAGAAGTGGTCCTTCAGACGGCAGAAGTCTTCATCCAGACAGCATCTTCTATCTTCATTAATCCGGCGCAGAGCGGGTCCAGCTTCAAGACATCCGACGCGGAGCATCCTCTTCTGCTGACGACTACCCGACGAATGAAGGTTCCTTTAAGTGACGTCATCCAAGATGGCGTCCCATAGAGGCTGTTCCAATTCCAATTCGTCGGGTAGTCATCGGCAGAAGAGGATGCTCCACGTCGGATGTCTTGAAGATGGACCCGCTAATGATAGGAATTTTATTTAGATTTATTTAAATTAGATTTAAGTTAGGGGGTGTTAGGGTTAGGGTTAGACTTAGGTTTAGGGGTTAATAAATTTAATATAGTGGCGGTGACGTTGGGGGCGGCAGATTAGGGTTAATAAGTATAATGTAAGTGGCGGCGACGTTGGGGACGGCAGATTAGGGGTTAATAAGTATAATGTAGGTGGCGGCGGTGTCGGGGCGGCAGATTAGGGGTTAATAAGTATAATGTAGGTGGCGGCGATGTCGGGGCGGCAGATTAGGGAGGTTTAGACTTTTATTCTCCCATAGAAATCAATGGGATATCGGGCAGCAGCAAACAAGCTTTCGCTGCTTTCAGACTCCCATTGATTTCTATGGCATCCGCGGCCTCCAGGGCGGCGGATTGAAAACCAGGTACGCTGGGCCGGAACAGTGCCGAGCGTACCTGGTAGAATTTTGATAACTAGCAAAAGTAGTCAGATATCGTATGTTACGTCACAAAATTCTACTTTTGCCGGTCTGTAGCCATTGATAAATAAGGGGAATCAAGCTCTCCACAATTACGCTGCGGAATTCCAGCGTATTTGCGGTTGACGGCTTGATAAATAGAGGCCATGGGGTGAGCCAATGATAATAGGCATATATATGCAGCCACTAATCAGCAGCTAGCCCGACACATATGAGCTAATCCGACACAAAAGAAAGCCAAAGTTTGAATATTGCCACCTCTTTAACATATTCCCCCATAGACTAACAACCTTACTTGCATGCAAACCCGATCATGTTTTCTCAAGTGTGCTAACGTGTTAAAATATTACTATCTATTTCACATAGCAGAGTATGTTGTTTTTCTTCATATAGCAGAATATGTTCTTTTTATCCATAAATACATATATGTATATATATATTATATATCTGATGGTTTTTAGGTAAAATATATATCTATACCTATATATATATATATATATATATATATATATATATATATCACTCACTGTATTGGTGAATTGCCTGGGTATATAGGTAGAAACTTCAAAGAAAGAAGAGGCACTCACAGGGCTTAAGAATGTTATTTTTATTAGTAATTCATCAACAAAGGTTCAGTCAAGGTTTTGGTCCTTACTGGGACCTTTGTCAAGACTGTTTCGTAGTCAATATGCATGTAGTATGTTCAGCACTCAACAAAGGTCCCAGTAAGGACCAAAACCTTGACTGAACCTTTGTTGATGAATTACTAATAAAAATAACATTCTTAAAGGGGCAGTATACACTCATTTTCATATAACTGCATGTAATAGACACTACTATAAAGAATAAGATGCACAGATACTGATATAAAAATCCAGTATAAAACTGTTTAAAAAATTACTTAGAAGCTCTCAGTTTAGCTCTGTTGAAAAGTAGCTGGAAAGCCCACTGCAAGTTGGAAATAAGACACTCCCCCCTCCCCCTTCTTTTGCATATGAAAAGGCCCTTTACACAAACAGGAACAAGTTGGAGAAGGTAACTAACGTTATTCACATAAAACTTTGGGGCTTGGTTAGGAGTCTGAAAATCAGAGCAATGTTATTTAAAAATAAGCAAAATTATACATTTTTTAAAAAAAAACACAACTTTATGGGCTATATAAATAAATCATATACAAAACATTTATGCAAAGAAAAAATGAGTGTATAATGTCCCTTTAAGCCCTGTGAGTGCCTCTTCTTTCTTTGAAGTTGATATATATATATACATATATAAGTCCAGAAAGGATAAGCACGGGCCCTCAATTAGAGCAATTGCCAGGTTGCACATTTAACTGTGATAAATACCAAACTGTGAGGAAAAAAGATAATTTTTCTTCAATACAAGTCTAAAAAGTGATAAATGCATTTTTAAACTTGTATTGAATAAAAATTATCTTTTATATTAAAGGGACATGATTTCATGATTTAGACAGAGCATACCATTTTAAACAACTTTCCAATTGACCTATATTATTTAATTTGCTTCATTCTCTTGGTATCCTTTGCTAAAAGGTTTATCCAGGCAAGCTCAGGAGCAGCAGAGAACCTAGGTTTCTAGCTGTTGATTGGTGGCTGCATATATATATCGATTGTGATTGGCTCACCCATTTGATCAGTTAGAAACTAGTAGTGCATTGCTGCTGCTTCAATAAATGATACCAAGAGAATGAAGCAAATTAGATAAAAAAAAGTAAATTAGAAAGCTGTTTAAAATTGTATTCTCACCGGGGGCGGAGCTGGCCGCAGCTAAGATGGCTGCGTAACTCCGATGCTCTGAGCACCAGCTGCAAGAACATAGCCATAGCATGTCCTAAGCCTTACTAAATAACAGCTAGACCTTTCACTCAGATCCGGAGCAACAAGGGGCACTTAACGATCCCATTTACGGAGGCAAAGACCGCAAAGAAACAGTTATTGAGACGCTTCTGCAGCCTCCCAAGAAACAGTGTCGCACTTAGAAATCAGTATTATTGCGACGTGGAGGAGACAGAGGAACGGCGCGGCAGAGCCGTAGCAGCAGGTTAGTCACAGCGAGACACAAGACCCAAGAGCAGGGGCATATTTAAAGACTTTGCAGAATTACACCAAATGATATATAAATAAACAAGGGACGCTCCAGTGAATAAGATTTACACACTTCTGGTGAAAAGATAGGGAGCGTAACCTGCAACAATTATCTCTTGTGCAACCACGGTATATAAAAAGTTAAATGTGCCAATTACAAAAGCAGGGGCAGCCTTGATCTATACATCCTTTAAAGCAAATTCCTGCAGAAGGCACGTGATCGATTTTGGGAGCAAGAGACATCTTATAGTCCTGAATTACACTGTGAAACGAGTTAGGCCCAGGAAGCACATAATCAGACCGGAGTGCCATAAATAAATAGGTCACACAAAGTGGTGTATACTATAACTTTAGAGGTCTTATAGCAGGCAACACAGGAACTAAGATTGGGTTAGATAGTTCACCAGCACAATAGTTAGTGCTAGACAGGGGGAATATACAAACTTTCCCTTTCTTAAAGCGCTATTAGACGCGTTGTTACACTAAAATTACCTTAACATGAATAATAAGCGCATATCTAAATCCTCCAAACCACCTAAGACCCCCAGTCACAAGGACAATACAGTGGAACAATTTTTTTCACCATCAGGCCCTAAAGCCAGGATGGAAGGAACAGGGGGGATATCCCAGAGACAGAGGGAAGTTACACCTCAACACTCAACAGAACCTTTAGAAGAAAGCACGCAAGTACCTAACACTTTACTATCTACACTGGCGTCTAAGCAGGATATAGCGGATATAATCTGCTCCTGCATTAGAGTAGAAATTGCAGAAATCAAGCAAGACCTCCATACTATGGGTAGCAGAATGGAGGCTTTGGAGGAGTATACTGATACTTTACAAGAAAAAATCAACACCGTCCAGGAGTCTACCACGCAACATACGACCATGATGGCAGAACTATACAACAAAATTGAGGATCTGGAGAACCGGAGCCGCTGGAAAAATCTAAGAATCCGGGGCATCCCGGAATCGGTGCTTCCTAATTCCTTCCAACGTATCTCCCAGCTCTGTTTGGTCACTTGAGAAACACCACACAAACAACAGATATTCCCTGGGTCAGGGCCCATAGAGCGTTAAGGCCGAGACCACCTGACACAGCCCCTCCAAGGGATATAATCATGAAATTCAAAGAGTTCACAGAGAAGGAGGAAATCCTAAACCTCTCAAGAAAAAGCCAACCTGTAAAATTTAGAGGGGTCGTGTTGCAATTTTATCAGGACCTGTCACAACGCACACTTCAAAGAAGAAGAGAGTTGGCGCCACTTTCTGCTCTTCTACGCCAAAAGAAAATCTTATACAGATGGGGATTCCCCTTTCATTTGTATGTCCTACATGGCAACAGGAAATTATTGTGCAAAAATACAGAGGACATAGGAGACTTTTGCTCAGCACTGGAATTGGATCCTCCAGAGATAGCGGAGCCGGATGAGATACAACAACCGCCAAAGAATAAAGCAACGCACATGGACCCAAACAGATAGCAAAAGATGAACTCTAAATCAAAAGCCGACATCTCTCCAGGACCCTAATAGCTCTATATACAGAAATGTCAGGACAACACAGAACAATAGTAAAGCAAATAGGTTTTTTTTTCTGCTTCAGACTCACTTACCCTAGATACAGATGGCCAGAGGAACTCAGGGATGGGTAAGGTTGAAAGACTATTTTTGTTGTTCCAAAATTGATCTCATAGACATCAAAGACTTTAGTATACGTTGATTAGTTTGATGTGTTACAAGTTAGAAAAGTTCAGTGAATTACAAAATATGTTAGACTTGGAAACTAGGTCAGGATTTATGCTCATTTTTAAGTTAGGCATGTTATAGGCTCTAATTAGATTTCTATATATAAGTTTGTAGTAGAGCTGGTAATACCCCAGTATAAAAGACTAATGTCTCTCGACGTTATATTTGTTTCAAATATACCAGTAGGGTATATCCTTTTTTTTATGTTATATTAAGTTATATAGTTTGTTTTTTCAAAATAATTGTCATCAGTTTAAAACATTATACGCTGTTTTATTTTTTATATTGTTTTACATGGATTCAAATGGAAAGCAAATCTTTGAAATAGGGTTGTCATTACATTTATGGTTGCTGACAAGCAATGGGCCAATCAGACATTTATGTACACAAGTTTATATATACTGGATAAACATTTTAAAACATTACAATGTCACACATAAGGAACATTGTGCTTATTTCACAAAACACCAAAGGTTTAAACTCTGCACAGAAAAGAGCTATGGCCCTTCTAGATCTTTCTAAAAGGAAGGGGAACGTTTTATTCCTACAAGAGACTCATTTTTTAAAAACTAAAGAACCAAAATACTTTGGGAATCAGTATACCCAACATTTGCATAGCTCAGCTACAACCAAAAAAAATGAAGTATATTGCTTCACAGAGATGTTCCCTTCAAACATATACAAACAGAGACTTAGAAGGAAGATTCTTAGGGGTTTTTGGCCTTCTATATGGTATTCTGACAACCCTAGTTAATTTATATGCACCAAACTCCAAACAAAGACAGTTTTTTAGGAAGTCATTCAAAAGAATTTTGGATATAACAAAAGGAGTGTTAGTGGTGGGAGGAGATTTTAACCTCCCACTTAACCCAACCATAGATACCTCAAATTTTAGCAAAAGTACACCCAATAAAACCATCAGATTTCTAGGGAAAATGATGAAGGAATGTAACCTACACGACATTTGGAGACTTATACATACGGACAGGAGAGATTATACATTTTTCTCGCACCCTCACTACACCTACACCAGAATTGACTATATACTTACAAATGCGGACGGTCTTGCGCTCACAAAAACATCCAGAATTTCCCACACCAGTTGGTCTGATCATTCGCAGTCATTACACAATTCAAGTGGCCAAATTTACCAATACATCCTTATACCTGGAAACTAGACGATACGTTATTAGACTCGAAAATTCTCCTCGAACAAACCACAAAATCACTCACTGAATACTTTACCTTTAATTCTCTAGAGGAAAGCGACCCATATATGGTATGGGAAGCGCACAAATGCTACATAAGAGGGGAATTTATCAAGATAAAGTCACATATTAATAAAAAGGCTAGACAACAATACCTAACTCTATCCCAAAACCTAACAAAGACAGAGTATGCACACAAACAAAACCCCAAAGATACACACATATATACTCAAATGCAAAAGCTAAGAAAAAACTTACAAGACTTACTTCTCAAGGAGTATAACTTGATGGCACAACGTACACAAAGCAAAAATTTCATTTTGAAAGTAATAGGGCAGGGAAAATGCTCGCTCGATCATTGAAACTAAAAAAACTCAAAACTTATATACATAGTATTAAATCACAGACAGGCAAAACAGTACACGCCACCCCGGACATAATGACACAATTCGAAACTTATTACAAAAACTTATATGACATAGGAAGCAAGGAGAAACAGGTAATACCCCCTTTAACCCCTTCCGCATATTTAGAGTCAATAAACGTCCCCCAACTGACTACAGATCAAAAAGAGTAATTGGATAACCCAATTTCGGAATTGGAAATAAAGAAGACTATTAATATATTAAACAGTGGAAAAAGCCCACGGCCAGATGGTTTCACTGTAAAATATTATAAAAAAATTACAACACATATTGATTCCACACTTGAACTTAATCTTCAACAGAATAAACGATAAGACACAATTCCCTAGGACAATGTTAGAAGCTCAAATTTCGGTCATACCGAAACCAGGGAAACCTAGTGATACGCCCTCAAATTTTAGGCCAATCTCACTATTAAACGTGGACCTAAAACTATACACTAGAATCATTGCAACACGCATCAATGTATTCCTACCAAAACTGATACACTTGAATCAAGTGGGCTTTGTTCCTCATAGGGAAGCGCGCGATAATACCCTTAAAGTGTTAAACCTGTTAGATTTTGCACAAACAAAGAGAATCCCAATGGCTTTTTTGGCAATAGACGCGGAAAGGGCCTTTGACAGGTTAAACTGGTCTTTCCTGAGAGAAACCCTACATAAATTTGGATTCGGAACCACAACAATCAATAGAATACTGGCATTATATGCCAATCCCGTAGCCCGCATAAAATTAAACAATTCCCTCTCAGATAAAGTAATTATACGTAACGGAACACGGCAAGGATGCCCCCTGTCCCCGATCCTATTTGTATTGGCCATGGAAGTATTACCAGCCAGAATACGGCAGAACAATGACATTCGGGGGTTAAAAATAAATAATAAGGAGTATAAGATGTCCCCCTATGCTGATGACGTATTAATAACGCTTACATCTCCCACTAGTTCTTTAGAAGCCCTTAAAGCCAAATGCGATATATTTGGATTATTATCATTTTATAAAATAAACACTACCAAATCAGAACTATTGAGTATAGAGATACCAGATGATGTAATCAAACAGATTAAAACCACATATGGCTTTTCTATCCAACAGAAGTCTATAAAATATTTAGGGATTCAAATAGCTAAAACCCCACAGGAACTATTCTTATTAAATTATCAAAAACTTCTTAAAGATTTACAAACAGATTTCCATAACTGGTGCCCGAAGCCTCTTTCTTGGCTGGGTCGTATTCATTCCTTCAAAATGACCATGTTACCGAAAATACTCTACCTTTTCCAAACCTTACCCAAACAACTATCTGAGACGTACATTAGGACCCTACAAAATCTTGCTTTTGAATTCATATGGCATAACAAACAACCTAGACTAGCTAAAACTTATATGTACCATGACCGAGATAACGGGGGGGTTGGGAGTTCCAAACTTATCTTATTATAGAATAGCTACACATATGACTAGAATAATAGACTGGAGTAAACACTCTGAGCACAAAGAATGGGTAGAATTAGAACACAATCTGGCGGAATGTACGGCTTTAAGTAGTTCCTGCTGGTTACATAAAAAAAAGCGACGTCTCTCTCCACAATCCTCTAACATTATCCTTGAAACTTTTAACACTTGGAATAAACTGTTTAGAGGAACAACTACACTTTCCAGCATACCTTCACCGCTCACTCCACTTATGTCTAATCCTGATATTCCATCACTACAAGCAAAAAAAAAAGAAACACCCACTGCTTCAATACACTCACTACTCCCAATTTGCACGATATTAAACAAGGGAAAACTGCGGCCTGAAGCAGAAGTGAGAGATAGAATACCAATGATAGAACAAAACTGGTACTCATATTGTCAAATGTCACACTACATACAAAGTAACACGAACAAACCGGACCTTACTAGACAACTATCTCCTTTTGAGACTTTATGCCATTCCCAAGGCCTTACTAAAAGAGGCCTCTCATTGTCCTATAGGATTTTGTTAGACATCCATGCGAAATCTCTCCCAAGGTATACTAAGAACTGGGAAACGGAACTCGGTATTGCAATCACTCCCAAGGAGTGGCAAACCATATTCAAACACATGGGAAAATCACCCTCCTTGATGAGCATCACGGAAACAAACATGAAAATACTAAGTAGATGGTACCTTTATCCTGTAAGGTTAAATAAAATGTTCCCGCAGACTAGCAAACTGTGCTGGAGAGGTTGTGGGCAAGATGGTACTCTGACTCATATATGGTGGAGTTGTCCACATATTATAGAATTTTGGGAAGGAGTAAACAGTGAAATTTCAAAAGTTATAGCTCAGAACCAGACCTTAGATCCCAAAATATTCCTCTTTAATAAACCACCGAGAATCCCATGTCATTACAGACTAACACTGTTCTACATGATGATCAGCGGAGCAAAACAACTAATCCCTAGATTATGGAAAACATCACAAATCCCAACAGTAACTGAGTGGAGGGCTAACGTCACTAGATTGATATCCGTGGAGAAATACAACTTTCACCAAACTAGTAGGCTAGACTTTTACCACTCAATGAAATTCTTCTGGGAAGAATACATAGCATCACTAGACTAGACATACTCATCGACAGACTATCTACTACAGACAACACAGGATATACATATAACACATAACTAAAAAGGGGAAAAGAAGGATACCACAGAAATGGTTCAAATTCAGAGCGATTAATAGTAAAGGGACAGTACAAAGCAGAACCAAAAGGTATCGTAGATGACGGCCCACATAAAAATGAGATGTGCAGTAGTTAATTGGTAAGACAACCCATTTTTGTATGTTAACCGTTAATGACTGATACGTATGAATACAACTGATATACTTCTGAATCTGTGTTTCTTGCTTTCTTATGTTATTGATTTTGCTCGATGGAGAGAACTTTTCTTTTCCCGTTTTTGTTTTATGTATGTTTTGATAATTTCAATAAAGCTTTTTTTTGGGGAGGAAAAAAATTGTATTCTGAATCATGAAAGAAAAATGTTGGGTTTCATGTCCCTTTAAATCCAGTGAGTGCCGTTTTCCTCACAGTTTGGTGTGTACAGATATATATAGGAATATCTATTTAAAAATACTTAGAACAATATTTACATTAAATGCATAGTTAAACACTTTATAAAATATGAATAAAATATGAATATTGCATAAATATGCCTTTACATGTTTTCAGCTAAAAAGGGTTCCAGTGCACTTACTGTATATATATATATATATATATATGTCTATATATGTATTTATGCATTTATATGTGTATATATGTCTGCAAATACTTATATACACATATAAATACATACATTTAAACACAAATACATATGTACACACATATAAATATATATATATAAATATATAGCTTATAAAATGCCTCTTAAAAACTGTAAAAAAAAGGATTTCTCAAGCAGTTTCGATCATTTAAAAAAATTATGCCAAGAGCTACTCAAAAAGTGCATTATCGCTGCTGGATTTATGGAAATTATTGGTGAACTTGTGAAACTCAATTGTTTTCTTTCACGAATCGGATAGAGCATGTGATTTTAAACAACTTTACAATGTACTTCTATTTTCTAATTTGTGATTGTTCTCTTGATATCCTTTGCTAGAAAGGATACCTAGGTAAATTAATTTTTCATGATTCATAAAATCTTTAAAAAAAAAATCCAATTTACTACTATTACAGACATTTGCTTCAATCTCTTCCTATACTTTCTTGCAAAGCATACCTAGGTAGGCTCAGGAGCAGCAATGCACTACTGGGAGGTAGCTGCTGACTGGTGGTTGCACATATATGCATCTTGTTATTGGCTCAACAGATGTGTTCAACTAGCTCCCAATAATGTATTGATGTTCTTTCAACAAAGGATACAGACAGAATGATGCAAATTTAAAAATAGAAGTAATTTGGAAAGTTGTTTAAATTTGTATGCTCTATCTGAATCATGAAAGAAAAATGTTGGGTTGTGTGCCCCTTTAATTTTGTGCAAAGCTATTAGTAAGCCACACAATAAATGGGCATTAAATATTAATATTATTGTTATTTTATTATTATCATTTATTTGCATAGCGCTGCAAAAATACATATGTTTCTGATACTGGAGTTACATCTAATGAACATTGCTAACCAAAGTGTCTTGTCTTCTGTGTGTGAATGGTGATGAATGAGTTAACTTTGCATGCATTAAATGTGCAGCAGGGCCATATAGCTTTTAGGATACTAAATTCAGTTAGTACTTCTCTTATCACTGCAAATGGTGGAAACAGACATCCTATGTCAGTTGAGCAAAAAACAAATATGGCATGTTAAGGTTCCGGTCATGCTAAGATGGTACAGCATGAACTGATCATGTGTTGATCAGGCATTAGGTGATAGCTATCCGCTAATGTTTATTGGTTTATAACTTATAAGTGTATATGACGCAAATTGTATTATATATACTGAGTGAGGAATGCCTTTCCTCAGATTCTGTAACAACCCTGTTATAGTATCTCCCTGTGCCCTTGTAATAAACTATATTATTCACCAAGGGTACCTGAAAGACCCACAGTAATTTAGTGCATTGGCCAGGAATCCAACATCTCAGGAACAGCTGGAGAGAGACAACCAGACTCAACTCCTACTCAAAGAGGACCAGTCTACATCTGAAAGGTAAGGCACCTTTTAAATGCCGAAAGTGTTAAAAGTGGCGGCGCTGTGTCATCTCCAGGGAACCAAGCTGGCCACGTCCTCGGAGTCAACCTTGCTGATAAACATTTGTTCCAGAAATTGTTTTAACTTTGTGCTCTTGATAAAGGCTTCTTTAGCTGAAACGCATTGAGCTGTATTTTAAATAAAACCTGAAGCTGCACCTGAAGACACCTTTGTGATGATTTTAATAAAAGGCTTATTTTAAATGCAATCTTGTGAGTATAACCAGTTTGTGCGCCTACCACACTGTCTGATATCTGCTACACTATTGTGAGCTCTTTTATTTTGGAGATGAAAGCAGCATTGTTGACTCAGAGGACGTGGGCAGCTTGGTTCCCTGGAGGTGACACAGCGCCGCCACTTTGAACACTTTCTGCTTCTATACACGGTTTGGGAGAACCAGGGCTGGCAGCGAGCACCTAAAGGGAAGTGCTAACATTGCTTCATACTTTATTCTTTTTAATACACCTTTTAAATGCCTAATTGCTTGTTTGCCATGTGCTGTTGGCAGCCATTTTACTCACCTCTCTTGCTGACTCTGGTGCATACTGTGTGATGCTGATCATTTCCTGCACTTCCTTTTATGGCCAGGCTGGTGTACATCATCCGTGTGAGACAGGATGCAGTCTCAGAATTGTGATGTCATCACTTATTATTTAAAGGGCCACTGTTCAGTACGCTTTGCCCTTGCGTTGTCTCAGACCTGTTTGTGAGAGCTCCTGTGTATTACCTGGCTGTCTGACGTCCCTCCTGGTTCCTGATCCCTGGCTTGTTCCTGACACTGCTGTTCTCCTTGTTACTGATTCCGGCTCGTCTGACTACTCGCTTTGGCTCCTGACTCAGCTCGTCTGACTATTCGCTTTGGCTCCTGACTCGGCTCGTCTGACTACCAGCTCTGGTTTTGATTCCTGGCTTGTTATTTGACTTGTGGACTTTTTATTATTTTTTGCTATTAATAAAGGTGTGATTATTTTTGCACTTCTCGTCTCAGTCTGATTCCTGGCATCCTGACATTATGCAAGGGCCATGAATCCCGATGGTGCTAATAATCCACCTTTACCTGCTATAATTTTCAGGATGGATGAACAGGATCACAGCTTTGATCAGTTTGCACTAGCCCTGCAAACCCTACTGACTCGCACTGCACATTTGGACCAAAGTGTCCCGCAAGTTATGGCTGCTCCTGTTTGCGCTGCTGCACCTAGTCCTACCAGGAGCATGTCCGGTTCTGCACCTCTACCTCAGCGATATGGAGGCAATCCTATTCAGTGCAGAGGGTTTTTGAACCAGGTGGGCATTTACTTTGAGATGTTACCTCAGGTGTTTCCCTCTGACAGAGCTAAGGTGGGATTACTCATCTCGTTACTCTCTGACACAGCTCTTGCCTCGGCTAATCCCTTGTGGGAGACTAATAAACCTGTGATTTCAAATTACCCTGAATTTGTGGCCTCCTTTCAAAGGGTATTTGATGTTCCGGCTCGCTCCTCCTCTGCTGCTAAACGACTCATGTCCATTCAACAAGGTACAAGATCTGTTGCTCAGTATGCCATTGAGTTCCGTATGCTTGCCGCAGAGGTAGGCTGGAACAATGAAGCCCTTGTTGCCGCCTTCTTTCATGGGCTCTCTGATGCGATTAAAGACGAAGTTGCTGCCAGAGATTTACCAGAGGATCTCGAGGCATTGGTGTCTTTTTTAACCTAATTGACATCAGACTCAGAGAGAGGCCCTCTTTCAAGGAGCGCTTGCGGAAGCCTCCTTTTCCGTTGTCTCCTACGTGTTCGTTCCCACCCATGCCTCCCTCTCCTCCCATGCTTCCTGGTCCCGAGTCACCAGGTACTGCTGAGCCGATGCAGTTGGGATTCACGCGTCTCTCCGCAGCGGAGAGGGCCTTTAGGAGGAGGGAGGGGGTCTGCCTCTATTGTGGGTTACAGGGCCACCTTTTGAAGTCTTGTCCTACACGGCCGGGAAACGCTCACACCTAAGGTCCTGTCGGGGGCAGACCTTGGGTGGATTATCCTCGTCCCCGGAACCGCTAAAGGAGAAACCTTTGGTCACAGTTGTCCTTTCCTGGGTGGACTCCTCCATAGTCACTCAGACTCTTGTTGACTCCGGTGCTGCGGGCTATTTCATTGACAGTGCTTTTGAATCAAAGCACTCCATTCCTGTTTTGCCTCGCTCCGTTCCGCTTGCTATTGAGGCCATTGATGGCAGCCACCTTCAGCCTGCACTCGTTACTCACGAAACTGCTCCGTTATCCATGGCTGTTGGGGCTCTCCATTTTGAAACCCTCCAGTTCCAGGTGATAAACTCTCCGCATTTTCCGGTTGTTCTGGGTAATCCCTGGCTCCAAAAGCACAATCCCAATCTTGACTGGCGCAGGACTTGTCTTCCGAAACCAGTTAAAGTCTTGTGCAATTCTTCAGTATCTCAATTGCCAGAGGATTACCGAGAGTTCCTAGACGTTTTTGACAAGGTGCGTGCCGGTACGTTGCCTCCTCACCGGTCTTACGATTGTGCCATAGACCTGCAAACCGGAGCCATTCCTCCTCGGGGTCGGGTTTACCCTCTGTCTGTTGCAGAGAATTGTGTTATGGAGGATTATGTTGCCGATGCTCTGTCACGGGGGATCATCTGCAAATCCTGCTCTCCTGCAGGGGCTGGCTTCTTCTTTGTGAAGAAAAAAGGTGGCGAGTTAAGACCATGCATCGATTATAGGGGTCTTAATAGTCTTACCATTAAGAATGCTTACCCTATTCCGCTTATTACAGAACTCTTTGACCGCCTCAAGGGAGCTACGGTCTATACTAAACTTGATTTGAGAGGAGCGTACAATCTCGTTAGGATCAAGAAGGGCCGCGAATGGAAAACAGCATTTAACACCAGGAGCGGGCATTATGAGTTTCTTGTAATGCCCTTTGGCCTATGTAATGCTCCTGCTGTTTTCCAGGAATTTATTAATGATGTCCTACGTGATATGTTGCAACAGTGTGTTGAGGTGTACTTAGACGACATCCTCATACACTCACCCACACTTGAGTCTCATCGTTCTGATGTTACATGGGTTGTTCAGAGACTACGTGAGAACGGCCTGTTTTGTAAACTCGAGAAATGTGAGTTCCATCAGACTCAAGTAACCTTCCTAGGTTATATTATCTGCGTTGCAGGGTTCTCCATGGATCCTGACAAGTTATCTGCAGTTCTGCAGTGGCCTCGCCCAGTTGGTCTTCGGTCTATTCAACTTTTTTTGGGGTTCGACAATTACTATAGAAAGTTTATTAAAAGCTTTTCTTCCTTGGTCAAACCTATAACAGCGATGACCCGTAAAGAGAATGATCCACTCCATTGGACACCTACTGCCATTAAGGACTTTGATAGTCTTAAGACTGCCTTTGCTGCCGCTCCAGTTGTGGCTCATCCTAACCCTGTCCTGCCTTTCGTTCTTGAGGTCGATGCGTCTGAGACTGGAGTAGGTGCCCTCTTGTCTCAACGTCCTATGTCTGACGGTTCCTTGCATCCGTATGATTTCTTCTCTAAGAAATTGTCTCCAGTGGAGTGCAATTATGAAATTGGTGACAGGGAATTACTGGCCATAATTTTGGCACTCAAGGAATGGAGGCATCTACTCGAGGTTACTAGCGTGCCAGTGCTCATTCTTACTGACCACACAAATTTAACTTATCTATCTGAAGCAAAACGTTTGTCGCCCCGACAGGCCAGATGGGAGCTATTTTTGTCTCGGTTTAATTATGTGGTCTCCTACCTGCCTGGTAGTAAGAATTATCGCCTTTGTCCAAGGAGGAGTCTGTACCTACTCCAGTTATACCTCCTGACCATATTTTGGATACCATACGTACTAATTTGACTTCTCCCTTGGGGGAGGAGATCCTGGCTGCACAAACCAATGCACCTCCTGAGAAACCTAGTGATAAGTCTTTTGCTCCTGAGAATCTTCGAACTAAACTTTTGCACATTTACCACTATCCTAAAGCCGCAGGTCACCCAGGTAAGATCCAAATGATTTGGTCTGTCACTCGACAATTCTGGTGGCCAGGTCTTCGTTCTGATGTTGCTGCGCATGTTGCCTCCTGCTCAGTTTGTGCACAGAATAAGACTCCTTGACGTCTTCCGGTTCAACCTATTGCTAATGGTGAGCATCCTTGGACACATCTTACCATGGACTTCATTGTCGAGCTCCCTGTTTCCAATGGCAATACTGTTATCCTTATGGTGGTTGACCGTTTTTCTAAAATGTCACATAGCATTCCCTTGAAGAAGTTGCCTAACGCTCAGGAGCTTGCTTCAATTTTTGCCCGGGAGGTCTTCCATTTACATGGGTTACCCAAGGAGATAGTGACGGACTGGGGTAGCCAGTTTGTCTCCAGATTTTGGCGTTCCTTTTGTGCTCAAATGGTGATCCAGCTTTCCTTCTCTTCTGCATATCACCCTCAATCCAATGGGGCTGCGGAACGGTCTAATTAAGCTCTGGAACAGTTCCTCCGTTGCTATGTCTCAGATCACCACAATAATTGGTCTGAACTGTTACCTTGGGCAGAGTTTGCTGGTAATAGTGCTAATAATGCTTCCTCCAAGTTATCTCCGTTCATGGCGAATTATGGGTTGCCCGATTCATTCATATCTCAGGGTAATCCGGCTTTGGAGGAGCATCTCCGGCAACTCCGTTCCACGTGGGTGCAGATTCAGGATTGCCTTCATCGTTCTATGCAGCGCCAAAAGTTCCAGGCTGATCGTAGGCGTCTGCCCGCGCCTTCCTACCAGGTTGTTGAGAGAGTTTGGCTGTCCTCCCGCAACTTGAACCTTCGTGGGCCTTCCAATAAACTGGCTCCCTGTTATGTTGGTCCTTTTCGATAACTCTGACGGGTCAATCCTGTGGCCTACGCTCTTGACCTTCCTCCTGCAATGCGCATCTCCAATGTTTTTCATGTCTCCCTCTTGAAACCATTGGTTTACAACTGTGTTGCCTCGTCCCCGTCCGATCTTTGTTGACAACCATGAGGAGTATGAGGTCAGCAGCATTACTGACTCTCGTATGTCCAGGGGCCGCGTACAGTATTTGGGTCACTGGAGGGACTACGGTCCTGAGGAGCGTTCATGGGTTCCCCCCTCTGATGTTCATGCTCCCGCCCTCCTCCGTGCCTTCCATGCCCATTTCCCCAATAAGCCTTTTGTCCTCCTGCGGGGGAGGGGTCGTTGAGGGGAGGGTACTGTCAGGGTTTTTTCCCTGTTTTGTTTGCCATGTGCTGCTGGCAGCCATTTTACTCACCTCTCTTGCTGACTATGGTGCATACTGTGTGATGCTGCTCATTTCCTGCACTTCCTTTTATGGCCAGGCTGGTGTACATCATCCGTGTGAGACAGGATGCAGATTGTGATGTCATCACTTATTATTTAAAGGGCCTCTGTTCAGTATACTTTGCCCTTGCCTGGTCTTAGACCTGTTTGTGAGAGCTCCTGTGTTTTACCTGGCTGTCTGACGTCCCTCCTGGTTCCTGATCCCTGGCTTGTTCCTGACTCTGCTGTTCTCCTTGTTTCTGATTCCGGCTCATCTGACTACTCGCTTTGGCTCCTGACTCGGCTCGTCTGACTACCAGCTCTGGTTTTGATTCCTGGCTTGTTATTTGACTTGTGGACTTTTTATTATTTTTTGCTATTAATAAAGGTGTGATTATTTTTGCACTTCTCGTCTCAGTCTGACTTAAGTAAGTCTGAATAATATAGTTATATGATTCTATGCATGCTGTAACACGTATGCAATTGCTTGTATAAAATAAAACTTGTATGGCAGGAGGTGATTGGTCCACATCCAAAGCGAGAGTAGGCATAGGTCTCCTGTATCAGCCGCACCCACAGGTTCTTCTAGCTTAAAGGCAAGGGATACTTGAGAACAAAATTGTACTGAAATAGCAACCTGATCAAACACCTAGGGAATATTGAGTTGATTAATTAGTGTACACGTGGGGTGACTAGAGGGGTCTGTGTGACACATAGTCTTAGTGACAAGACTTTCGGCACCAGTAGTTTCGGCCTGCCAGGTGATAAGTGTTTGGGCAGGTCAAGGAGTTTGCCTGCTAGTTGATAAGTATTTTGGCAGGTTAAGGAGCTTGGCTTGCTAAGTGATAAGTGTTTTAGCAGGTTAAGGAGTTTGGCCTGCCATGTGATGTGTTTGGCAGGTTAAGGAGTTTCGGCCTGCCAGGTGATAAGTCTTTTGGCAGGTAAAGGAGTTGGGCCTGCTAGATGACAAGTGTTTCAGCAGGTTAAGGAGTTCTGCTTGCTAAGTGATAAGTGTTTCGGCAAGTCAAGTCGGTTAACCAAGAAGACAGTCTCAGTGACATAGTCTTAGTGATAAGGGTTTCAGCTAGCTAGGAGACAAGTATGGGAACAGCACAGTCGACTATAATGTATAGGGGGGTACTATAAAGTAGTGTTGGGGTGGAGTCAGCTATGCAACGGTATTGAATTTAAAACACCTAGAGTTCTGCGTTAGCCGTCAAAACCAGCGTTAGGGAGTCTTGTAGGTAAGGGTCTAACGCTCACTTTCCAGTCGCGACTTTTCCATACCGCAGATCCCCTTACGTCAATTGTGTATCTTATCTTTTCAATGGGATCTTTCTAACGCCGGTATTTAGAGTCTTGCCTGAAGTGAGCGTTAGAAATCTAACGACAAGACTCCAGCCGAAGAAAAAAGCCAGGAGTTAAGAGCTTTCTGGGCTAACGCTGGTTCATAAAGCTTTTAAATACTGTGCTCTAAAGTACACTAACACCCATAAACTACCTATGTACCCTTAAACCGAGGCCCACCCACATCGCCGCCACTCTATTAAATTTTTTTAACCCCTAATCTGCCGACCGCACACCGCCGCAACCTACATTATCCCTATGTACCCCTAATCTGCTGCCCCTAACATCGCCGACCCCTACATAATATTTATTACCCCCTAATATGCCCCCCCCAACGTCGCCGCTGCCTACCTACAATTATTAACCCCTAATCTGCCGACCGGATCTCACCGCTACTATAATAAATGTATTAACCCCTAATCCACCTCACTCCCGCCTCAAAAACCCTATAATAAATAGTATTAACCCCTAATCTGCCCTCCCTAACATCGCCGACACCTAACTTCAAGTATTAACCCCTAATCTGCCGACCGGACCTCACCGCTACTATAATAAATGTATTAACCCCTAAAGCTAAGTCTAACCCTAACACCCCCCTAAGTTAAATATAATTTTTATCTAAAGAAATAAAATAATTCTTATTAAATAAATGAATCCTATTTAAAGCTAAATACTTACCTGTAAAATAAACCCTAATATAGCTACAATATAAATAATAATTATATTGTAGTTATTTTAGGATTAATATTTATTTTACAGGCAACTTTGTATTTATTTTAACCAGGTACAATAGCTATTAAATAGTTAATAACTATTTAATAGTTACCAGGTTAAAATAATTACAAAATTACCTGTAAAATAAATCCTAACCTAAGTTACAATTAAACCTAACACTACACTATCAATAAATTAATTAAATAAACTATCTACAATTATCTACAATTAAATCAACTAAACTAAATTACAAAAAAAAAAAACACTAAATTACAAAAAATAAAAAAAGATTACAAGAATTTTAAACTAATTACACCTACTCTAAGCCCCCTAAAAAAATCAGATTGAGCTTGCATTCTATTGGCTGTTCCGATCAGCCAATAGAATGCGAGCTCAATCTGATTGGCTGATTGGATCAGCCAATCCGATTGAACTTGAATCTGATTGGCTGATTCAATCAGCCAATCAGATTTTTCCTACCTTAATTCCAATTGGCTGATAGAATCCTATCAGCCAATCGGAATTCGAGGGACACCATCTTGGATGACGTCATTTAAAGGAACCTTCATTCGGACTTAGGACGTCGTTAGAAGAGGATGGATCCGCGTCGGCTGCTTCAAGATGGTCCCGCTCCGCGCTGGATGGAAGAAGACAGAAGATGCCGCCTGGATGAAGATGTCTACCGGTCCGGATGCCCTCTTCTTGCCGGATAGGATGAAGACTTCCGACCCTCTTCTGGACCTCTTCTTGCCGGATAGGATGAAGACTTCGGACCCTCTTCTGGACGGATCGGTGATACCCAGCGTGGTGCAGATAAGGTAGGAAGATCTTCAGGGGCTTAGAGTTAGGTTTTTTAAGGGGGTTTGGGTTAGATTAGGGGTATGTGGGTGGTGGGTTGTAATGTTGGGGGGGGGGTATTGTATGTTTTTTACAGGCAAAAGAGCTGTTTTCTTTGGGGCATGCCCCGCAAAAGGCCCTTTTAAGGGCTGGTAAGGTAAAAGTGCTGTAAATTTTTTATTTTAGAATAGGGTAGGGCATTTTTTTATTTTGGGGGGCTTTGTTATTTTTTTAGGGGGCTTAGAGTAGGTGTAATTAGTTTAAAATTCTTGTAATCTTTTTTTATTTTTTGTAATTTAGTGTTTGTTTGTTTTTGTAATTTAGTGTTTGTTTTTTTTTGTAATTTAGTTTAGTTGATTTAATTGTAGATAATTGTAGGTAGTTTAGTTAATTAATTTATTGATAGTGTGTTAGGTTTAATTGTAACTTAGGTTAGGATTTATTTTACAGGTAATTTTGTAATTATTTTAACTAGGTAACTATTAAATAGTTATTAACTATTTAATAGCTATTGTACCTGGTTAAAATAAATACAAAGTTGCCTGTAAAATAAATATTAATCCTAAAATAGCTACAATATAATTATTATTTATATTGTAGCTATATTAGGGTTTATTTTACAGGTAAGTATTTAGCTTTAAATAGGATTAATTTATTTAATAAGAATTATTTTATTTTGTTAGAATAAAATTATATTTAACTTAGGGGGGTGTTAGTGTTAGGGTTAGACTTAGCTTTAGGGGTTAATACATTTATTAGAGTAGCGGTGAGGTCCGGTTGGCAGATTAGGGGTTAATACTTGAAGTTAGGTGTCGGCGATGTTAGGGAGGGCAGATTAGGGGTTAATACATTTATTATAGTAGCGGTGAGGTCCGGTCGGCAGATTAGGGGTTAATAATTGTAGGTAGGTAGCGGTGAAGTTGGGGGCGGCAGATTAGGGGTTAATAAATATAATATAGGGGTCGGCGGTGTTAGGGGCAGCAGATTAGGAGTACATAGGGATAACGTAGGTTGCGGCGGTGTACGAAGCGGCAGATTAGGGGTTATAAATAATATGCAGGGGTCAGCGATAGCGGGGGCGGCAGATTAGGGGTTAATAAGTGTAAGGTTAGGGGTGTTTAGACTCGGGGTTCATGTTAGGGTGTTAGGTGCAGACTTAGGAAGTGTTTCCCCATAAGAAACAATGGGGCTGCGTTAGGAGCTGAACGCTGCTTATTTGCAGGTGTTAGGTTTTTTTCAAGCTCAAACTGCCCCATTGTTTCCTATGGGGGAATCGTGCACGAGCACGTTTTTGAAGCTGGCCGCGTCCGTAAGCAATGCTGGTATTGAGAGTTGCAGTGGCGGTAAATATGCCTGTACGCTCCCTTTTTGGAGCCTAACGCAGCTCTTCTGAGAACTCTAAATACCAGCGTTGTTTAAAAGGTGCAGGGGAAAAAAAACACGCGTAGCTAACGCACCCCTTCTAACGCAAAACTCTAAATCTAGGCGTATTTATTTAAATAGCAAGAGTGATAATTAAAAAAAATAGGTTAGCGACTACATTAATGCACTATTTATAAATGCATTGCGGTAGTCAATAGCTGTAAAATTGACATTCACTTTAAGTTTTTATAATGGGTGTTGTATTTGATGCTCATCCTGGTTGAGTAAATTGTGTTTGTGAAAGGTTTATGTTTAGCCAAACCATGTAATGTTTTGATTCTGTTTTGTATATAGTTGTCTTGAGTAATTTTTCAGAGAAGGTTTATTTGTGTGCAAGATACGCAGTTTGCAGTAAACGGATTTTAAGGTTGTGTAATTAAATTTGTAGCGTCCTTTAGATGATCCTTATCCTGAATACTAAGCTTGCTGTCTGTTCTTTTGTTAAAATAATTAAGATGCTCACTCACACACTGAAGTAGTTGTATTTACTGGTAGAGCTGCTACACATGCGGTGCTGCAATACAGTACAATACATTTTATTAGATGAGCCAAAACAGTTTCTGTATCTAACAAACTCCTAAATGAGGAGTCTAATAGGTGCGCCTATATAAATAAAATGTAATGGGCGTGTATACACCTAGTGATAATTTTTGTGCTGTAGTAAAATGATACATATGAAAAAAAGGGAGAATCCTGGATACGTCCAAAAGTTAAAAGCTTCTTTATTGAGACATATTAAAAAAAAATGGAACAGGCACACAAGAAACATAGCAGCCAGGTGTGGCACTGATGGCTTACGCGTTTCGGCTGATCAGGCTATGATTACGGCTATCAGCCGAAACGCGTAAGCCATCAGTGCCACACCTGGCTGCTATGTTTCGTGTGTGCCTGCTCCATTTTTTTTTAATATGTCTCAATAAAGAAGCTTTTAACTTTTGGATGTATCCAGGATTCTCCCTTTTTTTCATATGTATTTATCGCCAGTCCTATCCTGGATTCGGTGCTGTGGGGAGGTGTGTGCATATACTCTGCAGCAGTTGGAGGAGCATTGTACGGAGATCTATTGGTGATTCGCTGTGGGTGAGTGACAGAAGGAAGCCGTCTATGGGAGACGGTCCGCCAACGGAGGCGGGGAATAGGAACGTCTGAGCAGTCGATTGTACTCACCAGGACGCCTAGCAAACAGCATCGGACGAGACAAGCACTTGGAGAGGTATTTGAAATGCCCGTGTATCGTAGGTCCGTGAGGATGATCCGGTAAGGATATTTGCTATGGCAGCAGTGATATAATCTTCTTTGCTTCTAACTTACACGCACCACCCACGAACTCTGTTTGCTTATGTATACGCATTTACATGGAAGATCTTTCCAACGCTGCAAGTGTATGGACTGTTTTTGTGTTAGTGAGGCACAGAGTTTTTTTCATATATTTTGTAGTAAAATTATATACAGCACTGTATATAAAAATTACAATGGTGCACATTAATATAAATGAATACAAATAAAAAAACAAAACATCAAAAACAATAATAATATTATGTGAAATCACTGAAGTAAAAATAACATCAAGTCAAGTATAGGGAATTATCACATGTATTCCCAAAGGTTTTGCAAAACAACCCTAAAACTTTAAAGCTCTAGGTCACTGGTAGACATCTCTTCTTGTGTTAATGGCCATTCACTTGAAAGAATCCTATAAAACAAATTGGAGAAGGCGCCACATAGCGTAGTACAGTTTTTTTGTTTAAATCGCCTCCCCTTTCCGGAACCTGGTAATTGGTGTTGAACCGGTGGCGGACTGCAGCCTGAGGAAAGGGTTTAACTGTGAAACGCGTGTCTGTTTTTATGTGTTTTAAACAATAAACACCACTTTTTATTATACCATTTATGCACTTTTGATGGTTCTTGGTGCCGATGCAGTTAGAATAACTGGCATTACATTGTACCTTTGGATCCAATCTCTGCAGTCCGCCACCGGATCGACACCTATTAACAGGTTGCAGAAATGCGTAGCATTTTTTAGGGTGGTCTTTTACTATACCCCACCTATCTTTGGTTCCTGTTTTTAAATAGCTTTTATGGTTTTTAATAAATTGGTTGTTGAACCTTTTTAACTGGAACCTGCCTCGCTTATCCTTTACCAAACACTTCCACTGGAAGTAATAAGCTGCTGGAAACCCTGCAGCTATGTGTTCCTGTGATTCCTGAGCTCCTGTTATCCTGCTTTCCTGGGCATTCACACTTGGGAGTGTTTGCACTCGACAGAACAGTAAGCTGGGTTGCTGTAAAATTATCCACCCTGCATCTAATAGCACTGTCTGAGTGCTCCTGGGAAATGTGAGTACCCTGGCACAGGGGCTTATCTGCAATTTTCCTACATCATTTACTACTGATACACACATGCGCCTCTCTATGTTTTTGTATTTCTGTACTAGATTATCTGTCACTAAGGTGTAAAGAGAGTGTTGCACCTTTTTGGATTTCCAGAGGTATCCCCCAATTGGAAGAAAAGTTTGAAATAACTCTTGGATGCTTCAGACATCATATGTGTTGGGACTATACTATATAAATCTATGAGGTTTGCATATCTATAATAAGTGGGTGTCTACCCATAGATTGGAAAGTTTATTTCCTTCATACAGACGTTTTTTTCACTCGACCTAATCTCATATATATGTATCAATAATAACACTCATTACTAATGTGAATATCTTTACAATTGAATATTTTTACAATTGTTTATACTTTTATACATCTATATTGAGTCATTGATTGTATTGATATCTTATTTATCTCTTTATTTTTATTCTGATTAGCGCCCTCTATTGGAAGTGATTGCTTTTATTTCTTCTGTGTAATTATATGTGAGCTATCTAATAATGCAGAAAACCAGAAGTTGTATCTTGAACAGTAAAATAAATTCTGAATGGAATGGTTCAAGCTCACTTTCCTGGTAATAAGGGTAAAATCATACAAGTAAATACTCCCTAATTTGTTTTGAACGTTATATGCACAAGTATCTTATACCCTTGCAGAACAAGCAGCTAACTTATATTGAAGGTAGTATGGGAACTGTTATTTAGGAGATGTAATGACTACAATCAGATCATAGGTAAAATGGGAGAAGGTTAATCCCACCTATAGCCTCAGTGTATATACTTATAATAGATGATGAAAAAGCAGGTGGTATCTTTTCAGATTTTTATGGGTTTATGAGACTTGCTCAAAAACATTAATGACCTTGCAAAATTTATAGACACAAATCAACTCTGATAGATATCCTAAGTTTACAGATGTTGCTATCCTGACTGATTTTAAGTAACTGAAAACACCTGCTTAGTCTTGCTGCAGAGGTCTGGTGAGGACAATGTGTAACAAAGGCACAGTTGGTTTCCAAGAGCTCGAAAACTCAAGTGCAAAAGATCACGTTATCTTCATGGGCATCTTCGTTTGGGAGCTATTAATAATGGTGCTGATGAATAAAGGTGTACTTTTTTGGTTGTTGTTACTGCCTCAGCTTTTCTCTCACCAAGTGACTCACTCCCAGCTACAATTGCCTACTTTGCTTGCTTGAAAAAAATGTGATACTCAATCAATAGGGGGCGCTTTCATGATAGTGATAATAATAAAAAATATATATATATATATATTATAATAAAATATAGAATGAAACACGGACTCTCAGAAAACCCTGTTCATACAGAGATGAAATATAAATCATTCAAGAAAATGTTCTTATACATATACAACCAAGTAAAAAGTCCATTTGATAGTCCAAAAATGAGCTATGATATTGCAGGTTGACAACTCTAAAAAGTAATCCAAAAAACAGAGAGGCGCCAACATGTGTGTATCAGTAAGTCATGAAGAGTAATCACACATAAGTAAACACAGGGTACTCACATTTACACAGAGCACACCAATGTGCTTGTAGACACGGGCTGGTTATCACAGCTAACAAGCTAGCTGTTCCTAGGCACTGGAACCAGAAGAATCGACAGTCCGTTGTTTGGTAGTGTAAAGCTCAAGGTAGAGAGTTCAGGCAACGGTATCGAATAAAAAAGTGTTTATTCTAAAAACAACACCAAAGTATACCATAAAACAATTCCACTAAATTGATCAATAAAAACATCAATTAATTATGCACCGCGTTTCTCGGCTCTATGGCCGTTTCATCAGGCATAACAAAACTTTTAATATCGCTGGCTTAAATAGCCTAACACTACCAAACATTGTTAAAACCTCCCACTTTGTGGGAGTAGAAAAACGGACCAATCCCTGTCCTCCTAATGGTGGGTGTGTAAAAACACTTGTTCGTGTACATTTACATATATTTAATCAGGTATTCCATTTAAATTCACCTATGCAAAACACAGACAGTGCAAACTATACATATAATATTTATTATAATCTATGAGCCTGTATTGGTACTAAACAAAATAAACACAATATGGAGTTGCACTATATTGTAGCACTAAATGAATTGTGTATGAATACTTACACTACAATGTGGCGTGACTGAATGTTGCTTGAGCCTATCATGAAGAATTACGTTATTTGTAGCACTATGTGAACAAATGTTGTTTTACTACTCTCTGACGTCGCTAGCAGTAAGGTGCGATTTGTCAAAGGACCATAATGCGATCAGCTGGGCCAATAATAGCCCATTGGTTAAACTGCACAATATGTGTACATAAGCATACCTATCTACTGATCAATTGTGCATCTGAGTAATATGTACCTAAAAAGTGACAAATAACGATGTTGATAGGTTATGTAGTGGACTCTTCCCAAACGTGACGTGTATAGTAGTGCTAAAGTGAAATACTGTACAAATCTAAAGTTATAGTCTATATATAATCTGACTGTAATAAAAATCCCTATGGAAACCACTTGAAGATACCAATGTTAAGAACTTCCCACACTGGAGGACTTACAACTACTAAATGTATTTAACACACATATTGACATGCCAACATATGAACAAAAATTATATAAATAACATATCAATATAAAAATATACACGTACATATCATAAATACTAATTGAATTGAGTTCTAAAACAACCTAAATGAAACCATAAATGATTCAAAATAATAAAAATACTAGAAATACATCAAAGTCATAAACTTTAAGTTAGGTTTCAAATATAACCATATTAAAAAGCAGCAGTATCAATGACCTCATTAAGACCAAGTGGAAATAATGAACCAAATTTATAGATCCAAAAAGTTTCCCTTTGTCTTAGTTTTATAAATCTATTGTATTGGTTAAAACCAGGGATACTTTCTTATGGGGTAATAGGAAAGCTACAGGGGTCCCCATTATGTTCATGGACATGGTGTCTGGATACACTATGTTTGAGTGATTTATTTCTGATATTACGGAGGTGTTCAGTCCATCTGGTGCGTATATTACGGGTTGTGCGACCCAAATATTGAAGTCCACATTTACAAGTAAGAATATAAATAACAAATGAGGAGCCACAAGTAAGATGCTCTCCAATATAGAATGTTTCTCCTGTGGCATTAGAGTTAAAGCTTTTGTGACCAGGTGCTGATCGCATTATGGTCCTTTGACAAATCGCACCTTACTGCTAGCGACGTCAGAGAGCAGTAAAACAACATTTGTTCACATAGTGCTACAAATAACATAATTCTTCATGATAGGCTCACGCAACATTCAGTCACGCCACATTGTAGTGTAAGCATTCATACACAATTCATTTAGTGCTACAATATAGCGCTACTCCATATTGTGTTTATTTTGTTTAGTACCAATACAGGCTCATAGATTATAATAAATATTATATGTATAGTGTGCACTGTCTGTGTTTCGCATAGGTGAATTTAAATGGAATACCTGATTGAATATACGTAAATGAACACAAACAGGTGTTTTTACACACCCACCATTAGGAGGACAGGGATTGGTCCGTTTTTCTACTCCCACAAAGTGGGAGGTTTTAACAATGTTTGGTAGTGTTAGGCTATTTAAGCCACCGATATTAAAAGTTTTGTTATGCCTGATGAAACGGCCTTAGAGCAGAGAAACGCTATGCATAATTGATTGATGTTTTTATTGCTCATTTTAGTGGAATTGTTTTATAGTATACGTTGGTGTTGTTTTTATAATAAACACTTTTTATTCTATACCGTTGCCTGAACTCTCCACCTTGAGCTTTACACTACCAAACAACGGACTGTCGATTCTTCTGGTTCCAGTGCCTAGGAAAAGCTAGCTGGTTAGCTGTGATAACCAGCCTGTGTCTACAAGCACATTGGTGTGCTCTGCGTAAATGTGAGTACCCTGTGCTTACTTACGTGTGATTACTCTTCATACTTTACTTTGCTTGCTTGCTTGACTTTAGCTCCTGCCCCTACAAATATATACTCTTGTGACACCTATGTCTCCCTATCTTGTGCTGAGATAATCCTGTTATCAGACTGAAAAGGGGGCACACACATGTTTAACACAGACCCCCTTTGTTTTAGTCCTTGCTTGAACTCCACAGCTTCTCTACACCTAAGCCTCAGGCACACTCTGCAGAGTGTGCACGTCAAGCCATTGAAAGGTTCCTGTATCAACTGTGAGAACTCTGCTGTGAACTGACCACCTGTGACATTGCTAATCACCTGAACCTGCACTCAGGAAGGATACTGCTGTCTAATAAAGTTGCTCAATTGCTTTGTAGTCCAGATTCAAAAGGTATTTTCAGAGGACAAAAATGGGGGACTGATGGATATTACTATGCAAAGACACACTCACTGCAGATACATCTAATTAACATTACTAACCAAAGTGTATTGTCTTGTGTGTGTGAATGGTGATGAATTAGTTCATTTTGTGTGCATTAAATGTGTAGCAGGTCCACATAGCTTTATAGGATAGTTATCTGAGTAAAATTCAATTAGTACTTCTCTTATAACTGTAAATGGTGGAAACAAACATCCTCGCCTTAGTTAGCCACAACATGTCAGCTGAACAAAAAACAAATATGGTATGTTAAGTTTCCGGTCATGCTAAGAAGGAACATCATGAACTGATCACGTGTTGATCAGGCATAAGATGATAGATATCTGCTAATGTTTATTGGTTTGTAACTTATAAGTGTATATGACGCAAATTGTATTATGTATACTGAGTGAGGAATGCCTTTCCTCAGATTCTGTAACAAACTTGTTATAGCATCTCCCTGTGCACTTGTAATAAACTATATTATTCACCTTACAACCTCCTGGTTCTTTCCAAGGTTACATGAAAGACCCACATTTCTAACTAACTGGAATTGCCTCTAATTTGAAAACATCCAGAGAAGTTAAAAGACTGGAATAGAGAGATGGGAATTTCCAATCCTTTAGAAAAAAAATATCTAATGATTTTCTATATGACTATTTTTGTAAATACATCAGTTGATAAGTATTTCTAAAGGATTGTAATCTACCCCAAAAATGTTTTAACAGCGTCAAGAATTGTATTTTTATGGTATAATGTCCCCTTACAGTTTACTTGTACAAAACCGCTTTACGCTCTATTATTAGAAAAGCAAGGAAACCAAATGACTGCATTGTCCAACCACTGGTTTGCAATCACACAAGTAATAGTCAACCACAATCTAATATTTTTCCAAAAAAGATAACTCTTGAAGTTTAACTTGTCATGAGAGGCAAAATATATCTCTGCCAGTGGTGGTCTAAATCCCTGACAGTGAGTAATGTAAAGTATTAAACAACATATAAGGACAAACTATATACTTGAATACACTGGTAATTCTCTACATGTGGAATACACATATGCACATTACATTTACCAGCAGCACTCTGATGTACAATACCTTATAGGGAATACATGGCATGCACACTTTTGTAATTTGTCTGAGCATATTTACATAGACGTATACACAATACATTATAACACAGTATATTTATAACCTAACTGCATACATATGTAAACATTTAAATAAGGCAGGTTCGATTCCATTACACATGCCAGTTACATATATAGGATGACATTGCACACATATAAGCAATGCAGTACGGTTTGCTTGACACACACACTGCGGCTCACTTACCACACATAAACACTATAGTCACAAGCTGCAGATCCGCACAAAATGTACAGTACCAGTATATAATGCACACAATTGCCGCACCTTGCAGGGATACCACTCAGTTCTAAGGATGCTGCAGCTCTAGGCCCGAAACGGTTGCTAGGGCTCCGTTGCCGTAGTAACCTTCTAGGCCGACTCGGTTCTTATCCGATGAATTGCCATGCACACACGGCACTGACACTGCTACAGGTCCCCAAGCAGCTACAGACCACCAGGGGCTGGTCACTGACAGTGCCTGGAAGGAGGGGCCGTCGGTAGTGACACCTACTGGACACAGAAGGGTAATACAGTCAGGCCCGGAGGGTCATGTTACCTGATGTGACTCATCAATACCATGGACAGGAATACACTTGTAATGTATCTGTCTGTCAAAATCTGCATATCTGTTTATGTTTGTCCATATGTTCGTGCATCTGATGTTTATATCTAAAGTCTGTGTAGCTGCTGTACCTGCATGTTTGTCTGCTCATCCATTTGTCTCCTGTATCTTTGTATACATCCATCTATTGTATAGTTCTTAAATATAGTGAGCATATCAGTCAAAACACATTCACACTATATTTTAATGCCACTATTTGAGTTACCGTACAAAATATAGGGTTAGGAATGTTAAAAGTCATCAATATATATTTATATAGTATGTACAAAAATGTTATTAATGGTATACTGTTCAGTAGCATCTAAACTTAAAAAAATACAATTTTGCCTGAGTAAATGCTGTTTAAATTGAATATGTCAGCTGTTTAATTCCTATTAATGCTAATTGGCTAATACAGTGAATTCCATATAATCAGGGGACTATTTAATCAGAACAAATATGAAAAACAGAAAGAATGTTATTTAGTTTGAATTTGTTCCACTTATTTGAGCCATCTTGCCACTTAAAGGGACATATTACTCATATGCTAAATCACTTGAAAGTGATGCAGCCTAACTGTAAAAAGCTGACATGAAAACATCACCTGAACATTCTTTAGCTCACCAGAGTAAGTGCTTTATGAACAGTTTTACTTCAGCTGCTGTCCAGCTGCAAGTTGAAAAAAACAAACAAAAAAAAAAAATAGCCAATCAGCATCAGCGGTGCTGAGGTCATGAATTGCTTTGCTGTAATCTCATGAGATTTCATAGTAAACTTCCTTAAAGGGGCAGTAAACCTAAACAATAATGTTATATAATTTTGCACATAGTGCAGAATTATATGCCATTATTTTAGCGCCAACTTTATACTTCAAAGTATTTCAAAGATTTTTTTATCCCAAAGTAGAATTTTGTAGAACGCTGCTCCTGGCTCTGCTGAGCGGGTCTATTATTTTCAGAAGCGCATCGCTGCACGCTGTCTAGTCACAGCCGGCCCAATCGTGCCATTTAACTCAATGTAGCTCACTCCCGCTACCAGACCAGAGCGGGAGCGAGCTACATTGAGTTTAATGGCGAGATCGGGCCGGCTGTGAATAGACAGCATGCCATGAAGCGCTTCTAAAAATAATAGACCCACTCAGTAGAGCCAGGAGCGGCGTTCTACAAAATTCTACTTTGGGATAAAAAATCTTTGAAATACTTTGAAGTATAAAGTTGGCTCTAAAATAATAGTATATAATTCTGCACTATGTGCAGAATTATATAACATTATTAAGTAGGTTTACTGTCCCTTTAAACTGAAAAGGAAAATAACATGACTGTCCCTGCACATACCAGATGCTCACTCCCTTGCAAGTCCTGGGACTAGCATTCTGATAGGCTGCTTAAAGTCTCTTTACAGTGGGGTGTGAATACTTAGGAAATTTTGAGATAAGTATCTTCTTTTTTTACATAGAGATGTTCATATGATACAGTACAGTGTCGGTTGATGAAGTTTTGAAATAGCGGGTGCATAATTGCTTGTGCGCAATTTAAGTTAGCGCTTGTTGGTATTAGTGCGTCCTCAGAGCTCTGGTTAACTGTTTCACAAAACAAAAAAGGGTCACAAAACACATCAAAAATACATTGAAAAGTACAGTTACACTCATAACACCATCTAATAAAAATTTATCAAAATAATATTGCACAAAAAAGTTATAAGGGTTTAAAGATATGAGGTCTCAAGAAATGAAATACATTGATATACATGTATAAAGATGTATAGGTATGTATGTATGTATATATATATATATATATATATATATATATATATATATATATATATACTCTCTATATATATATATATATATATATATATGTGTACATATGTATTTATGTATTTGTATGTGTATATATGTATTTACAGACATATATGCACATATAAACTAGGGATAGACAGATATAGTTTTTTCACGGCCAATACCGATACCTATTATTGACCGTTTTTCAGGCCGATAACAGGGGCTGATATTCTGTACATTTAAAGTTTCGAAAAATCAACACAATTTCTACACAAATCTGGTATAAACTGAACATGCTTATTAAAATTTTAAACATTAAAAGTAAACAACTGGGAAAAATAAAGTGCTTGAAAATTAACTTATTAAATGGCTTCCCAGAACATAGAAAAATGGCATAAATCCCTTTTAAACTGCACACTGATATAAAATAAATTTAAGTCACTACTGCAAAGCTAGACACATTTCACAATTTCTTTAATACTCCCACTTAAGTAGAAAAACATTATAGGGCAGAAAGCATAACATTTCAGCATATTCTGCTGTTAAACGGCTTCTGTTTTTTTTCATATATTGCTGCCACTTCACTAAACAAAACGCTCACTTGGTACACTTTACAGATAAGGGTTAAACATAAAATAAAAAATATATATATATATACTGCCACTTGACAGGGAAAGAAAGGACATGCTGGAATATCAGTGCTAGATTTATTTATTTGCTTTAATTTTTAATATGCTCATATATTTATTGGATTGCAAATACCTTCCCTGGTACTGAGGAGTGAACTGTTAGTTTCTTTATTATGTCACTTATGGGCAGTTTTATACATGTGTAACAGCGCCACCTAATGTTCAGAGCATTGTTATCCACTGCTAGAGAATATTGATACTAGTCTCCTATACTGCATAGCTTTCTACTCAAGGTTTGTTGTTGTGGACATTTAATTGATGTGCCTGAACTATAATCTTTTAATGTTTTTTTCTATGCCCATGAAAGGGGAAAATAAAATATTTAAAATATAGAAGCTTTAGTAAAAAATTTTGCAAATGTGTAAAATTTAAGCAAAGAGTTTTTTTAATACAGTGCCTTATGAGAGATTAATGCACAAAATTAAGGGACTGGGGATTGCTGAAAATGTTAGCTCATGGATAAATAACTGGATAAATGCTAGGGAGTAACAAGTAGTAGTGAATGGATCATACTCAGATTGGACAAAGGTAATCAGTGGAGTCCCCCAGGGATCAGTGCCGGGCCTTGCGATTTTTAATATTTTTATAAATGACTTGGAGCAAGGATTAAATAGCGATATCTCTATTTTTGCAGATGATACCAAGTTAAGTAAGGTCATTAGGTCAGAGCAGGAGGAACTTTCGTTACAAAGGGATCTGCAAAAATTAGAAGTATGTGCAGATAAATGGAAAATGAGATTTAATATGGGAAAATGCAAGGTTCTACATTTTGGAAGTAAAAATAAGCAGGCAACTTATTATTTAAATGGGGCAAGTCTTAGCCAAACAGAGGAGGAAAGGGATTTGGGAGTAGTAATAGATAACACGCTAAAGATGGGTGCACAATGCAGGGCAGAGGCTTCAAAGGCTAATAAGACACTAGCATTTATTAAAAGAGGCATTGATTCAAGGAAGGAAAGTATAATTCTGTCACTATATAAATCCCTGGTAAGACCTCACCTTGAGTATGGAGTGCAGTTCTGGGGACCGATTACAAAAAAGATACTGCAGGACTAGAAAAAGTTCAGAGAAGGGCCACAAAGCTAATAAGGGGAATGGAGAATTTAAGCTATGAGTAGAGGCTAGCCAAACTGGGTCTGTTTTCTTTAGAAAAAAGGCGCTTGAGAGATGACATGATTACTTTATATAAATATATTCAAGGCCCATATACAGAGATGGCAGAAGCTCTGTTTATTCCAAGAAAATTGTATGTGACAAGAGGTCACAATTTAAGGTTGGAGGAAATCAGATTTAATCTCCTGCAACAGAGCAATGTAAGAGCAATAAAATTGTGGAACGCATTACCAAAGGAGGTAGTGAATGCTAATATCATAGATACATTTAAAAATTGTTTGGATACATTTCTGTCTAGAAACAAAATTCATGGATATGATTGCTTGTATTAAATTGGTCACCTTTTAGTGGGATTATTTAAGTTTAACTGGAGCTTTTTGTAAGTATTTTACTGTATATTTGTATAGTTTGAACTCGATGGACTTCTGTATTTTTTAAACCGCATCTACTATGTATGTTACTAGAATGCAACAAATAATGTTATATTTGTGACAGCAATTAGTAAGCAGATTTATTTTATGTATTGCTGACCCCTATGAGTAAAATCAAAAGTAATTTAGCTCTGTGTACTTCAGGGTAACTATGTAGCTTTAAGTGCCACTTGAAGATCCCATTTTCCATTTCACAAATCATATATTTGTCTATTCAAGTCAATCTACAGGCCTGCCATTGGGAGTATGGTAGTTGGTAACTGAGCTCCCAGGAACACCTGGGCTTGGACTCTGTTATCAGTGCTATTTATTATTAGATGCTATGCTATGCCCAGCTTATATGTGCTATTGATGATTTGTGTGATTTGTGTCACTTAAAACTACATATTTTCCTTTAAGTACACAGAGCTAAATTTCTTTTCATTTGCTCCATATCAGTAATATCAGTAAGTTCCTGGCCGATACCGATATTTCAGAAATTCCAAATATCGGCCCTAAAAATAGTCCGCTCCGATATATCGATCTATCCCTAATATAAACCCATAAATACATATGTGTACTTATATAGACATATAATATATAGATATATTTTACCAACATACTATCAGATATATGTAGAAATATGTATTTATAAATAAATAGAACATATTCTGCTATGTAAAGAACATTGGAATGTGAAACATTCATATTTTCATGTCGGGTTAGTGCACGTGAGAATATGCGATCAGGATTGTGCGCAAGTAGGGTGTTATCATGTGCAATATTAGTTCTGCTTTTTATGCGATTCAGGTTAGCGCATGAGCGATAACTGTTTACTTTAAACTTTTAATACAAGCACTAGCCGACATGCTCAAAAAGCTTCTAGCAGAGAGTGTTAAATAATGCTCCACTTGTAACCTGGCTCTAAGTAATTTGCATATACACTGCAATTGTAAGGTCTTTATAATATGAAATTAATTTTATTGACATTTTAGAAAAATAATGTAACCAAATAAATTAATATTTGATTTGTTGAAAAGTACAAATGTGAATTTTAAAGGGATATAAGCACTAAAACATGCTCAACATAGTGATGTATTCAAACCAAAGATTATCCAGAGAATAATATGCATTTTTTTAAATTATATTTGTTGCTTAAATATTGAACAAATAAGTGTTTTAGAACAGGGCTGAAGCTGTAATCTAGGTTTCTCTTTAAAAGAAAAATTAAAAAATATGATTTTCTTATTTTCTCTGAGCCAGAAGACAGATACAAATTAGTTACTAAATTGCTCAAACAATGGCTTTGCGGAATATAACAGTGAAAAGTCTGTAGTTTGCACTTTTAATTTTTATTGAATTTGGAACTTCCACAAGCTAAGAATAGGAGACACAAGTAATGAAAGTATATTGCTAAGTGTTTTACTAAGCATAATTGCATTCTCAGTGAGTTTTATGTCCTCTTAAATCTCACAAAATCTTTATTGAAGACATCTGAGTTCTTTCATATTTACATGCAGTATATTTATAGATAACATAGGTAGATGAAAGTGTAAAGTGATAGTAAACTATTATGAAAATAAAGCACTGCATATCAACAAAGGCAGTGCACACATATTGTAGACATAAGGTTTTTTATTAAAGGGACAGCAAAGTCAAAATTAAACTTTCATGATTCAGATAGACCATGCAATTTTAAACAACTTTCAAATTTACTTCTGTTATCAAATGTGCTTTGTTCTCTTGGTATCTTTTATTGAAGACTAAAACTAGGTAGGCTCGTAAGAGCTCAGGAGTGTGCACGTGTCTTTAGTACTCTATGGTAGCAGTGTTTTGCAACATTGTAATACAAAGCTACAAATAATGTTGCAAACCATTGCTGCCATAGACTACCTTTAGATGATCCTCAATTCCTCAAAAGAGAAAAAAAGCAAATAGCATGATATTATTTAAACAATTTAGTAAAAACGATGCATACAAAAAATGGCTACTCACATATACCTGAGCTATCGTCAGCTCAGGTGTAAATGCAGTCCTGAGTACAAAGCTGTCAGGATCAGCTATAATGTGCATATGCCTTTTCACAATCTCCAGAATCTCCAAAGAAGGGAAAACATAACAATAGTGTGATATTGTATTATACCAACTCAGATATACCGGATATTTGAAATGTTACTCACACTTTATGGGAGCTATTCCTAAGCTCCACTTTAAATGCAGACCTGAACTTTTTGGCCGTCAGGTAAAGCCTCAATTAATGATTCCGGAGCCGCTTCCAATCAAATATTTATTAAAAAAGTATAAAATATATAAAAATGCCATCTGGATAGCTTAGTCATTCGGGGCTGCAGTGAAAAAATGTTACAATATACAAGTTACACTTAGGCCTAGATTTGGAGTTCGGCAGTAGCCGTCAAAACCAGCGTTAGAGGCTCCTAACGCTGGTTTTGGCCGCCCGCTGGTATTTGGAGTCATTGATTAAAGGGTCTAACACTCACTTTTCAGCCGCGACTTTTCCATACCGCAGATCCCCCTACGCCATTTGCGTATCCTATGTTTTCAATGGGATCTTTCTAACGCTGGTATTTAGAGTCGTTTCTGAAGTGAGCGTTAGAGCTCTAACGACAAAACTCCAGCCGCCTGAAAATAGCAGGAGTTAAGAGCTTTCTGGCTAACGCCGGTTCATAAAGCTCTTAACTACTGTACCCTAAAGTACACTAACACCCATAAACTACCTATGTACCCCTAAACCGAGCTCCCCCCACATCGCTGACACTCGATTAAAATTTTTAACCCCTAATCTGCCGACCGCCACCTACGTTATACTTATGTACCCCTAATCTGCTGCCCCTAACCCCGCCGACCCCTGTATTACATTTATTAACCCCTAACCTGCCCCCCACAACGTCGCCGCCAGCTACTTAAAATAATTAACCCCTAATCTTCCGACCGCAAAGCGCCGCCACCTACGTTATCCCTATGTACCCCTAATCTGCTACCCCTAACACCGCCGACCCCTATATTATATTTATTAACCCCTAATCTGCCCCCCTCAACGTCGCCGACACCTGCCTACACTTATTAACCCCTAATCTGCCGAGCGGACCTGAGCGCTACTATAATAAAGTTATTAACCCCTAATCCGCCTCACTAACCCTATCATAAATAGTATTAACCCCTAATCTGCCCTCCCTAACATCGCCGACACCTAACTTCAATTATTAACCCCTAATCTGCCGAGCGGAGCTCACCGCTATTCTAATAAATGTATTAACCCCTAAAGCTAAGTCTAACCCTAACACTAACACCCCCCTAACTTAAATATAATTTACATCTAACGAAATAAATTAACTCTTATTAAATAAATGATTCCTATTTAAAGCTAAATACTTACCTGTAAAATAAACCCTAATATAGCTACAATATAAATTATAATTATATTATAGCTATTTTAGGATTAATATTTATTTTACAGGTAACTTTGTAATTATTTTAACCAGGTACAATAGCTATTAAATAGTTAATAACTATTTAATAGCTACCTAGTTAAAATAATTACAAAATTACCTGTAAAATAAATCCTAACCTAAGATATAATTAAACCTAACACTACCCTATCAATAAAATAATTAAATAAACTACCTACAATTACCTACAATTAACCTAACACTACACTATCAATAAATTAATTAAACACAATTCCTACAAATAAATACAATTAAATAAACTAGCTAAAGTACAAAAAATAAAAAAGAACTAAGTTACAAAAAATAAAAAAATATTTACAAACATAAGAAAAATATTACAACAATTTTAAACTAATTACACCTACTCTAAGCCCCCTAATAAAATAACAAAGACCCCCAAAATAAAAAATTCCCTACCCTATTCTAAATTAAAAAAGTTACAAGCTCTTTTACCTTACCAGCCCTGAACAGGGCCCTTTGCGGGGCATGCCCCAAGAATTTCAGCTCTTTTGCCTGTAAAAGAATAAATACAATACCCCCCCCCCAACATTACAACCCACCACCCACATACCCCTAATCTAACCCAAACCCCCCTTAAATAAACCTAACACTAAGCCCCTGAAGATCTTCCTACCTTGTCTTCACCATCCAGGTATCACCGATCCGTCCTGGCTCCAACATCTTCATCCAACCCAAGCGGGGGTTGGCGATCCATCATCCGGTGCTGAAGAGGTCCAGAAGAGGCTCCAAAGTCTTCCTCCTATCCGGCAAGAAGAGGACATCCGGACCGGCAAACATCTTCTCCAAGCGGCATCTTCGATCTTCTTCCATCCGGTGCGGAGCGGGTCCATCTTGAAGCAGGCGACGCGGATCCATCCTCTTCTTCCGTTGTCTCCCGACTAATGACAGTTCCTTTAAGGGACGTCATCCAAGATGGCGTCCCTCGAATTCCGATTGGCTGATAGGATTCTATCAGCCAATCGGAATTAAGGTAGGAATTTTCTGATTGGCTGATGGAATCAGCCAATCAGAATCAAGTTCAATCCGATTGGCTGATCCAATCAGCCAATCAGATTGAGCTCGCATTCTATTGGCTGATCGGAACAGCCAATAGAATGCGAGCTCAATCTGATTGGCTGATTGGATCAGCCAATCGGATTGAACTAGATTCTGATTGGCTGATTCCATCAGCCAATCAGAAAATTCCTACCTTAATTCCGATTGGCTGATAGAATCCTATCAGCCAATGAGAATTCGAGGGACGCCATCTTGGATGACGTCCCTTAAAGGAACAGTCATTCGTCGTTCAGTCGTCGGTCCGGATGGATGTTCCGCGCTGGAGGTCTTCAGGATCCTGCCGCTTCGCTCCGGATGGAAGACCATAGAAGATGCCGCCTGGATGATGACTTCAATCGGATGGAAGATCCTCTTCTGCCCCGCTTGGATGAAGACTTTGACCGGATCATGGACCTCTTCAGCCCCCCGCTTGGGCTTGGATCAGGACATCGGAGGAGCTCTTCAGGACGGATCGGTGAACCTGGATGGTGAAGACAAGGTAGGAAGATCTTCAGGGGCTTAGTGTTAGGTTTATTTAAGGGGGGTTTGGGTTAGATTAGGGGTATGTGGGTGGTGGGTTGTAATGTTGGGGGGGGGGTATTGTATTTATTCTTTTACAGGCAAAAGAGCTGAAATTCTTGGGGCATGCCCCGCAAAGGGCCCTGTTCAGGGCTGGTAAGGTAAAAGAGCTTGTAACTTTTTTTATTTAGAATAGGGTGGGAATTTTTTATTTTGGGGGTCTTTGTTATTTTATTAGGGGGCTTAGAGTAGGTGTAATTAGTTTAAAATTGTTGTAATATTTTTCTTATGTTTGTAAATATTTTTTTATTTTTTGTAACTTAGTTCTTTTTTATTTTTTGTACTTTAGCTAGTTTATTTAATTGTATTTATTTGTAGGAATTGTGTTTAATTAATTTATTGATAGTGTAGTGTTAGGTTAATTGTAGGTAATTGTAGGTAGTTTATTTAATTATTTTATTGATAGGGTAGTGTTAGGTTTAATTATATCTTAGGTTAGGATTTATTTTACAGGTAAATTTGTTATTATTTTAACTAGGTAACTATTAAATAGTTCTTAACTATTTAATAGCTATTGTACCTGGTTAAAATAATTACAAAGTTGCCTGTAAAATAAATATTAATCCTAAAATAGCTACAATGTAATTATTCGTTATATTGTAGCTATATTAGGGTTTATTTTACAGGTAAGTATTTAGCTTTAAATAGGAATCATTTATTTAATAAGAGTTAATTTATTTCGTTAGATGTAAATTATATTTAAGTTAGGGGGGTGTTAGTGTTAGGGTTAGACTTAGCTTTAGGGGTTAATACATTTATTAGAATAGCGGTGAGCTCCGGTCGTCAGATTAGGGGTTAATAATTGAAGTTTAGGGTTAGTGAGGCGGATTAGGGGTTAATAACTTTATTATAGTAGCGCTCAGGTCCGCTCGGCAGATTAGGGGTTAATAAGTGTAGGCAGGTGTCGGCGACGTTGTGGGGGGCAGATTAGGGGTTAATAAATATAACATAGGGGTCGGCGGTGTTAGGGGCAGCAGATTAGGGGTACATAGGGATAACGTAGGTTGCGGCGGTTTACGGAGCGGCAGATTAGGGTTTAAAAAAAAAATGCAGGGGTCAGCGATAGCGGGGACGGCAGATTAGGGGTTAATACGTGTAAGGGTAGGGGTGTTTAGACTCGGGGTACATGTTAGAGTGTTAGGTGCAGACGTAGGAAGTGTTTCCCCATAGGAAACAATGGGGCTGCGTTAGGAGCTGAACGCTGCTTTTTTGCAGGTGTTAGGTTTTTTTTCAGCTCAAACAGTTCCATTGTTTCCTATGGGAGAATCGTGCACGAGCACGTTTTTGAGGCTGGCCGCGTCCGTAAGCAACTCTGGTATCGAGAGTTGCATTTGCGGTACAAATGCTCTACGCTCCTTTTTTGGAGCCTAACGCAGCATTTGTTTGAACTCTCGATACCAGAGTTAAATTTATGGTGCGGCCAGAAAAAAACCCGCGGAGCGTTAACAGCCCTTCTACCGCCAAACTCCAAATCTAGGCCTTAGTTTGTTAGCAGGATGGCAATAGATTGATACAATATATGCTAGCCAAAGTCCTCACACAGAAACAAAACACCCTTCACTATGAAGTATATCAGATGCGTAAAATCTGCATTTAATCCAAACGGTATCATTGTATTAAGCTCAAAAATCCATTTAATTTCTAATTTTGATAATTAATTCTCCCTGTCAGATCCTTTCCAGTGGATGTTTAATTTTCTAATCCCTATAAGCTACTAGGATCTTTTCCATGTTTCTCCTTAAAGTGAAGGGCTACTGGATGTTTTTTAAATCCCTTTTTTATATTATAAATATAAAATATTATAAATATGTTTATATATTCTAGTTTTCAATAATCTAGTCGTTTTTCCTATGTAAAACAAATTACATTTACAAGATAACATATATATATAACAAATGTACTTTTGTCTAGTCAAAATTAAACTTTCATGATTCAGATAGAGCATGCAATTTTAAACAACTTTCTAATTTTCTACTTTTATCAAATTTTCTACGTTCTCTTAGTATCCCATTTTTGGTTCAGCACCTGGGTAGCGCTTTCTGATTGGTGTCTAAATGTAGCCAACAATCAGCAAGCGCTACCCAGGTGCTAAATAAAAAATGGGCCGGTTCCTAAGCTTACATTCAAATAAAGATACCAAGAGAACGAAGAAAAAATGATATTAGGAGTAAAATAGAAAGTTGCTTAAAATTGCATGCTCTATCTGAATCATGAAAGTTTGATTTTGACTAGACTATCCCTTTAACAGGCTGATTCAATATAAATATCAACGGGTCTATTTGCAAGTGAACAGTATGTACCCATATGGACATTAACATTTCGAAGAGAGATCAGGCAAAATTTCACAGGATGATCTGGAGTTTTACCTGGCTTTGATATAACTGTTTTATGGACCTCTAGCATTGTGGGTAGAAAAGGTCTTTCTGCAGAAATACTATTGAAAAGTGTATGAAGATACGGTTAAAGGATCTCCTCATGTTTGGAAATATTTATTAGTAAAGCAGTCAGGGATGAGGCTTTTACCCTGGTTAAAGGGGCACTGACCCCAAATTTTTTTCTTTCGTTATTCAGAAAGAGGATGCAATTTTAAGCAACTTTCTAATTTACTCCTATTATCACATTTTCTTCATTCGCTTGGTATGTTTATTTAAAAAGCTAGAATGTAAGTTTAGATGCCGGCCCATTTTTGGTGAACAAACTGGGTTGTCCTTGCTGATTGGACAGCACCAATAAACAAGTGCTGTCCATGGTACTGAACCAAAAATGTGCTGGCTTCTCAGCTTAGATTCCTTCTTTTTCAAATAAAGATAGCAAGAGAACGAAGAAAAATTGATAATAGGAGTAAATTAGAAAGTTGCTTAAAATTGCATGCTCTATCTGAATCATGAAGAAAAAAATTGTGATATATAGTCTCTCCAATCAGATTCCAATACTCCCAGAGACTCAGATGTATTAATGTTGTATAATCGACAATTATAAGAATGGAATTGAGACAATATATCTGGTGTGGTTTTTTTGCCAATTTATTTTGGGTGGTTTTAAGCTCATATACATATTTTTATTTTTATTATTTTGCTTAAAATGAACCTTTAATGACTCATATAGGCCATGCAATTTTAACCAACATTCCAATTTACTTTTTTCATCAAATTTGCTTTGTTCTTTTGGTATTCTTTGCTGAAAGCTAAACCTAGGTAGACTCAAACTGATTTCTAAACTGTTAAAAACAGCCTCCTATCTCAGTGCATTTTGACAGTTTGTCACAGTTAGACAGTGCTATTTCATGTGTGCCATATAGATAACATTATGCCCACTCACATGGAGTAATTTAAGAGCCTGCACTGATTGGCGAAAATGCAAGTCTGTGAAAAGAACTGAGATACAAGATAATCACACAGGTAAAAAGTGTATTAATATAACCGTCTTGGTTATGCAAAACTGGTGAATGGGTAATAAAGGGATTCTCTTTCTTTTTAAACAATAAACATTCTGGAGTAGACTGTCCCTTTAAGAAAATAATCTCTTTTAAAGCGGATACGTTGTATTCTTGCATTACATGCTGCACAGAGTTTATTTTCTATTGTATTATTGGGATCTACTTTGTGTTGATAATCTTATTGGGAGAGTGTGTTTGTAGACATAAGTTTTATTTCTACAATTACCAGAGAACTTTATTTTATGCTTTGTATGAATGTTTACAGACTCTCAGCCATCCACTGTTCTGCATAGTGCATTTTTTTAAGGTACAGATAGCGATAAGCTGTACTACGTGTGCTGTTGAAAATTAAAGCTGCACATTCAGTTGTCTCTGCTATGGACAAAAATCTCCAGGACTGGTCTGATTTTGTCCAGCTCTTCAATGTCTTCATTGATATGCAGTGCTTTATTTGATTATCGTTTGCTATCACTTTAAGCTCATGTCTTGATTAACTAATGACATAGAAAAGAGTATGAGCTCCGTTTAAGATGCTGATTCTGAATGTGGGAATACAGTTACCTTGTCTACCCTCCTTTCTTAAAGGGACAAAATTCCAATTTTTTATTTTCATGATTTAGAGAGAACATATCATTTTAAACAGCTTTCCAATTTACTTCTATTAACAAATTTGCTTCATTCTCTTGGCATCCTTTGTTGAAGTAGCAGAAATGCACTACTGGAAACTAGCTGATCACACTGGGTGAGCCAGTGAACCAATGATAAGCGTCATTTATGTGCATCTAGCTCCCAGTAATGCAGTCCTGCTCCTGAACCTATCTAGGTATGCTTTCAACAAATGATACCAAGAGAAAACAAGCTAATGTCCCTTTAAATAGGGTCCTATATCATTAACAGCACAAGGAAGTTAACCTTAAAACTTCCATGGTTCAGATAGAGCATGCAATTTTAAGAGACTTTTCAATTGACTCCTATTATCAAATATACTTTGTTCTCTAGGTCCTTTCTTAAAAAGCATTCCTAGGTATGCTCAGAAGCAGCAGTGCACTACTGGGAGCTAGCTGGTGATTGGTGAGTACCATCATAAATATACTGGTACATATTTGATTCCATGAAATTATGGCCTACAAATGTTGGGGTAAACTTGATTAAAATTGTTATAATTTCCTAATTTAGCACTGTATACAAGAACCATATACTAATAGAATCTTGAGAAATCATCTACTGAATTCTATGTTAATTAGTGTTTGTATATTATTATTAATAACTCTTCTCAGGACCTAGGGATAGGTATTTAGAGGCAGTATCTAAACAAAGTGGTGGAGCTGCCAGGGTTGGTGGGCTGCTAGCTGGACAGACTGACGATCTGACACTGACCAACAACTATAAGGAGAGGATAAATTCCAACTTGGTAATGTATGAAACTGGCTCCCCTAAAATGTTTATGTTCATATGATGTATGTTTTTGCGTTCATTTTAAAGGTCTTACTTTAAAGGGACAGTCAACACTAGAGATAACATTATCCGATATTTAAAAATTAAAAAAGAAGATCCGCCTGCACCATACCACTTTTGGATTCTGATTGGCTGATCATTTGAAGAAGAAGGTAGCTACGTAACGGTGGGGGGAGTTAGGCTGCCATATTTACATCATATTATAGAAGTTATCGACGATGATTATTAGGAGAAGCAAGTAGGCAAGACAAAAGGGGTATGGTGCAGGCGGATCTTCGTTTTTTATTTTTAAATATCGGATAATGTTATCTCGAGTGTTAACTGTCCCTTTAAGCAAGATTACAAGTCTCACTGCAAATAAGTTGGGAAAACACGTCCACGTTATGGCTTTTTCACATTTGGGGTTGAACAGCAATTACAAGTTGCAAAATAACTTATTATGAGCTCACGTTAAGCCGCGTAATGCAAACAGCCAAATTGCGTGCGCGTTCACATATTCCCCATAGAATTCAATGGAGAAGACAAATAGGGGAAAAAAAGCCCTTGAAAAGAGTACATGAAAATGTGAATATTTCATATTGCAAAAATAAAACGGAATATGTTCTATTTTTTGGACAGATATATCTATTTATAGCACAATATGTAAATGAATATATATATCTAGATATCTCGAGAACTATATGTGAATATCTCTTTGAAAATCTATCTGAGATATTGTTTAATGTGCATAAGATTGTAATGTAAAATATTTTCATTATCTCCATTGTTAAACATATAATACATATACTGTAAATGTTTCTTTGTATGTGTATGTATGTCAATGTAAAATCCCTGCGTCGGCTTTTTTTTTCAACACCCACGATCTCCTATCTTTGAGCCCTTTAGTGTGCAATATTTTTTTTTTAAATCTTTTTTATTAGACATTGTTAATATGAGTGTAACTGTACTGATTGTGAAATCATATTGCGCGAAAAAGTCATAACGCGCGACTTGTAATCTTGCTCTTTATTAGGTCAGGTGGGCTTATAAGTACTGGCTGACTTTTTTATATTCACAAATGTTCTTTATTTTTTTTTACCTGGTCTTATCTTTTCACATTTAGGGGCCGAATTATCAAGCTCCAAATCGTCTTAAGACTGCTCCTTAACTTGTCAGTTGCCTATGAGGCTGCGATCTGAAATCCCTGTGTGTCAAATGCGATCTGAAATCCGCCTGATCCTATACGATCGGGTTGATTGACACCCCATTCAATCGGCCGTTTTCCCGCGAATCTGCAGGGGGCGCCATTGCACAAACAGTTCTGGTGAACTGCTTGTGCAATGTTAAATGCTGATAGTGTATGCTGTCGGCATTCAGCGATGTCTGTCGGACATGATAAGCTACAGCGTATCATGTCGGACAGACATTGATAAATTTGCCCCTAAGTCTTGTTTAGCCAAGAATTTGGTAAATATCCACTGTCCTGGTTTACCACAATTTACCTGATCCTTATTGGCTTTGCTGAGAATTTAAAATAACAAAGAGTTTCTGTCTTCTGTTGTCAAGCTAACTGTCACTAATAAGAATGATTATGGAAATATCTTATGTGATCATTTTGCAGCTTGCAAAGAAACAACTTTGTAATATATTTTCATTATTTATTTTGCACCCTTTTCATTTAATTTAGCTCTGAAAATTGATCAATTTCTAACTCTCAGACTTTGAAATGTACCTGCTCACATATCAAGGCTAACCCTGCTACACATCCATCCCTAATTGACTTTAAAGGGATACTAAACCCAATTTTTTTCTTTCATGATTTGGATAGAGCATGCAATTTTAAGCAACTTTCTAGTTTACTCCTATTGTCAAATTTTCTTCATTCTCTTAATATCTTTATTTGAAAAGCAGGAATGAAAGCTTAGGAGCCGGCCCATTTTAGGTTCAGCACCTGGATAGCGCTTGCTGATTGGTGGCTAAATGTCTAAGCTTATAGGTGTAAACGTATTGTAGTGTTTAATTCGACCATTAATGATCACATTCCCTTAGAATCTAATTTATCAACAAAAATTTCCATAGCCTTTTTTTTTAAGAAAAAACATTTTTTCTTAAGCTTTATGATCGACCCCAATGTTAAGAATGTAGTTTGTATCTTTGGAATGTTTATTGATTGCATTGCTATTATTTAGTGCTGATTAATTTGATTCTGAATCTATAAAGATGTAACTCAACTAAAAGGGTTCAGGTCTGATAAGTGTTTTTATTAGCAAATTAAATATTTCAGAGTGTTATTACATTGCTAACATTACCCTGTTACAAACTTATTAAACCTTGTTAACATTAACATAATTATACAGATGTTCCATAATAAATCTTTTGTTCTAATACATAATATACTTTGTGGGTGCACTATTGAAATATAAAATAATAAAGCTACACACATATGCCTCACTTCATTGGCTAAGTGGGTTTAACTAGCTCCAATTAGCTGCTCTGAAGCTAACTTTACCTATGTGTTTAATCATTTCCCCCACTTTAGAGCACTTTCTTTTTTTTCTTTTTTTCTTTATTATATTTGTATTGGTAATATTTCAAAACATTACAGTATATATACAATACAACAACTCCATGTAAGAGACAGTGTTTGACAATGAGTGTTCATACGTTTGTTGTCTTTTGATAAAGTTGCAAATGTCCATGGTATATGGGAATCTTTGTTACTTATAGTTTGAATAACATTCTATATTAATATAATAAAGCGTGATAATACAGAAACATTAAGAAACTGCACTGTGTATCTCTATCGCTGAGTCATCAAGATGTAGTCTAGTCTTAACAATGGAAATAGGGGAGGGGGGAAGGGGAAAAAGGAAGGGTAAACTGGGTAAGGGAGAGCACATTTTTAACTTAAAGGGACACTGAAGCCAAAACATTTCTTTCATGATTCAGATAGAGCATGTAATTTTAAGCAACTTTCTAATTTACTCCTATTATCAAATTTTCTTCGTTCTCTTGCTATCTTTATTTGAAAAAGAAGGCATCTAAGCTAAGGAGCCAGCCAACTTTTGGTTCAGTACACTGGACAGCACGTGTTTATTGGTGGGTGAATTTATCCACCAATCAGCAAGAACAACCCAGGTTGTTCACCAAAAATGGGCCGGCATCTAAACTTACATTCTTGCTTTTCAAATAAATATACCAAGAGAATGAAGAAAATTGATAACAGGAGTAAATTAGAATGTTGCTTAAAATTCCATGCTCTATCTGAATCACAAAAGAAAAAATTTGCGTTCAGTGTCCCTTTAAAGATTAATTGGCCTAAGGATCATGATATCACATAAATATATATAGTTTTGGTATCAATTCCAGGTCTTATGTACCAATCACTCAAGGAAAGGGGAAGGGCACTTACATAATTTGGCTTATAAAATAAAGCGAGGGAATGGGAGAATAGAGACTGATGGCCACACCTCCCCGAACTAGACAGATTTTGAGAATTTATATTGCTCCCATAAAACCATCATATCATGATATATATATTCAAATTACCACTCTTGAAATAATAATATCTTTCTAAAATTAACAACTTGTTTACCAAAGAGTCCCAATTTGAGAGAGCGGGTATACGTGGTGTTTTCCAGTATTTGAGAATTAGCCTTTTCGCAACATTTATCATGAGTTGTACAAGGTTCCTCCTAATCTTACAAGTGATCTCTGAAAGATTATTAAATAAGTAGACTTCTGGTTTAAAATCAATCGAGAAATCTATTACCTTACAAATTACATTATGAATTTGTGTCCAAAACGGATTTAAGATATCACAGCTCCACCAAATGTGTAACATATTCCCTTTTTGGTTGCAACCTCTCCAACATTTATCACTGGTGTTGCCAAACATATGTTTCAATCTACTAGGTGTTAAATATCACCTAGTAATAACGTTTTTATTTGTTTCTAGGCAATATGAGGAATGTGCTGTCTTTGCAGTTGCAAAAAAACATTTATTCCACTGTTTAGGAGTTATATGTTGATTAGCTCTAAATTCCAACTACTAGGGTAATGTGGTAAATATGGGAGATTGGATTGTTGTATTTGTTTATACATTTTGGATATAATCCTTTTTTGTGATTGTATCAGGGTGCCAGGAATCAGACTGAGACGAGAAGTGCAAAAATAATCACACCTTTATTAATAGCAAAAAATAATAAAAAGTCCACAAGTCAAATAACAAGCCAGGAATCAAAACCAGAGCTGGTAGTCAGACGAGCTGAGTCAGGAGCCAAAGCGAATAGTAAGACAAGCCGGAATCAGGAACAAGGAAAACAGCAGAGTCAGGAACAAGCCAGGGATCAGGAACCAGGAAGGACGTCAGGCAGCCAGGTATTACACAGGAACTCTCACAAACAGGTCTGAGACAACGCAAAGGCAAAGCATACTGAACAGAGGCCCTTTAAATAATAAGTGATGACATCACAATTCTGAGACTGCATCCTGTCTCACATGGATGATGTACACCAGTCTGGCCATAAAAGGAAGTGCAGGAATTGAGCAGCATCCCCCACAATGCACCATAGTCAGGAAGAGAGGTGAGTAAAATGGCTGCCAGCAGCACATGGCAAACACAACAGGGAAAAAACCCTGACAGATTGTGGTCAAGACATAGAGATTCGAATGTGGTTAAAGGTCTAAGGAAGTCTCTCTGATTCTTGAGTCATTATATAATGACGTGTTTGATGATATGCAAACCATGAGGAAAAATCTAGGTATCCTGCCTCTTGTAGTGTTTCTCTAGGCTAGGGAGTAGTTTACCATCTTCAATGAGGTTGTGAATGGGGAGAAGGTTGTGAAAAGTTTGTGGTAAATCTTGTTTCAAAAAGCTCCAAGTGTCCCCCATCGCAAATTCCTTATTGAAAAGTAAGATGGTTAGGGGAGAGTAGGGGGAGGAAATATTTTTGCACTTGTTTTGGATGGAAGTCCATATTGATAGTGTTTCCTTAATGATAGGAAATGGGGCGGCCTTATTCAAAAGGGAAAGGGATGGGACCCAGTAGGCATTAGGTCCAGAATAACTGGACATATATCTTATACTATTTGATAAATTATCACTGTTGCACATACAAGGTACAGACTTACTGGCCAATAATTTATACAACTTGATAAGTTGTTATTTAAGTTAAAATATAATATAAAATGAGGATTTAATATTGTTTGGGGCGAGCACAGTTATTGGGTCTACAATTGTCAGAAAAGCTACAGGTGGAAAGTGCGAATAGGACAGGGAGTATTAAAACATATTCAGTTGGTAGTTCACGTCCTAGGCTGGTCCTGATAAAATACTTGAATTTCCAAGATAAGATAAACTTAATTAGGCAATATAGAAAGTTGCAAACAGTAAAGATAGGTACCAAGCAGATTTTTTTTATTTCAGTATTTTTCGGTGGAAACATCTACAAAAAGAAAGATAGTGGCACCATTGTTTACAAACTTAATAAATGCCGGAGTAAAGGCAAGTTTGAGATATCCGGCTAAAATAATAATTATAAGTACAGAGGGTACCATTACCTTGAATTCAATAGAGGTTAGAACTTTCTGCACAAAAAAACAATATTAATGTGTGAAAGCGAATGACCAAGATGGCTAGTCAGAAGACATACATTTTGTGGTGTGTTTTTTTTTTGTTTTTTGTTTTTTAATGTGCTAATGTGTTAAGATATTAATGTGTTTAATGTGTTTGTTAAGAGAGATAGAGAATACTCCCTCCCCCTCCTTTTTTTTTCTCTTGCCTTCCCCCTTCTTCCTCACACTAGAATAGATTAAATCTTTTTTTTTAAATAAATAGCTTTTAACAAGATTAATCCAATTCTAAACACAGTTTCATGGAATGTGGTGGAGGGGGGGGGGGGTAACCTCCCCTATTAAATGGGAAAAATGTTTTTAAAAGGCTTAAGGGCATAAACCAGATATACCCAAATTGAAAGTAAACTGGATTTCCGAGATTATAGCCACTCCTTGTAATAAAAAGGAAATGTGGTGTAGCTATACTTTTTAATACAAAAATTGTATATAACATCAAGAAACAAGAATTGGACCCATTAGGAAGGTATATGATTGTCCAGGTTGAAATAGATAGTAAAGTTTGGACCTTTTGCAATATATATGGGCGGAAAAAATTGGAGATGGAGTTCTGGTTAAAGATAAAGCACAAGTTAATACCATACTTACGGCAAAACTTAATAATGGCTGGAGATTTTAATCTGACTTTATACCCTGAAATGGATAGGTTTCTATTGAAAAAAAAAAGTTATTTTGTGAATATATCGAACTGTTTAAAGTAAAAGATATATGGCATCTGCAACACCCTGTTGAGCGCAGCTTTTCCTGCGAGTCAAAGGTCTATTGGAACTTCTCTAGAATATACATGTTTTTGATTGATGATA